>NC_092710.1:3578836-3878836 GCF_047496885.1 Scyliorhinus torazame | reverse complement strand
TCTCTCTCTGTTCTCTCTCGCTCTGTCTCTCACTCTCTCCCTCTCTGTGTTCTCTCTCACTCTGTCTCTCCTTCTCTGTGTTCTCTCTCGCTCTGTCTCTCTCTCTCTCTCCCTCTCTGTGTTCTCTCTCGCTCTGTCTCTCTCACTCTCTCTCACTCTCTGTGTTCTCTCTCGCTCTGTCTCTCTCTCTCTCTCTCTGTCCTCTCTCGCTCTGTCTCTCACTCTCTCTCTCTCTCTGTTCTCTCTCGCTCTGTCTCTCCCTCTCTCTGTGTTTTCTCTCACTCTGTCTCTCTCTCTCTCTCTCTGTTCTCTCGCTCTGTCTCTCACTCTCTCTCTCTCTCTCTGTTCTCTCTCGCTCTGTCTCTCCCTCTCTCTGTGTTTTCTCTCGCTCTGTCTCTCTCTCTCTCTCTCTCTCTGTTCTCTCTCGCTCAGTCTCTCTCTCTCTCTCTCTCTGTTCTCTCTCGCTCTGTCTCTCTCTCTCTCTCTCTCTGTTCTCTCTCGCTCTGTCTCTCCCTCGCTCCCTCTCTGTGTTCTCTCTCGCTCTGTCCCTCACTCTCTCTCTGTGTTCTCTCTCGCTCTGTCTCTCTCTCTCTCCCTCTCTGTGTTCTCTCTCGCTTTGTCTCTCACTCTCTCTCTATGTGTTCTCTCTCGCTCTGTCTCTCACTCTCTCTCTCTCTCTCTGTTCTCTCTCGCTCTGTCTCTCCCTCTCTATGTTCTCTCTCGCTCTGTCTCTCACTCTCTCTCTCTCTCTGTGTTCTCTCTTGCTGTCTCTCACTCTCTCTCCCTCTCTCTGTGCCCTCTCTCGCTCTGTCTCACTCTCTCTCCCTCTCTATGTGTTCTCTCTCGCTCTGTCTCTCACTCTCTCTCTCTCTATGTCTTCTCTCTCGCTTTGTCTCTCGCTCTCTCTCCCTCTCTATGTCTTCTCTCTCGCTCTGTCTCTCTCTCTCTCCCTCTCTATGTGTTCTCTCTCGCTCTGTCTCTCACACTCTCTCCCTCTCTGTATTCTCTCTCGCTCTGTCTCTCACTCTCTCTCCCTCTCTGTGTGCCCTCTCTCGCTCTGTCTCTCACTCTCTCTTTGTGTTCTCTCTCGCTCTGTCTCTCACTCTCTCTCCCTCTCTGTGTTCTCTCTCGCTCTGTCTCTCTCTCTCAATGTGTTCTCTCTCGCTCTGTCTCTCACTCTCCCTCTCTATGTGATCTCTCTCGCTCTGTCTCTCTCTCTCTGAGTTCTCTCTCGCTCTGTCTCTCTCTCTCTCCCTCTCTGTTCTCTCTCGCTCTGTCTCTCCCTCTGTCTCTCACTCTCTCTCCCTCTCTATGTGTTCTCTCTCGCTCTGCCTCTCTATCACTCTCTCTCTCTCTCTCTCTCTGTTCTCTCTCGCTCTGTCTGTCTATCACTGTCTCTCACTCTCCCTGTTCTCTCTCACTCTCTCTCTCTCTCTCTGTTCTCTCTCGCTCTGTCTCTCTCTATCACTCTCTCTCTCTCTCTGTTCTCTCTCGCTCTGTCTCTCTATCACTCTCTCTCTCTCTGTTCTCTCTCTCTGTCTCTCTCTATCACTCTCTCTCTCTCTCTGTTCTCTCTCGCTCTGTCTCTCTATCTCTCTCTCTCTGTTCTCTCTCGCTCTGTCTCTCTATCACTCTCTCTCTCTCTGTTCTCTCTCTCTGTCTCTCTCTATCACTCTCTCCCTCTCTCTGTTCTCTCTCGCTCTGTCACTCTCTATCACTCTCTCTCTCTCTCTGTTCTCTCTCGCTGTCTCTCTATCACTCTCTCTCTCTCGCTCTGTCTCTCTATCACTCGCTCTCTCTCTCTCTCTGTTCTCTCTCGCTCTGTCTCTCTCTATCACTCTCTCTCTGTTCTCTCTATCACTCTCTCTCATCTGTTCTCTCTCTCTGTCTCTATAACTCTCTCTCTCTCTGTTCTCTCTCGCTCTGTCTCTCTATCACTCTCTCACTCACTCTCTGTTCTCTCTCGCTCTGTCTCTCTCTATCACTCTCTCTCTCTCTCTGTTCTCTCTCGCTCTGTCTCTCTCTAGCACTCTCTCTCTCTCTGTTCTCTCGCTCTGTCTCTCACTCACTCTCTCTGTTCTCTCTCGCTCTGTCTCTCTCTATCACTCTCTCTCTCTCTCTCTGTTCTCTCTCGCTGTCTCTCTATCACTCTCTCTCTTTTCTCTCTCGATCTGTCTCTCTATCACTCACTCTCTCTGTTCTCTCTCGCTCTGTCTCTCTCTATCACTCTCTCTGTTCTCTCTCACTCTGTCTATCACTCTCTCTGTTCTCTCTCGTTCTGTCTCTCTCTATCACTCTCTCTCTCTCTCTGTTCTCTCTCGCTCTGTCTATCACTCTCTCTGTTCTCTCTCGCTCTGTCTTTCTCTATCACTCTCTCGCTCTCTCTGTTCTCTCTCGCTATGTCTATCACTCTCTCTGTTCTCTCTCGCTCTGTCTCTCACTCTCTCTCTCTGTGCTCTCTCTCGCTCTGTCTCTCTCTCTATCTCTCTCTGTGTTCTCTCTCGCTCTGTCTCTCACTCTCTCTCCCTCTCTGTGTTCTCTCTCTGTCTCTCACTCTCTCTCTGTGTTCTCTCTCGCTCTGTCTCTCCCTCTCTCTCTCTCTGTGTTCTCTCTCGCTCTGTCTCTCACTCTCTCTCCCTCTCTGTGTTCTCTCTCACTCTGTCTCTCACTCTCTCTCTCTCTTTCTGTGTTCTCTCTCGCTCTATCTCTCTCTATCACTCTCTCTCTCTCTCTCTGTTCTCTCTCGCTGTCTCTCTATCACTCTCTCTCTCTCTCTCTGTTCTCTCTCGCTCTGTCTATCACTCTCTCTGTTCTCTCTCGCTCTGTCTTTCTCTATCACTCTCTCGCTCTCTCTGTTCTCTCTCGCTATGTCTATCACTCTCTCTGTTCTCTCTCGCTCTGTCTCTCACTCTCTCTCTCTGTGCTCTCTCTCGCTCTGTCTCTCTCTCTATCTCTCTCTGTGTTCTCTCTCGCTCTGTCTCTCACTCTCTCTCCCTCTCTGTGTTCTCTCTCTGTCTCTCACTCTCTCTCTGTGTTCTCTCTCGCTCTGTCTCTCCCTCTCTCTCTCTCTGTGTTCTCTCTCGCTCTGTCTCTCACTCTCTCTCCCTCTCTGTGTTCTCTCTCACTCTGTCTCTCACTCTCTCTCTCTCTTTCTGTGTTCTCTCTCGCTCTATCTCTCCCTCTCTCTCCCTCTCTGTGTTCTCTCTCGCTCTGTCTCTCCCTCTCTCTCTCTGTTCTCTCGCTCTGTCTTTCACTCTCTCTCCCTCTCTGTGTTCTCTCTCACTCTGTCTCTCTCTCTCTCTGTTCTCTCTCGCTCTGTCTCTCTCTCTCTCTCTCTGTGTTCTCTCTCGCTCTGTCTCTCACTCTCTCTCCCTCTCTGTGTTCTCTCTCGCTCTGTCTCACTCTCTCCCTCATTCTGTGTTCTCTCTCGCTCTGTCTCTCTCTCTCCCCCTCTCTGTGTTCTTTCTCGCTCTGTCTCTCTCTCTCTCTCTCGCTCTGTTCTCTCTCGCTCTGTCTCTCCCTCTCTGTGTTCTCTCTCGCTCTGTCTCTCACTCTCTCCCTCTGTGTTCTCTCTCGCTCTGTCTCTCACTCTCTCTCTCTCTCTGTGTTCTCTCTCGCTCTGTCTGTCTCTCTCTCTCTCTCTCTCTGTGTTCTCTCTCGCTCTGTCTCTCTCACTCTCTGTGTTCTCTCTCGCTCTGTCTCTCTCTCTCTCTCTCTCTCTCTGTCCTCTCTCGCTCTGTCTCTCACTCTCTCTCTCTCTGTTCTCTCTCGCTCTGTCTCTCCCTCTCTCTGTGTTTTCTCTCGCTCTGTCTCTCTCTCTCTCTCTGTTCTCTCTCGCTCTGTCTCTCACTCTCTCCCTCTCTGTGTTCTCTCTCACTCTGTCTCTCCTTCTCTGTGTTCTCTCTCGCTCTGTCTCTCTCTCTCTCTCCCTCTCTGTGTTCTCTCTCGCTCTGTCTCTCTCACTCACTCTCTGTGTTCTCTCTCGCTCTGTCTCTCTCTCTCTCTCTCTGTCCTCTCTCGCTCTGTCTCTCACTCTCTCTCTCTCTCTGTTCTCTCTCGCTCTGTCTCTCCCTCTCTCTGTGTTTTCTCTCACTCAGTCTCTCTCTCTCTCTCTGTTCTCTCGCTCTGTCTCTCACTCTCTCTCTCTCTCTGTTCTCTCTCGCTCTGTCTCTCCCTCTCTCTGTGTTTTCTCTCGCTCTGTCTCTGTCTCTCTCTCTCTCTCTGTTCTCTCTCGCTCAGTCTCTCTCTCTCTCTCTCTCTGTTCTCTCTCGCTCTGTCTCTCTCTCTGTTCTCTCTCGCTCTGTCTCTCCCTCGCTCCCTCTCTGTGTTCTCTCTCGCTCTGTCCCTCACTCTCTCTCTGTGTTCTCTCTCGCTCTGTCTCTCTCTCTCTCCCTCTCTGTGTTCTCTCTCGCTTTGTCTCTCACTCTCTCTCTATGTGTTCTCTCTCGCTCTGTCTCTCACTCTCTCTCTCTCTCTCTATTCTCTCTCGCTCTGTCTCTCCCTCTCTATGTTCTCTCTCGCTCTGTCTCTCACTCTCTCTCTCTCTCTGTGTTCTCTCTCGCTCTGTCTCTCACTCTCTCTCCCTCTCTGTGTTCTCTCTCGCTGTCTCTCACTCTCTCTCCCTCTCTCTGTGCCCTCTCTCGCTCTGTCTCACTCTCTCTCCCTCTCTATGTGTTCTCTCTCGCTCTGTCTCTCACTCTCTCTCTCTCTATGTCTTCTCTCTCGCTTTGTCTCTCGCTCTCTCTCCCTCTCTATGTCTTCTCTCTCGCTCTGTCTCTCTCTCTCTCCCTCTCTATGTGTTCTCTCTCGCTCTGTCTCTCACACTCTCTCCCTCTCTGTATTCTCTCTCGCTCTGTCTCTCACTCTCTCTCCCTCTCTGTGTGCCCTCTCTCGCTCTGTCTCTCACTCTCTCTCCCTCTCTGTATTCTCTCTCGCTCTGTCTCTCACTCTCTCTTTGTGTTCTCTCTCGCTCTGTCTCTCACTCTCTCTCCCTCTCTGTGTTCTCTCTCGCTCTGTCTCTCTCTCTCTATGTGTTCTCTCTCGCTCTGTCTCTCACTCTCCCTCTCTATGTGATCTCTCTCGCTCTGTCTCTCTCTCTCTGAGTTCTCTCTCGCTCTGTCTCTCTCTCTCTCCCTCTCTGTTCTCTCTCGCTCTGTCTCTTACTCTCGCTCCCTCTCTCTGTGTTCTCTCTCGCTCTGTCTCTCACTCTCTGTGTTCTCTCTCGCTCTGTCTCTCACTCTCTCTCCCTCTCTATGTGTTCTCTCTCGCTCTGCCTCTCTATCACTCTCTCTCTCTCTCTCTCTGTTCTCTCTCGCTCTGTCTGTCTATCACTGTCTCTCACTCTCCCTGTTCTCTCTCACTCTCTCTCTCTCTCTGTTCTCTCTCGCTCTGTCTCTCTCTATCACTCTCTCTCTCTCTCTGTTCTCTCTCGCTCTGTCTCTCTATCACTCTCTCTCTCTCTGTTCTCTCTCTCTGTCTCTCTCTATCACTCTCTCTCTCTCTCTCTGTTCTCTCTCGCTCTGTCTCTCTATCTCTCTCTCTCTGTTCTCTCTCGCTCTGTCTCTCTATCACTCTCTCTCTCTCTGTTCTCTCTCTCTGTCTCTCTCTATCACTCTCTCCCTCTCTCTGTTCTCTCTCGCTCTGTCACTCTCTATCACTCTCTCTCTCTCTCTGTTCTCTCTCGCTGTCTCTCTATCACTCTCTCTCTCTCGCTCTGTCTCTCTATCACTCGCTCTCTCTCTCTCTGTTCTCTCTCGCTCTGTCTCTCTCTATCACTCTCTCACTGTTCTCTCTATCACTCTCTCTCATCTGTTCTCTCTCTCTGTCTCTATCACTCTCTCTCTCTCTGTTCTCTCTCGCTCTGTCTCTCTATCACTCTCTCACTCACTCTCTGTTCTCTCTCGCTCTGTCTCTCTCTAGCACTCTCTCTCTCTCTGTTCTCTCGCTCTGTCTCTCACTCACTCTCTCTGTTCTCTCTCGCTCTGTCTCTCTCTATCACTCTCTCTCTCTCTCTGTTCTCTCTCGCTGTCTCTCTATCACTCTCTCTCTTTTCTCTCTCGATCTGTCTCTCTATCACTCACTCTCTCTGTTCTCTCTCGCTCTGTCTCTCTCTATCACTCTCTCCCTCTCTCTGTTCTCTCTCACTCTGTCTATCACTCTCTCTGTTCTCTCTCGTTCTGTCTCTCTCTATCACTCTCTCTCTCTGTTCATTCTCGCTCTGTCTATCACTCTCTCTGTTCTCTCTCGCTCTGTCTCTCTCTATCACTCTCTCGCTCTCTCTGTTCTCTCTCGCTATGTCTATCACTCTCTCTGTTCTCTCTCGTTCTGTCTCTCTCTATCACTCTCTCTCTCTCTCTCTCTGTCACTCTCTCTCTCTCTCTGTTCTCTCTCGCTCTGTCTCTCTCTATCACTCTCTCTCTCTCTGTTCTCTCTCGCTCTATCATTCTCTCTGTTCTCTCTCGTTCTGTCTCTCTCAATCACTCTCTCTCTCTCTCTCTGTTCTCTCTCGCTCTGTCTATCACTCTCTCTGTTCTCTCTCACTCTGTCTATCACTCTCTCTGTTCTCTCTCGCTCTGTCTATCACTCTCTCTGTTCTCTCTCGCTCTGTCTCTCTCTATCACTCTCTCTCTCTCTGTTCTCTCTCGCTCTGTCTATCACTCTCTCTGTTCTCTCTCGCTCTGTCTCTCTCTATCACTCTCTCTCTCTGTTCTCTCGCTCTGTCTCTCTATCACTCTCTCACTCACTCTCTGTTCTCTCTCGCTCTGTCTCTCTCTATCACTCTCTCTCTCTCTCCTTCTCTCTCTGTTCTCTCTCGCTCTATCACTCTCTCTGTTCTCTCTCGTTCTGTCTCTCTCTATCACTCTCTCTCTCTCTCTCTCTGTTCTCTCTCGCTCTGTCTCTCTCTATCACTCTCTCTCTCTGTTCTCTCGCTCTGTCTCTCTATCACTCTCTCACTCACTCTCTGTTCTCTCTCGCTCTGTCTCTCTCTATCACTCTCTCTCTCTCTTCTTCTCTCTCTGTTCTCTCTCGCTCTGTCTATCACTCTCTCTGTTCTCTCTCGTTCTGTCTCTCTCTATCACTCTCTCTCTCTCTCTCTCTGTTCTCTCTCGTTCTGTCTCTCTATCACTCTCTCTCTCTGTTCTCTCTCGCTCTGTCTCTCTAGCTCTCTCTCTCTCTCTCTGTTCTCTCTGGCTCTGTCTCTCTATCACTCTATCACTCTCTCTCTCTGTTCTCTCTCGCTCTGTCTCTCTAGCACTCTCTCTCTCTCTGTTCTCTCTCGCTCTGTCTCTCTATCACTCTCTCTCTCTCTCTGTTCTCTCTCGCTCTGTCTCTCTTTCACTCTCTCTCTCTCTCTCTCTGTTCTCTCTCGCTCTGTCTCCTTCACATTCTCATTTTTAAAAATAAATTTAGAGTACCCAATTCTTTTTATTAAATTAAGGGGCAATTTATTGCGGCCAATCCCCCGAGCTGGCACATCTTTGTGTTGTGGGGGTGGGACCCACGCAGACACGGGGAGAATATGCAAACTCCACACGGACAGTGACCCCGGGGCCGGGTGTTAACCTCTCTGCCACCGCGCTGCCCTTCCCTCGGTTATACCTCTCGATCTCTCGCTCTGTCTCACTCTCTCTCGGGATTTCGCCGACTGGAATCTTTACTTCTCACTATCACTCTGTGTAAACACATCCTGCCCGAGTATCTTAAGTTTCCTGCTGCTATTTTTGTTCCCGGAGCTAAACATGCCCCAACCCCACCATGATACACAGCAGCAGACACAGATTATCCTGTCCCTCAGTCTCCAGCCCCCACAGCCCGAGCTCGGTAACCTCCTCCAGTCCCGACAACACTATCTCTGTAACCTCCTCCAGTCCCTACAAACCTCCCTATCTCTGTAACCTCCTCCAGCCCCGACAACCCTCCCTATCTCTGTAACCTCCTCCAGTCCTACAACCCTCCCTATCTCTGTAACCTCCTACAGCCCCTACACTCCTCCCTATCTCTGTAACCTCCTCCAGCCCCTACAACCCTCCCTATCTCTGTAACCTCCTCCAGCCCCTACATCCCTCCCTATCTCTGTAACCTCCTCCAGTCCCGACAACCCTCCCTATCTCTGTAACCTCCTCCAGCCCCGACAACACTCCCTATCTCTGTAACCTCCTCCAGTCCCGACAACACTCCCTATCTCTGTAACCTCCTCCAGCCCCGACAACCCTCCCTATCTCTGTAACCTCCTCCAGTCCCGACAACACTCCCTATCTCTGTAACCTCCTCCAGCCTCTACAACCCTCCCTATCTCTGTAACCTCCTCCAGCCCCGACAACCCTCCCTATCTCTGTAGCCTCCCCCAGTCCCTACAACCCTCCCTATCTCTGTAACCTCCTCCAGTCCCGACAACCCTCCCTATCTCTGTAACCTCCTCCAGTCCCGACAACACTACCTCTGTAACCTCCTCCAGCCCCCACAGCCCGAGCTCGGTAACCTCCTCCAGCCCCGACAACACTATCTCTGTAACCTCCTCCAGTCCCTACAACCCTCCCTATCTCTGTAACCTCCTCCAGCCCCGACAACACTCCCTATCTCTGAAACCTACTCCAGCCCCTACAACACTCCCTATCTCTATAACCTCCTCCAGTCCCGACAACACTAACTCTGTAAACTCCTCCAGCCCCGACAACCCTCCCTATCTCTGTAACCTCCTCCAGTCCCGACAACACTCCCTATCTCTATAACCTACTCCAGCCCCGACACCCCCTCCCTATCTCTGTAACCTCCTCCAGCCCCTACAACACTAACTCTGTAAACTCCTCCAGCCCCGACAACCCTCCCTATCTCTGTAATCTCCTCCAGTCCCGACAACACTAACTCTGTAACCTCCTCCAGTCCCGACAACACTATCTCTGTAACCTCCTCCATCCCCGAAAAACCTCCCTATCTCTGTAACCTCCTCCAGCCCCTACAACCCTCCCTATCTCTGAAACCTACTCCAGCCCCTAACTCCTCCCTATATCTGTAACCTCCTCCAGCCCCTACAACCCTCCCTATCTCTGTAACCTCCTCCAGTCCCTACAACCCTCCCTATATCTGTAACCTCCTCCAGCCCCTAACTCCTCCCTATCTCTGTAACCTCCTCCAGCCCCGACAACCCTCCCTATCTCTGTAACCTCCTCCAGCCCCGACAACCCTCCCTATCTCTGTAACCTCCTCCAGCCCCGACAACCCTCCCTATCTCTGTAATCTCCTCCAGCCCCCGCAACGTGCTTGCATTGTGTCTCCCACATGTCAACCACATCGCTGTGTGGGTCTGCAGTTGCATGTAGGCCTAAAGGGGACATTAGGAAACCAGACGGGCCTTTAGCGACAATCTCAAGGTCACCGTTGGACATTTACTCAAATTTCCTCACCATCTGCCGGGGTGGGATTCGAACCTGGATTTCCCACGGTGGCTGAGATTACTAGTCCACCGACAATGGCACTGTGCCACTGCTGCCCCTTGTGGGCCTCCGACTAATTATCTGTTGATGTGACTTTGGGTCAAACGTTGTTGTGACAATTGCTAATCCGAAGTATTTTGCGACGTTTCTGTGCGTCATTCCCAGCTCTATGATCGAGGAATCCCGACAGTGCAGATGGAGGAGATTTGGCCCGTCCAGGTCCACACCGACCCTCCGAAAGGTCATCCCACCAGAGCCACCCCACTCCCACAATCCCGCCCGACTGCTCACTATCGAGGGGCAATTCATCACGGCCAATCCATCCAACCTGGTCGTCTTTCGGGACTTGTGGGAGGAAACCGGAGCACCCGGAGGAAACCCACGCACACACGGGGGAGAGCGTGCAGACTCCGTACAGACAGTGACCCAGCGGGGAATTGAACGCTGGAGCTGTGAGGTGGCAGTGCCAACCGCTGTGCTAACCGTGCCTCCCTAAAATGTCATTGTCCAGGAGCTCTCTCGCTCCTGTGAGTGTGGAGATTATAACAGACGCCTCCTCTCATGTCCAGAGAGGTCTGGTGTTCTCGTTCCAGGGGACAATGGTCCGTTTGAGAGCGCGTGTCCCATTGCAGCGTCACCGCAGAGGAACAGGCAGCAGCTGTGTCGCATCGTTATGTCCTCAGCCCTGCCGCGGGGACGCACAGAATGAGGCTTTCACCATTTCAACAACACTCACGTTTATACACCCGTCGCCAAGTGTGCTGGGTTCCATCAATAAAGCATCACTGTCTGCAAAACCTCGGACAGAGGCCCAAATGTGGTGACCTTTCCACGTCATGGCCCCTTTACGTCCGGTTTTCTGATTAGCCGGGTCTCTGCAAGATGCAGTTCATCCTGAACCCTAACCCTAACCCTAACCCTAACCCGGAATCCTAACCCTAACCCTAACCCTAATCCTAACTCTAACCCTAACTCTAACCTCCAACCCGAATCCTGAACCCTAACTCTAACCCTAATCCTAACCCTAACCTCCAACCCGAATCCTGAACCCTAACTCTAACCCTAATCCTAACCCTAACCTCCAACCCGAATCCTGAACCCTAACTCTAACCCTAATCCTAACCCTAACCTCCAACCCGAATCCTGAACCCTAACTCTAACCCTAATCCTAACCCTAACCTCCAACCCGAATCCTGAACCCTAACTCTAACCCTAATCCTAACCCTAACCTCCAACCCGAATCCTGAACCCTAACTCTAACCCTAATCCTAACCCTAACCTCCAACCCGAATCCTGAACCCTAACTCTAACCCTAATCCTAACCCTAACCTCCAACCCGAATCCTGAACACTAACTCTAACCCTAATCCTAACCCTAACCTCCAACCCGAATCCTGAACCCTAACTCTAACCCTAACCCTAACCTCCAGCCCGAATCCTGAACCCTAACTCTAACCCTAATCCTAACCCTAACCTCCAGCCCGAATCCTGAACCCTAACTCTAACCCTAATCCTAACCCTAACCTCCAACCCGAATCCTGAACCCGAACTCTAACCCTAATCCTAAACTCCAACCCGAATCCTGAACCCTAACTCAAACCCTAACCTCCAACCCGAATCCTGAACCCACCTCTAACGTTATCACTAACCCTTACTCTCTGACCCTAACCCTAACCTCTAACACTATCACTAATCCATCCCTTATCCCTAACTCTGTCCCTAGCCCTATACCTAGGGAGGGTTGGAGGGGCTGGAGATTAGAGATAAGGACGGTTTTAGAGCTGGAGGAAGTTACAGAGATAGGGAGGGATGTAGGGGCTGGAGGAGGTTACAGCGATAGGGAGGGTTGTAGGGGCTGGAGGAGGTTACAGAGATAGGGAGGTTGTAGGGGCTGGAGGAGGTTACAAAGATAGGGAGGGTAGTAGGGGCTGGAGGAGGTTACAGAGATAGGGAGTGTTGTAGGACAGAGATAGGGAGGGTTGTAGGGGCTGGAGGCAGTTACAGAGATAGGGAGAGCTTTCGGGGCTGGAGGAGGTTACAGAGAGAGTGAGGGTTGTAGGGGCTGGAGGAGGTTACAGAGATAGGGTGGGTTGTAGGGGCTGGAGGAGGTTACAGAGATAGGGAGGGTTGTAGGGGCTGGAGGAGGTTACAGAGATAGGGAGGGTTGTAGGGGCTGGAGGAGGTTACAGAGATAGGGTGGGTTGTAGGGGCTGGAGGAGGTTACAGAGATAGGGAGGGTTGTAGGGGCTGGAGGCGGTTACAGAGATAGGGAGAGCTTTCGGGGCTGGATAAGGTTACAGATATAGGGAGGGTTGTAGGGGCTGGAGGAGGTTACAGAGATAGGGAGAGCTGTAGGGGCTGTAGGAGGTTACAGAGACAGGGAGGGTTGTAGGGGCTGGAGGAGGTTACAGAGATAGGGAGGGTTGTAGGGACTGGGGGAGGTTACAAATAGGGAGGGCTGTAGGAGGTTACAGAGATAGGGAGGGTTGTAGGGACTGGAGGAGGTTACAGAGATAGGGAGGGTTGTAGGGGCTGGAGAAGGTTACAGAGATAGGGAGGGTTGTAGAGACTGGAGGAGGTTACAGAGATAGGGAGGGCTGTAGGGCTGGAGGAGGTTACAGAGATAGGGAGGGGTGTAGGGGCTGGAGGTGGTTACAGAGATAGGGAATGTTGTAGGGGCTGGAGGAGGTTACAGAGATAGGGAGGGTTGTAGGGGCTGGAGGGGGTTACAGAGATAGGGAGGGTTGTAGGGGCTGGAGGAGGTTACAGAGATAGGGAGGGTTGTCGGGGCTGGAGGAGGTTACAGAGACAGTGAGGGTTGTAGAGGCTGGAGGAGGTTACAGAGATAGGGAGGGTTGTCGGGGCTGGAGGAGGTTACAGAGATAGGGAGGGTTGTAGGGGCTGGAGGAGGTTACAGAGATAGGGAGGGTTGTCGGGGCTGGAGGAGGTTACAGAGATAGGGAGGGGTGTCGGGGCTGGAGGAGGTTACAGAGATAGGGAGGGTTGTCGGGGCTGGAGGAGGTTACAGAGATAGGGAGGGGTGTCGGGGCTGGAGGAGGTTACAGAGATAGGGAGGGGTGTCGGGGCTGGAGGAGGTTACAGAGATAGGGAGGGGTGTAGGGGCTGGAGGAGGTTACAGAGATAGGGAGGGTTGGAGGGGCTGGAGGAGGTTACAGAGACAGGGAGGGTTGTAGGGGCTGGAGGAGGTTACAGAGATAGGGAGGGTTGTAGGGGCTGGAGGAGGTTACAGAGATAGGGAGGGTTGTAGGGGCTGGAGGAGGTTACAGAGATAGGGAGGGTTGTAGGGGCTGGAGGAGGTTACAGAGATAGGGAGGGTTGTAGGGGCTGGAGGAGGTTTCAGAGATAGGGAGGGTTGTAGGGGCTGGAGGAGGTTACAGAGATAGGGAGGGTTGTAGGGGCTGGAGGAGGTTACAGAGATGGGGCGGGTTGTCGGGGCTGGAGGAGGTTACAGAGATAGGGAGGGTTGTGGGGACTGGAGGACGTTACAGAGATAGGGAGGGTTGTAGGGACTGGAGGAGGTTACAGAGATAGGGAGGGTTGTAGGGGCTGGAGGAGGTTACAGAGATAGGGAGGGTTGTAGGGGCTGGAGGAGGTTACAGAGATAGGGAGGGTTGTAGGGGGCTGGAGGAGGTTACAGAGATAGGGAGGGTTGGAGGGGCTGGAGGAGGTTACAGAGATCGGGAGGATTGTAGGGGCTGGAGGAGGTTACAGAGATGGTGAGGGTTGTAGGGGCTGGAGGAAGGTACAGAGATAGAGAGGGTTGTAGGGGCTGGAGGAGGTTACAGAGATCGGGAGGGTTGTAGGGGCTGGAGGAGGTTACAGAGATAGGGAGGGTTGTAGGGGCTGGAGGAGGTTACAGAGATCGGGAGGGTTGTAGGGGCTGGAGGAGGTTACAGAGATAGGGAGGGTTGTAGGGGCTGGAGGAAGTTACAGAGATCGGGAGGGTTGTAGGGGCTGGAGGAGGTTACAGAGATAGGGAGGGCTGTAGGGGCTGGAGGAGGTTACAGAGATCGGGAGGGTTGTAGGGGCTGGAGGTGGTTACAGAGATGGTGAGGGTTGTAGGGGCTGGAGGAGGTTACAGAGATAGGGAGGGTTGTAGGGGCTGGAGGAGGTTACAGAGATAGGGAGAGTTGTAGGGGCTGGAGGAGGTTACAGAGATAGGGAGGGTTGTAGGGGCTGGAGGAGGTTACAGAGATAGGGAGGGGTGTAGGGGCTGGAGGAGGTTACAGAGATAGGGAGAGTTGTAGGGGCTGGAGGAAGTTACAGAGATAGGGAGGGTTGTAGGGGCTGGAGGAGGTTACAGAGATAGGGAGAGTTGTAGGGGCTGGAGGAGGTTACAGAGATAGGGAGGGTTGTAGGGGCTGGAGGAGGTTACAGAGATAGGGAGGGTTGTAGGGGCTGGAGGAAGTTACAGAGATAGGGAGGGTTGTAGGGGCTGTAGGAGTTTACAGAGATAGGGAGAGTTGTAGGGGCTGGAGGAGGTTACAGAGATAGGGAGGGTTGTAGGGGCTGGAGGAGGTTACAGAGATAGGGAGGGTTTGGAAACCAGGCTGAGAATTTTAAAATAGAAGTTTTGCGGACCGTGAGTCAGTGTGGGAGAGCTGAGGGGGTGATCGGTGAACGGGGCTGCACTGTGAGTTTGGACACGAGGTGGCAGGGGGATGTGGGGGGGGGGGGAGAGCGGAGATGGAATTTTTGGATGAGCTGAGGGTTAGGGAGGGTGGGATGTGGGAGAGCAGCTGGAAGAGTGAGTCAGAATGGACAGGTCTGGAGGTGAAGGGCGGGCGGGCGAGGGTTTCAGTAGCTTAGGCAGGGCGATGTTAGGGAGATGGAAGGCGGAGGTCTCAGAATGCAAGTCGCTGTCCGGGATGAAGATCAAAGCTGACGCTTGCCTCACGACGCCTCTGACTTACCCCTCTGCTAGATTCGCAGCAAAACTGGAGGTCCCACAGGCCAGACGTGCCTCCCGGGCGAGAGTGATGGAGGGAGGGGAGGCGATGGGATGTGCTGATGGTGGGCAGGGGCTGAGGAGGTGGGATCGCCGTCGTGTGGGGGGGGGGGGCAGGATGGGACCGGGACTCAAGGAGGGCAACTGGCCAGATCCAAAAGCATGGTACGTCAAGCCTCCCGCAGAACAATCCGGCACTATCGCCCTTTCGGAGAAACAGGACAATCTCACCATTCACCCGCCCACTTAACATTCCGTGGCACTCCGAGCTCGACACCGCACTTTAACCCATTCACAGATACCAACCCTTCCCTCCCCATGTGGGCCCGGAACGCAAAGGTGCGAAGTAACCCCATCGCCCCCGAGACCGCAACTCCGCCACCCTCCCCCCCACATCACCCAACTCAATAGGGGCTCTGGGGAAGACCCCGTTGAGTAAACATCTTGCCCTCCCACACCCTTCCCCGTTCACTGCACCGATCGAGTCGGGGGGTGGGGGGGTGGGGGGGGGGGGGCTGCCCACTGGCGAGGGTCACGGTGCCAATCGCCCATCCTTCTTCCTTTGGGTAGCAGGGGTTGGGGCCCGACTTCCTTGCGCCAGCTTGCTGCCCCCCCCCCCCCCCCCTCTACGCAGCAGATGCCTTCTTCCAGGGTCCCAAGTTCGATTCCCCGCCGGGTCACTGTCCGTGCGGGGTCTGCACGTTCTCCCCCGTGGCTGCGGGGGATTCCTCCGGGTGCTGCGGTTTCCTCCCACAGTCCAAAGACGTGCGGGTTAGGAGGATTGGCCGCGCTAAATTGCCCCGAGTCACCGAAAAGGTTAGGAGGGGTTATTGGGTTACGGGGATAGGGTGGAAGTGAGGGCTTAAGTGCGTCGGTGCAGACTCGATGGGCTGAATATCCTCTTTCTGCACTGTATGTTCTATGTTTCCACACAGCGGATGGGGTTGGGGGGAGAGGGGGTTGGAAAGCCCAGGAAATCTCCCAGTTGTGCAGCCTTCCTTGGCCGAATAGCCAAGTCAACATTTCATCCTTCCAACCCCTCCTCCTCCTCCTCCTCCCCCCCCCCCCCTTTCACGGACCAAGACAAACCCACTGGGATGAGGGAGAAGCTAAAGAAGAAAATTGCCATGACATTAAACAAAAAAAAAACGAAATGTTGCCCCCTCAAGAAGCAGAAGTCGGCTGCGGCCAGGCGGCCACTGGCTCCGGCCGGCGCTGTAGGAGGAGACGGACCCATCCCGTCTCTTCCCGAGCCCGTAAGTTCACTCTTGCCTCCAGCCGCACCCTCGTTGTCAACAGTGGCGGCCGGCGGTCAGCGTCTCGTCGGACGCCATCTTTGTGCGGGTCAAAGGCGACCCCCCCCCCCAAAAAAAAAATCAATGATTTAAAAACGTGATTAAAAACCAGTCTCGATCGGCAGGCCGACGCGCCGCAACGACCGGGGGCGAGGTCTTGGCTCCAGAACTATTTTGGGGGGCGTTTTGCCTTTGGCCGTGCCCCTCACAAAGATGGCGTCCGACGGCCGCAGGGGTTTAAATAAAGTTCAATTGAGGGGCTCACGGGCGCTTGACGGGAATTGATTATTCTTTTTTTTTGTTCCTTTCGAGAAGCCAGTGGCAACCAGGTGCCTCAGACTCGGGCTTTAGGGGGCGACAGCAAACGTGCGGCGGCCCGCAAAGTGAAAATTAATCCAAGGGGTGTGACCACTTTTTGATCTTTATTGTTCCAGAGCTGGAGGACAACCCATGTGGACAGGGGGCAGAGTGAGTGTGTCCCTGCTGCCCAAGTGAAGCACAGTCACTCCTCCACACTCTTTGCATTCAGCCAGTCCTGCTGCATTGAAGGCTCTTCTCTCTTCCCCCTTTCCCCTGTTGCCTCCCTTGCCACCCTCACCCACCCACTTTAGCAGCAGGGGCCTTGCCGCTGAGGCTGCCCCCCCTCACCCTCCTCGCCATGGACCCCCTCAAGGCGCAGCAGTTGGCGGCAGAGCTGGAGGTGGAGATGATGGCCGACATGTACAACAGGTTGGTGGCGGTCTCGGGTCCCGTCCCCCCCCCCGCTTCTGTTTTGGGGCCTCTGCTGTTTGTCATTTTTATAAATGACCCGGAGGAGGGCGTAGAAGGACGGGTGAGTAAATTTGCAGGTGACACTAAAGTCGGTGGAGTTGTGGACAGTGCGGAAGGATGTTACAAGTTACAGAGGGACATAGATAAGCTGCAGCGCTGGGCTGAGAGGTGGCAAATGGAGTTTCATGCAGAAAAGTGTGGGGTGATTCATTTTGGAAGGAATAGCAGGAAGACAGAGCACTGGGCTAATGGTAAGATTCTTGGCAGTGTGGATGAGCAGAGAGATCTCGGAGTCCATGTACGTAGATCCCTGAAAGTTGCCACCCAGGTTGAGAGGGTTGTTAAGAAGGCGTACGGTGTGCTAGCTTTTATTGGTAGAGGGATTGAGTTTCGGAGCCATGAGGTCATGTTGCAGCTGTACAAAACTCTGGTGCGGCCGCATTTGGAGTATTGAGTGCAATTCTGGTCGCCGCATTATAGGAAGGATGTGGAAGCTTTGGAAAGGGTGCAGAGGAGATTTACCAGAATGTTGCCTGGTATGGAGGGAAGATCTTATGAGGAAAGGCTGAGGGACTTGAGGCTGTTTACGTTAGAGAGAAGAAGGTTAAGAGGTGACTTAATTGAGGCATACAAGATGATCAGAGGATTGGATAGGGTGGACAGTGAGAGCCTGTTTCCTCGGATGGTGATGTCCAGCACGAGGGGACATAGCTTTAAATTGAGGGGAGATAGATATAAGACAGATGTCAGAGGCAGGTTCTTTACCCAGAGAGTAGTAAAGGCGTGGAATGCACTGCCTGCAACAGTAGTCGACTCGCCAACAGTAAGGGCATTTAAATGGTCATTGGATAGACGTATGGACGATAAGGGAATAGTGTAGATGGGCTTTAGAGTGGTTTCACAGGTCGGCGCAACATCGAGGGCCGAAGGGCCTGTACTGCGCTGTAATGTCCCATGTTCTCCCAAGGTTGGCGCAGCTGATGAGTGTGCCCTCTGACCCCCCCCCTGGGTTTGGGACGGGGCGGTGGGGAGAGGGGTCAGCATGCCCTCTGACCCCTGCGTATGGGGAGTGGGTGTGCCCTCTGACCCTTGGGTATGGGGAGTGGGTGTGCCCTCTGACCCTTGGGTAAGGGGAGTGGGTGTGCCCTCTGACCCTTGGGTAAGGGGAGTGGGTGTGCCCTCTGACCCTTGGGTAAGGGGAGTGGGTGTGCCCTCTGACCCTTGTTTTAATTTATTGTCACGTGTACCGAGGTACAGTGAAGTTTTATTCTGCGTACAGTCCAGACAGATCATTCCATACATGAAAAAAAACAGCAAGTACGATCGACACACAATGTAAATACATAGACATCGGGTGCAGCAGACAGAGTGTAGTACTGCTCAGTAGAGAAGATGTGTGGAGAGATCAGATCAGTACATAAGAAGGTCATTTAGGAGTCTGGTGACAGCGGGGAAGAAGCTTTCTTGGGGGACAGAGTCTGTTCGTGCGTGTTCTCAGACTTCTGTATCTCCTGCCCGATGGAAGAAGTTGTATGAGTGAGTAAGCTGGGTGGGAGGGATCTTTGATTATACTGCCCGCTTTCCCCAGGCAGTGGGAGGTGTAGATGGAGTCAATGGACGGGAGGCAGGTTCGCGTGATGGACTGAGCGGTGTTCACGACTCTCTGAAGTTTCTTGCGGTCCTGGGCCGAGCAGTTGCCATACCAGGCTGTGATGCAGCCCGATAGGATGCTTTCTATGGTGCATCTGTAAAAGTTGGTAAGGGTTAATGTGGACATGCCGAATTTCCTTAGTTTCCTGAGAAAGTATAGGCGCTGTTGTGCTTTCTTGGTGGTAGCGTCGACGTGGGTGGACCAGGACAGATTTTTGGTGGTGTGCACCCCTAGGAATTTGAAACTGCTAACCATCTCCACCTCAGCCCCGTTGATGCTGACGGGAGTGTGTACAGTACTTTGCTTCCTGAAGTCAATGACCAGCTCTTTAGTTTTGCTGGCATTGAGGGAGAGATTGTTGTCGCTACACCACTCCACTAGGTTCTCTATCTCCCTCCTGTATTCGGACTCATCGTTACTCGAGATCCGGCCCACTACGGTCGTGTCGTCAGCAAACTTGTAGATGGAGTTGGAACCAAGTTTTGCCACGCAGTCGTGTGTGTACAGGGAGTAGAGTAGGGGGCTAAGTACGCAGCCTTTCGGGGCGCCGGTGTTGAGGACTATTGTGGAGGAGGTGTTGTTGTTCATTCATACTGATTGTGGGTCAGGAAGTTGAGGATCCAGTTGCAGAGGGAGGAGCCAAGTCCTAGGTTTTGGAGTTTTGGTATGAGCTTGGCTGGGATTATGGTGTTGAAGGCGGAGCTGTAGTCAATAAATGGGAATCTGATGTAGGAGACCTTGTTGTTGAGATGCTCCAGGGATGGGTGTAGGGCCAGGGCGATGGCGTCTGCTTTTTAAAAAAAAAAAAAATTGTCCCTGGCACACAGGTGCCGGCATTTATTGCCCATCGCTAATTATCCTTGAGTGGGCAGTTAAGAGTCAACTGTATTGCTGTGGGTCTGGAGTCACATGTAGGCCAGACCGGGTAAGGACGGCAGATTTCCTTCCCTAAAGAACGTCAGTGAACCAGACAGGTTTTTATGACATCGACATGGTCTCATGCTCATCATAGGGCAGGACAAAGGCACAGTGGTTAGCACTGCTGCCTCACAGCTCCAGGGTCCCAGGTTCGATCCCGGCCTCGGGCGACTGTGCGGAGTCGGCACGTTCTCCCCGTGTCTGCGTGGGGTTTCCACCGGGTGCTCCGGTTTCCTCCCACAAGTCTAAAGATGTGCAGGTTAGGTGGACTGGCCGTGCTAAATTGCATTTGGTGTCCAAAAAAGGTTAGGTGGGGTGACTGGGATAGGGGTGGAGGTAGTGGGCTGAAGTCGGGCGCTCTTTCCAAGGGCCGGTGCAGACTCGATGGGCCGAATGGGCCTCCTTCGGCGCTGTAAATTCTACGATTAGGCTGCTAATTTTCTGATTTTTATTCCATGAACCAACTGCAGAGGTGGGAATGTGAACCCTGGTCCCCAGATTAGTCCGGGTCTCTGGTTTACTAAGTCCAGTGACGATATCACCGTGCACCGTCTGCTGTGGCGGTGTGCGAGCTGCAGGAGGTCGAGGCATTCTGGGCGTCTGGAGTTGACTTGCCTCGTGACCAACCTCGAAGCACTTCATAGTGTCTGGTTGGTCTTTGACACCAGTATTCTATGGGTAAGGGGAGTGGATGTGCCTTCTGACACCCCTCCTCACACCAGGCAGGGGGAATGGATGTTCCTTGTGACCCTGCGGTAGGTTAACTGCTTGGGTGGCGAAGACGGTGTGTGTGTCGTCCCCAGCCCCCCGGCCTCCTTGTTTACAGCAACGGTTCTCAACATGAGGGGTGACATTTATAACGTGACCAAAAATTGAGGCCTACTTTCTCCAACTGACCTGAACGGAGGGCGGCGCAGTGGTTAGCACCGCCGCCTCGTAGGCCCAGGGACCCGGGTTCAATTCGGGCCTCGAGTGACTATCCGAGCGCGGAGTCTGCACCTTCTCCCCGTGTGTGCGTGGGCTTCCTCCGGGTGCTCCGGTTTCCTCCCACAGTCCAAAGACGTGCCGAGGTGGGTGGGGAAAGGCCGGGGTAACGGCGGCGGCGGCGGGGGGGAGGGGGGCCTCGGTTGGGTGGTCATTCAGAGGGCCGGTGCCGACTCGACGGGCCGAATGGCCTCCTTCTGCCCTGCCGGGATCCTGTGAACTGGCCTCTGGCGAAACCCTTTTGTCGCCAAAACCTCCAAACAACCCGTCAAGCCGCCATTTAATCCAACTTGATTGGTTGAAGAAGTTTGTAACGGAAGCCTTCGCTTTCTGACCTTGTGTCCAATAGGATATCGGAGCCGGTTTCTCCTCCAATGAGTTTTCTGTCTCCTTCCCTCGCTGGGGACTTTGATTTATTTTAACCACTCCCTCGCTCATCCCAGGTTTTTTGCTCCCTGTTTGTGCCTTTTAAAAAAAATTTAGAGTACCAATTATTGTTTTTTCCCAATTAAGGGGCAGTTTAGCGCGGCCAATCCACCTACCCTGCACATCTTTTTGGGTTGTGGGGGTGGGACCCACGCAGGCACGGGGAAAATGTGCAAACTCCACACGGACAGTGACCCGGGGCCGGGATTCGAACCTGGGACCTCGGCGCCGCACTCCCAGTGCTAACCACCGTGTCACCGTGCCCGCCTCGCTCTGTGTTTTTGAGCAGGCGCACAGACAGGGAGGGCGGAGAGTGCCTTTGTCCTCTTCTCCGTGGTCCTGATCTCGAGCCTGGGTTCTCTTGCGCAGCCGAGGATCGGGGCTGAGATTAGGTTTAGTTCGTTTACGCTCACGGTTCATCATTTGGAGTTTTATTTTGTAGCAGGCGTGTGGGGCCACACCCCTCCCTCCCTCGCCCGTGTGTGAACCGCTCCGCAGGGGAATGAGTATTGACGCGACCACTCCAAATCCACTCCCATCGCCAGCAAAGCCTCCATAACCGGGCCTAACCCCATGCCAGTGCCGGCTGGACTGGACCGTCACTCAACCATACTGACGCACTCCTTGCCAGGTCCTGCGGTTTCCTCGATGTGGACCTCTGTTAACATGTACCCCTGTGTTCCCTCCGTACTGACCCTCTGACAGTGCGGCACTCCCTCAGCACTGACCCTCTGACAGTGCAGCACTCCCTCAGTACTGACCCTCTGACAGTGCAGCACTCCCTCAGTGCTGACCCTCTGACAGTGTGGCACTCCCTCAGTGCTGACCCTCTGACAGTGCAGCACTCCCTCAGTACTGACTCACTGACAGTGCAGCACTCCCTCAGTACTGACCCTCTGACAGTGCAGCGCTCCCTCAGTACTAACCTCTGACAGTGCAGCACTCCCTCAGTACATAGCCTCTGACAGTGCCGCACTCCCTCAGTACTGACCCTCTGGCAGTGCGGCACTCCCTCAGTACTGACCCTCTGACAGTGCGGCACTCCCTCAGTACTGACCCTCTGACAGTGCGGCACTCCCTCAGTACTGACCCTCTGACAGTGCGGCACTCCCTCAGTACTGACCCTCTGACAGTGCGGCACTCCCTCAGTACTGACCCTCTGACAGTGCGGCACTCCCTCAGTACTGACCCTCTGACAGTGCGGCACTCCCTCAGTACTGACCCTCTGACAGTGCAGCGCTCCCTCAGTACTGACCCTCTGACAGTGCAGCACTCCCTCAGTACTGACCCTCTGACAGTGCAGCACTCCCTCAGGACTGACCCTCTGACAGTGGGCACTCCCTCAGTACTGACCCTCTGACAGTGCGGCGCTCCCTCAGTACTGACCCTCGGACAGCGCAGCACTCCCTCAGTACTGACCCTCTGACAGTGCGGCGCTCCCTCAGTACTGACCCTCTGACAGTGCAGCACTCCCTCAGTACTGACCCTCTGACAGTGCGGCACTCCCTCAGTACTGACCCTCTGACAGTGCGGCACTCCCTCAGTACTGACCCTCTGACAGTGCAGCGCTCCCTCAGTACTGACCCTCTGACAGTGCAGCACTCCCTCAGTACTGACCCTCTGACAGTGCAGCACTCCCTCAGGACTGACCCTCTGACAGTGGGCACTCCCTCAGTACTGACCCTCTGACAGTGCGGCGCTCCCTCAGTACTGACCCTCGGACAGCGCAGCACTCCCTCAGTACTGACCCTCTGACAGTGCAGCACTCCCTCAGGACTGACCCTCTGACAGTGCGGCCCAGACTCTCCCACAAGGGGAAACATCCTCTCAGAATCTCCCCTCACTCTGAGATTCTGCCCTCTGGGCCCAGACTCTCCCACACGGGGAAACATCCTCTCAGAATCTCCCCTCACTCTGAGATTCTGCCCTCTGGGCCCAGACTCTCCCACACGGGGAAACATCCTCTCAGCATCGACCCTGTCAAACCCCCTGGGAATCCTCGATGTCTCAATAAGGTCGCCTCTCATTCTTCTAAATTCCTAATCAGGACAGGCCCCGGCCTACTCAACCCCTCCTCATAAGAAAATCCCTCCCTACCCGGGGTTAACCCAGTGAACCTTCCCTGGACTTCCTCCAGATATATTCGGTATATCTTTAGAACACAGAAGATTACAGCGCAGTACAGGCCCTTCGGCCCTCGATGTTGCGCCGACCTGTGAAACCACTCTAAAGCCCACCTACACTATTCCCTTATCGTCCATACGTCTATCCAATGACCATTTAAATGCCCTTACTGTTGGCGAGTCCACTACTGTTGCAGGCAGGGCATTCCACGCCCTTACTACTCTCTGAGTAAAGAACCTGCCTCTGACATCTGTCTTATATCTATCTCCCCTCAATTTACAGCTATGTCCCCTCGTGCTAGACATCACCATCCGAGGAAAAAGGCTCTCGCTGTCCACCCTATCCAATCCTCTGATCATCTTGTATGCCTCAATTAAGTCACCTCTTAACCTTCTCTCTAACGAAAACAGCCTCAGGTCCCTCAGCCTTCCCTCATAAGATCTTCCCTCCAGACCAGGCAACATTCTGGTAAATCTCCTTTCTCTGAAGATCCTTAAACAAAAGACTTCCCAAACACCAGTCAGCCATTTTATATTCGCTCATGGTGGCCATTTTGTGGTACCACAGCACTGCAACATTGATGTCAAAGTTGTCTCCTCAATAATCTTTTTCTCATTAGAACGGAGAAGGATGAGGGGCGACTTGAGAGAGGTTTATAAGATGATCAGGGGAATAGATAGAGTAGACAGTCAGAGACTTTTTCCCCGGGTGGAACAAACCATTACAAGGGGACATAAATTTAAGGTGAATGGTGGAAGATATAGGGGGGATGTCAGAGGTAGGTTCTTTACCCAGAGAGTAGTGGGGGCATGGAATGCATTGCCTGTGGAAGTAGTTGAGTCGGAAACATTAGGGACCTTCAAGCAGCTATTGGATAGGTACATGGATTACGGTAGAATGATGTAGTGTCGATTAATTTGTTCTTAAGGGCAGCACGGTAGCATTGTGGATAGCACAATTGCTTCACAGCTCCAGGGTCCCAGGTTCGATTCCGGCTTGGGTCACTGTCTGTGCGGAGTCTGCACGTCCTCCCCGTGTGTGCGTGGGTTTCCTCCGGGTGCTCCGGTTTCCTCCCACAGTCCAAAGATGTGCAGGTTAGGTGGATTGGCCGCGATAAATTGCCATTAGTGTGCAAAATCGCCCTTAGTGTTGGGTGGGGTTACTGGGTTATGGGGATAGGGTGGAGGTGTTGACCTTGGGTAGGGTGCTCTTTCCAAGAGCTGGTGCAGACTCGATGGGCCGAATGGCCTCCTTCTGCACTGTAAATTCGATGATAATCTATGATTAATCTAGGACAAAGGTTCGGCACAACATCGTGGGCCGAAGGGCCTGTTCTGTGCTGTATTTTTCTATGTTCTAATAATGTAGTGTTACGGTTCCTCATGAGGAGGGCAGGGATCCTGGGGCATTTACCTTTCACCCTTTCCTTTTAAGAGGTCAAACTGTGATGATTGGCGAGAAAGATTGATGAGTGCTAATTCCTCTCAGCTGCCATCTTTCTTTCCCTTCCACCCAGGATGACCCATGCCTGCCATCGTAAGTGTGTGCCTCCTCACTACAAAGAGGCCGAACTCTCGAAGGGCGAGTCGGTCTGCCTCGACCGCTGCGTCGCCAAGTATCTGGACATTCACGAGCGGATGGGCAAGAAGCTGACTGACTTGTCCATGCAGGATGAGGAGCTGATGAAGAGGATGCAGCAGGGTGGAGTGGCGCAGTGAGGGAACAACGGCAACCGGGAAACTTCCATCAATAAACTCCGCCTATTGCAGTCACCGTCTTTTCATTGCGCAGTTGGGGGCTGGGAGGGTGGGCCGTGGGTTGGGGGCTGGGAAGAGGAGGAACAACCCACATTGAACTTCTATCGAAGACCATCCCTCCAATCCCCTAACTCTCCCATCGAAGACCATCCCTCCAATTCCCTAAATCTCCCATCAAACACCAGCACTATAATCCTCTAACTCTCCCATCGAAGACCATCCCAAATCTCCCATCAAACACCAGCACTATAATCCTCTAACTCTCCCATCGAAAACCATCCCTCTAATCCCCTAACTCCCCCAGCGAAGACCATCCCTCTAATCCCCTAACTCTCCCATTGAAGACCATCCCTCTAATCCCCTAACTCTCCCATCGAAGACCATCCCGCTAATCCTCTAACTCTCCCATCGAAAACCATCCCTCTAATCCCCTAACTCTCCCATCGAAGACCATCCCAAATCTCCCATCAAACACCAGCACTATAATCCCCTAACTCTCCCATTGAAGACCATCCCTCCAATTCCCTAAATCTCCCATCAAACACCAGCACTATAATCCTCTAACTCTCCCATCGAAGACCATCCCTCTAATCCCCTAACTCTCCCAGCGAAGACCATCCCTCTAATCCCCTAACTCTCCCAGCGAAGACCATCCCTCTAACTCTCCCATTGAAGACCATCCCTCTAATTCCCTAACTCTCCCATCGAAGACCATCCCTCTAATCCCCTAACTCTCCCATTGAAGACCATCCCTCTAATCCCCTAACTCTCCCAGCGAAGACCATCCCTCTAACTCTCCCATTGAAGACCATCCCTCTAATTCCCTAACTCTCCCATCGAAGACCATCCCTCTAATCCCCTAACTCTCCCATCGAAGACCATCGCTCTAATCCCCTAACTCTCCCAGCGAAGACCATCCCTCTAATCCCCTAACTCTCCCATTGAGGACCATCCCTCTAATCCTCTAACTCTCCCATTGAAGACCATCCCTCTAATTCCCTAAATCTCCCATCAAACACCAGCACTATAATCCTCTAACTCTCCCATCGAAAACCATCCCTCTAATCCTCTAACTCTCCCATTGAAGACCATCCCTCTAATTCCCTAACTCTCCCATCGAAGACCATCCCTCTAATCCCCTAACTCTCCCATCGAAGACCATCCCTCTAGTCCCCTAACTCTCCCAGCGAAGACCATCCCTCTAATCCTCTAACTCTCCCATCGAAGACCATCGCTCTAATCCCCTAACTCTCCCATCGAAGACCATCGCTCTAATCCCCTAACTCTCCCATCGAAGACCATCCCTCTAATCCTCTAACTCTCCCATTGAAGACCATCCCTCTAATCCTCTAACTCTCCCATTGAAGACCATCCCTCTACTCCCCTAATTCCTCATCGAAGACCATTCCTCTAACTCTCCCATTGAAGACCATCCCTCTAATCCCCTAACTCTCCCATCAAAGACCATCCCTCTGGTCCCCTAACACTCACGTTGATGATCATCCCTCTAGTCCCCGAACTCTCCCAGTGAAGATCATCCCACTCATGCCTAACTCTCCCATCAAAGACCATATCTCTAGTGCTCTAACTCTCCCATCGAAGATCATCCCTCTAATCCTCTAACACTCCCATCAAAGACATCACTCTAATCCCCTAACTCTCCCATCGAAGACCATCCCTCTAATCCCCGAACTGTCCCATCAAAGACCATCCCTCTAGTCCCCTAACTCTCCCATCAAACACCATCACTCTCGTCCCCTAACTCTCCCATCGAAGACCATTCCTCTAATCCCCTAACTCTCCCATCAAAGACATCACTCTAATCCCCTAACTCTCCCATCGAAGACCATCCCTCTAATCCCCGAACTGTCCCATCAAAGACCATCCCTCTAGTCCCCTAACTCTCCCATCAAAGACCATATCTCTAGTGCTCTAACTCTCCCATCGAAGATCATCCCTCTAATCCTCTAACACTCCCATCAAAGACATCACTCTAATCCCCTAACTCTCCCATCGAAGGCCATCCCTCTCGTCCCCAACTCCTCTCACACTCCCATCGAAGACCATGTCTCTAGTGCTCTAACTCCCATCGAAGACCATCCCTCTCGTCCTCTAACACTCCCATCAAAGACATCACTCTAATCCCCTAACTCTCCCATCGAAGACCATCCCTCTCGTCCCCTAACTCTCCCATCGAAGACCATCCCTCTAATCCCCGCTGTCCCATCAAAGACCATCCCTCTAGTCCCCTAACTCTCCCATCAAACACCATCACTCTCGTCCCCTAACTCTCCCATCGAAGACCATTCCTCTAATCCCCTAACTCTCCCATTGAAGACCATCCCTCATCCCCTAACTGTCCCATCGAAGACCATCCCTCTAGTCCCCTAACTCTCCCATCAAAGACCATATCTACCATCGTTATAATCCCCTAACACTCACGTTGATGATCATCCCTCTAATCCCCTAACTCTCCCATCAAACCGGTCAAGAGGGCCCGGGTGTTCGCGCACTTAAAGGGACTGAAGGCGGACGTGGTTATGCTCCAGGAGACACATTTGAAGGTGGCAGATCAGATTAGGCTGAGAAAGGGATGGATAGGGCAGATCTTCCATTCAGGGCTGGATGCGAAGAACAGAGGGGTTGCAATACTGGTGGGGAAGCGGGTGTCGTTCGAGGCACTGAATATTGTAGCGGATAATGGAGGTCAATATGTGACGGCGAGTGGTATGTTGCAGGGGGTGCTGGGGGTACTGGTAAACGTATATGCCCCGAATTGGGATGATGCCGGATTTATGAAACGCATGCTGGGTCGGATTCCGGATCTGGAGGTAGGAAGCTTGATAATGGGGGGGGACTTCAACACTGGACCGCTCTAGGTCCAGGATGGGTAAGAGGCCGGCTGCGGCCAAGGTGCTCAGGGGGTTTATGGACCAGATGGGGGGAGTGGATCCATGGAGGTTTGTCAGACCAGGGAATTTTCCTTCTTTTCCCACGTCCATAGAGCCAACTCCCGGATAGAGTTTTTTGGGCGTTGATCCCGAAAGTGGAGGGAACGGAGTACTCGGCCATAGCCATCTCAGACCACGCCCCGCATTGGGTGGAGCTGGAGTTGGGAGAGGAGAGGGATCAGCGCCCGCTGTGGCGCCTTGATGTGGGACTGTTGGGGGTGCGGGGGTGCATTGAAAGATATTTGGAGGACAACGGGGAGGTGCAGGTGGGGGTAGTCTGGGAGGCGCTGAAGGCGATGGTCCCTCTCGTCCCCTAACTCTCCCATCGAAGACCATTCCTCTAATCCCCTAACTCTCCCATTGAAGACCATCCCTCTAATCCCCTAACTCGCCCATCGAAGACCATCCCTCTAATCCCCTAACTCTCCCATTGAGGACCATCCCTCTAATCCCCTAACACTCACATCGAAGACCATCCCTCTAATCCCCTCTAGACCCTGAAGACAGCCAGAGTGAGACAGCAAAGAGTGAGTTTGGGAATTTGAATCTAGGTGGGAATTCGAAGCTGGGTGGGGTGGAAGTGCTTTTTATCCCTGGTAAGTAGTGTTTCTGTTTCTTTTCATTGGTATATTTATTTATTTTTTCTTTGTTTTTTTTTGTTGAAATTGTAGTTGTTGAAGTCAACTGAAGGTTTAAGACATGGCAGGAGATCTCAGACCCGTGTCATGCTCCTCGTGTGCGATGTGGGAGCTCAGGGACACGTCCACTGTCCCTGGCACCTTCACGTGCAAGAAGTGTGTCCAGTTGCAGCTCCTGTTAGACCGCTTGACGGCTCTGGAGCTGCGGGTGGACTCACTTTGGAGCATCCGCAATGCTGAGGACGTCGTGGATAGCACGTTTAGCGAGTTGGTCACACCGCAGGTGAAAGGAACTGAGGGAGATAGAAAATGGGTGACCAAGAGACCGAGCAAGAGTAGGAAGGCAGTGCAGGTGTCCTCTGCGGTCATCTCCCTGCAAAACAGATATACCGCTTTGGATACTGTTGAGGGAGATGGCTCACCAGGGGAAGGCAGCAGCAGCCAGGTTCATGGCACCGTGGCTGGCTCTGCTGTGCAGCTGGGCAGGAAGAAGAATGACAGGGCTATAGTGATACGGGACTCAATTGTAAGGGGAATAGACAGGAGGTTCTGCGGATGCAATCGAGACTCCAGGATGGTATGTTGCCTCCCTGGTGCAAGGGTCAAGGATGTCTCGGAGCGGCTGCAGGACATTCTGGGGGGGGGGGGGGGGGGTGGTGAACAGCCAGCTGTTGTGGTGCACATAGGCACCAACGATATAGGTAGAAAACGGGACGAGGTCCTACAAGCTGAATTTAGGGAGCTAGGAGTTAAACTAAAAAGTAGGACCTCAAAGGTAGTAATCTCAGGATTGCTACCAGTGCCACGAGCTAGTCAGAGCAGGAATGTCAGGATAGAGAGGATGAATACGTGGCTCGAGAGATGGTGCAAGAGGGAGGGATTCAAATTCCTGGGGCATTGGAACCGGTTCTGGGGAGGTGGGACCAGTACAAACCGGACGGTCTGCACCTGGGCAGGACTGGAACCGATGTCTTAGGGGGGGTGTTTGCTAGAGCTGTTGGGGAGTGTTTAAACTAATGTGGCGGGGGATGGGAACCGATGCAGGAAGTTGGAAGGTAGTAAAACAGGGACAGAAACAAAAGGCAGTAAGGGGGAAAGTGTAAGGCAGAGAAGCCATAGTCACAATCAAAAATGGCGACAGTACAAGGTACAGTGACTGAGGGGAGCTCAGTGAATAGGACCAGGAATACTAAAAGAAATAAAACGGGAAGTGAAAACATTAATGGTAAGCGACGCGGCAGGTTGTTACATGAAGATATGGGTTCGACGACAAGGAAAATTAGGAGAAAGGTTAAGAGGAAATATAACTTAGGAGAGGTTACTGAGCGAGGTGTTAAGATTCAGAACAGAGGTAAAAAAGCCAACATAAGTGTACTTTACCTGAATGCTCGTAGTATTCGGAATAAGGTAAATGAGTTGATGGCGCAAATCATCGTGAATGACTATGATTTAGTGGCCATTACTGAAACATGGTTAAAGGATGGTCACGACTGGGAGTTAAATATCCGAGGGTATCAAACTTTTCGGAAGGACAGAGTGGATGGTAAGGGAGGTGGTGTAGCTCTGTTATTTAAGGATGACATCCGGGCAACAGTAAGGGATGACATCAGTGCTATGGAGGATAAGGTTGAATCCATTTGGGTGGAAATCAGGAATAGTAAGGCGAAAAAGTCACTGATAGGAGTAATCTATAGGCCACCAAATAGTAACATTATGGTGGGGCAGGCAAAAAACAGAAATAACAGATGCATGTAGAAATGGTACAGCAGTTATCATGGGGATTTTAATCTACATGTTGATTGGTTTAACCAGGTCGGTCAAGGCAGCCTTGAGGAGGAGTTTATAGAATGTATCCGCGATAGTTTCCTAGAACAGTATGTAATGGAACCTACGAGGGAACAAGCGGACCTAGATCTGGTCCTGTGTAATGAGACAGGATTGATTCAGGATCTCATAGTTAGGGATCCTCTCGGAAGGAGCGATCACAATATGGTGGAATTTAAAATCCAGATGGAGGGTGAGAAGGTAAAATCAAGCACTAGTGTTTTGTGCTTAAACAAAGGAGATTACAATGGGATGAGAGAAGAACTAGCTAAGGTAGACTGGGAGCAAAGACTTTATAGTGAAACAGTTGAGGAACAGTGAAGAACCTTCCAAGTGATTTTTCACAGTGCTCAGCAAAGGTTTATACCAACAAAAAGGAAGGGCGGTAAAAAGGGAAAATCGACCGTGGATATCTAAGGAAATAAGGGAGAGTATCAAATTGAAGGAAAAAACATACAAAGTAGCAAAGATCAGTGGGAGACTAGAGGACTGGGAAATCTTTAGGGGGCAACAGAAAGCTACTAAAAAAGCTGTAAAGAAAAGTAAGATAGATTATGAGAGTAAACTTGCTCAGAATATAAAAACAGATAGTAAAAGTTTCTACAAATACATAAAACAAAAAAGAGTGGCTAAGGTAAATATTGGTACTTTAGAGGATGAGAAGGGAGATTTAATAATGGGAGATGAGGAAATGGCTGAGGAACTGAACAGGTTTTTTGGGTCGGTCTTCACAGTGGAAGACACAAATAACATGCCAGTGACTGATGGAAATGAGGCTATGACAGGTGAGGACCTTGAGAGGATTGTTATCACCAAGGAGGTAGCGATGGGCAAGCTAATGGGGCTAAAGGTAGACTGATGGAATGCATCCCAGAGTGCTAAAAGAGATGGCTAGGGAAATTGCAAATGCACTAGTGATAATTTACCAAAATTCACTAGACTCTAGGGTGGTCCCGGCGGATTGGAAATTAGCAAACGTGACACCACTGTTTAAAAAAGGAGGTAGGCAGAAAGCGGGTAATTATAGGCCAGTGAGCTTAACTTCGGTAGTAGGGAAGATGCTGGAATCTATCATCAAGGAAGAAATAGCGAGGCATCTGGATGGAAATTGTCCCATTGGGCAGACGCAGCATGGGTTCATAAAGGGCAGGTCGTGCCTAACTAATTTAGTGGAATTTTTTGAGGACATTAACAGTGCGGTAGATAACGGGGAGCCAATGGATGTGGTATATCTGGATTTCCAGAAAGCCTTTGACAAGGTGCCACACAAAAGGTTGTTGCATAAGATAAAGATGCATGGCATTAAGGGGAAAGTAGTAGCATGGATAGAGGATTGGTTAATTAATAGAAAGCAAAGAGTGGGGATTAATGGGTGTTTCTCTGGTTGGCAATCAGTAGCTAGTGGTGTCCCTCAGGGATCAGTGTTGGGCCCACAACTGTTCACAATTTACATAGATGATTTGGAGTTGGGGACCAAGGGCATTGTGTCCAAGTTTGCAGACAACACTAAGGTAAGTGGCAAAGCAAAAAGTGCAGAGGATACTGGAAATCTGCAGAGGAATTTGGATAGGCTAAGTGAATGGGCTAGGGTCTGGCAGATGGAATACAATGTTGACAAATGTGAGGTTATCCATTTTGGTAGGAATAACAGCAAAAGGGATTATTATTTAAATGATAAAATATTAAAACATGCTGCTGTGCAGAGAGACCTGGGTGTGCTAGTGCATGAGTCGCAAAAAGTTGGTTTTCAGGTGCAACAGGTGATTAAGAAGGCAAATGGAATTTTGTCCTTCATTGCTAGAGGGATGGAGTTTAAGACTAGGGAGGTTCTGCTGCGATTGTATAAGGTGTTAGTGAGGCCACACCTGGAGTATTGCGTTCAGTTTTGGTCTCCTTACTTGAGAAAGGACGTACTGGCACTGGAGGGTGTGCAGAGGAGATTCACTAGGTTAATCCCAGAGCTGAAGGGGTTGGATTACGAGGAGAGGTTGAGTAGACTGGGACTGTACTCGTTGGAATTTAGAAGGATGAGGGGGGATCTTATAGAAACATATAAGATTATGAAGGGAATAGATAGGATAGATGCGGGCAGGTTGTTTCCACTGGCGGGTGAAAGCAGAACTAGGGGGCATAGCCTCAAAATAAGGTGAAGTAGATTTAGGACTGAGTTTAGGAGGAACTTCTTCACCCAAAGGGTTGTGAATCTATGGAATTCCTTGCCCAGTGAAGCAGTAGAGGCTCCTTCGTTAAATGTTTTTTAAGATATAGATAGATAGTTTTTTGAAGAATAAAGGGATTAAGGGTTATGGTGTTCGGGCCGGAAAGTGGAGCTGAGTCCACAAAAGATCAGCCATGGTCTCATTGAATGGTGGAGCAGGCTCGAGGGGCCAGATGGCCTACTCCTGCTCCTAGTTCTTATGTTCTTATGGTCAGGGGGAGCTAATCTCCATTAGGGCCCACAGGGTGAAGAGAGAGGGGAGGGAGAGGTTGGTGGGGGAGATTTTAAGGGTGGAAAGGAGATATGTAGAGGCCCCCGAGGGACTACTCAGGGAGTGACGGAACCTCCAGACGGAGTTCGACCTGTTGACCACAGGGAAAGCAGAGGCACAGTGGAGGAAAGCGCAGGGGGAGACATACAAGTATGGGGAGAAGGCGAGTCGGATGCTGACACACCAGCTTTGTGCGAGGGAGATTGGTGGAGTCAAGGATAGAGGAGGGAATACGGTGCGGAGTGCGGTGAGAATAAACGAGGTATTTAGGGACCTCTATGGGGATCTGTACAGGTCTGAGCCCCCAGCGGGGGAGGAGGGGATGCGACGATCCTTAGATCAGCTGAGGTTCCCGAGGGTGGAAGAGGAGGAGGTGGCTGGTTTGGGGGCGCCGATTGGGCTGGAGGAGCTGGTTAAAGGATTGGGGAGCATGCAGGCGGGGAAGGCCCCGGGGCCGGATGGGTTCCCGGTTGAATTCTACAGGAAATACGTGGACCTGCTGGGCCTGTTGCTAGTGAGGACTTTCAACAAGGCGAGGGAGGGGGGGACCTTGCCCCCGACAATGTTTAGGGCGCTGATTTCTTTGATCCTGAAGCGGGACAAGGATCCACTGCAATGTGGGTCGTATGGACCGATCTCGCTCCTCAATGTTGACGCTAAGTTGCTGGCGAAGGTGCTGGCTACGAGAATTGAGGACTGTCCCGGGGGTGATCCATGAGGACCAGACGGGATTTGTGAAGGGTAGGCAGCTAAATACAAATGTGTGAAGGCTCCTCAATGTGATTATGATGCCCTCGGTGGAGGGGGAAGCGGAGGTAGTGGCAGCTATGGACGCGGAGAAGGCCTTTGACCGGGTGGAGTGGGAGTATCTTTGGGAAGTGTTGCAGAGGTTTGGGTTCGGGGAGGGGTTCATCAGCTGGGTCAGGTTGCTATACAGAGCCCAGGTGGCGAGTGTGGCTATGAAACGGCGGAGGTCAGAGTACTTTCGGCTGTACTGGGGGGAGAGGCAGGGGTGCCCCTGTCCCCCTTGTTGTTTCCACTGGCAATTGAGCTGCTGGCCATGGCACTGAGGGAGTCCAGGAAATGGAGGGGACTGGTCCGGGGGGGAGAGGAACACCGGGTGTCGTTGTATGCTGACGACCTGTTGCTGTATGTGGCGGATCCAGTGGAGGGGATGGCGGGGGTCATGCGGATCCTAAGGGAGTTTGGGGACTTTTTGGGGTATAAACTCAACGTGGGGAAGAGTGAGCTCTTTGTGGTGCATTCAGGGGACCAGGGAAGGGGGATAGACGAGCTACCGCTGAAGAGGGCGGAAAGGAGCTTTCGGTACCTGGGGATCCAGGTAGCTAGGAGTTGGGCCCTGCACAAGCTCAATTTGACATGGTTGGTGGAGCAGATGGAGGAGGATTTTAAAAGATGGGATATGCTGCCACTCTCGCTGGCGGGTGGGGTGCAGTCGGTTAAAATGATGGTCCTCCCGAGGTTTCTCTTTGTGTTCCGGTGCCTCCCCATTATGATCACCAAGGCCTTTTTCAAATGGGTAAGCAGGAGCATCATGGGATTTGTGTGGGCGAATTAGACCCCGAGGGTGAAGAGAGTGTTTCTGGAGCGTGACAGGGGTGGGGCTGGCGCTGCCGAATTTGTGCGGCTATTATTGGGCAGCCAATGTGGCGATGATCCGTAAGTGGGTAATGGAGGGAGAGGAGGCGGCGTGGAAGAGGTTAGAGATGGCGTCCTGTGTGGGCACAAGACCGAGGGCGCTGGTGACGGCACCGCTGCCGCTCTCGCCGACAAGGTACACCACGAATCCGGTGGTGGCGGCGACGTTGAAGACCTGGGGGCAGTGGAGGCGACACAGGGGCGAGGTGGGGGCCTTGGTTTGGTCCCCGATTCGGGAGAACCATCGGTTCGTCCCGGGAAGGATGGATGGGGGGTTTCGGAGCTGGCATCGGGCAGGGATTAGAAGACTGGGGGACCTGTTCATCGATGGGACGTTTGCGAGCCTAGGGGCGCTGGAGGAGAAGTTTGGGCTACCTCCGCGAAACGCTTTCAGGTAAATGCAAGTGAGGGCGTTTGTGAGGCGGCAGGTGAGGGAATTCCTGCTGCTCCCGGCACAGGGGATTCAGGATGGGGTGATTTCGGGTGTATGGGTTGGAGAAGGCAAAGTTTCGGCGATTTACCAGGAGCTGAAGGAAGAGGAGGAGGCCTCGGTGGGGGGTGTTTGGGTGGGTGGGGGGGTTCCCTATTGGTGCTTTTAAATGTCATATGGGGGGTTATTGTATATGGGGGAAATCCAATGTATAATTTTTGTATAATTTCTGATTGTTGGGTTCTTGTTTCTTTCTTTTTGTTGGAGGGGGGGGGGTCTGTTGAAAATCTGTTGAAAAATTTGAATAAATATATTTAAATTGAGGGGAGATAGATATTTTAAAAACCTCTCCCATCGAAGACCATCCCTCTAATCCTCTAACTCTCCCATCGAAGACCATTCCTCTAATCCCCTAACTCTCCCATCGAAGACCATTCCTCTAATCCCCTAACTCTCCCATCGAAGACCATTCCTCTAATCCCCTAACTCTCCCATCGAAGACCATTCCTCTAATCCCCTAACTCTCCCATCGAAGACCATTCCTCTAATCTCCTAACTCTCCCATTGAAGACCATCACTCTCGTCCCCGAACTCCCATCGAAGATCATCCCTCTAATTCCCTAACTCTCCCATCGAAAACCATCCCTCTCGTCCCCTAACTCTCCCGTCGAAGACCATCCCTCTAATCCCCTAACTCTCCCATCGAAGACCATCCCTCTAATTCCCTAACTCTCCCATCGAAGACCATCCCTCTAATTCCCTAACTCTCCCATCGAAAACCATCCCTCTCGTCCCCTAACTCTCCCGTCGAAGACCATCCCTCTAATCCCCTAACTCTCCCATCGAAGACCATCCCTCTAATCCCCTAACTCTCCCGTCGAAGACCATTCCTCTAATCCCCTAACTCTCCCATCGAAGACCATCCCTCTAATTCCCTAACTCTCCCATCGAAAACCATCCCTCTCGTCCCCTAACTCTCCCATCGAAGACCATTCCTCTAATCCCCTAACTCTCCCATTGAAGACCATCCCTCTAATCCCCTAACTCTCCCATCGAAGACCATCCCTCTAATTCCCTAACTCTCCCATCGAAGACCATCCCTCTAATTCCCTAAGTCTCCCATTGAAGACCATCCCTCTCGTCCCCTAACTCTCCCATCGAAGACCATCCCTCTAATCCCCTAACTGTCCCATCGAAGACCATCCCTCTCGTCCCCTAACTCTCCCATCGAAGACCATCCCTCTAATCCCCTAACTGTCCCATCGAAGACCATCCCTCTAATCCCCTAACTTTCCCATTGAAGACCATGCCTCTAACGCTCCTGTTGATGACCATCCCTATAGATGGCTAACTGGTTGTAGCATCGACCCCACATTCCTGCTGAGCCCCCCCGATGACCTTTCACCCCCCCCCCCCCCCCCATGTCCATCAAGAAACTATCCAGCTCTGCCTTAAACACATTCAGTGACGCAGCCCCCATAGCTCTCTGAGGAACAGAGTTCTGGAGACACGCAACTGAGGGAAACACAATTCTCATCTGTCTTCAATGGGAGATCCCTTATTTTTAAACAATGTACCCCTCGTTCCAGATCCTCCCATGATGGGCCACATCCTATCACCATCCAGCCAGTCCAGTCCCCCCCCCCCCCCGTATCTTAGTTGTTTCAATAAAATCACCTCTTATTCTTCTAAACGCCCATGGATACAGGCCAAGGCTGCCCAACCGTTCCTCGTCTGGTAACCTCCCTCCTCTCGGGTAACAATCAAGTACATCTGTGAACTGCTTCATTTATTTCCCTTCTCCAATAGGGAGACCAAAGCTGTACACTGTATTCAAGGTGTGAGCTCACCTGCACCAGGTGCATGTGTATCGAAACGTCCGTTTATATTGTATCCCTATGTTCCATTCCCTTTACACTAAACATCAGCATCCTGTTCGCTTTCCTCGCCACTTGCTGTACCTGCAGACGAACTACTCGTGATTCATGTATAAGGACACAGAGATTCATCTGTAGCTCAGAGAGTTCTGCAATCTCTTCCGTTGCTCCTCTCCTTGTCAAAGTGGACTAGTTCACATCAGACCTGATGAAGGAGCTGCGCTCCGAAAGCCAGTGATTGCAAATAAATCACTGTTGGAATTTCATCTGATGTTGCAAGACTCCCAACTATCCACAGGACAGAGCGAAGAATATTTCTGAACTCCACGACTCCCAAACTGCAACTGTCAAACAATCGCCTCTCTGTGACTGGCCCAATGGGTCAGGGAGCCCCGATAGCCCTCCCAGCAGAGGGGATACGTCACAACAATGTGTTAACCCCCGCCCCCTATACCATGAATCCTTATTTTGTGTAGTGTACTTTCATGTGGCACATTGTCAAATGCCTTCCTGAAATCGAAGTGCACCACATACACAGCTTCCCCATTAATAATCATTTTTTAAAAATAATCTTTTTTATTGTCACAAGTAAACTTTCATTAACACCGCAATGACGTTACGGTGAAAAAGCCCCTAGTCGCCATATTCCGGCGGCTGTTCGGGTACATAGAGGGAGTACAGAATTTAGAGTCCCCAATTCATTTGTTTTGCCAATTAAAGGGGCAATCTCGCATGGCCAACCCGCCTAACCACATCTTTTTGGGTTGTGGGGGTGAGACCCACGCAGGCACGGGGTGAATGTGCAAACTCCACACGGACGGTGAGCCGGGGCCGGGATCAAACCCGGGTCCTCGGCTCGGTGAGGCAGCAGTGCCAACCACCGTGCCGCCCTCCAATTCAATCAAATTTATTCAACAAACAGAAAAATCAGTTCCCCCTCAAATTATCCCAAAGTATGACTGAACGGTGCCAAGATTCTTCAAACACCGCCTGCCGGTGAACTCAATCGAGCGGCGGTCTCCTCAGGGTCTTCGCGGCAAAGGGGAGGTCTCGCTCCGCCTCTGGTCAGGCGGCTCGATCGCTTCTGCATCGAGTCGCGGCTGCGGGCGTTTTGACCCTTCTGCCTTCTCCACGTGCCTTTCCAGAATGCCCCCAGCCGATGATGCCGCAGAGTGGGAATGCCACGGGGTCACGGGGTCACGGGTGGCCACCCAACAGGACGTCGGGGGTCCATTTCCTGATGCATTGTTTGTAAGTCACCTTGTTTACATAACACAATTGACCGGTTCGAACTCCCGTCGGGCCGCCTGCTCCAGGTGGCTGGGGTTTGATTTAAAACGGCCGAATTTTTAAATTTAAAGCGTCCGGTTTTATCGAGCCGAAAATCCCTGGCTGTGCCTGCCCGACCGCGTTTGCACGTGCAGTTCGGGAAAACTATCCCTTGCTCAACGTTCCAGCCCCGTTTGGGAAACGGCGGGTGGCGGAAGGTTGTCCTCTTCCCCTCTCATGGAGCACCATGGCACCCACACGTGCCTGATGCGAAGGTGAGGTGTAGGGCCAATCAGCAGGGGCGAAAGGTTGGATGGTCAAGGCAGCATGCGTGGTTTGATCCATTGGGATCCAAGGCCAATATTCGTGCACATCCGAAATTCCTCTCAAACAGAGTGCGTTGCTGGGCCATGTCAGAGGCCGGTTAGTAGTCAGCTGTGGCCCAGAGCAGGTAAGAATGGCAGAAATGAATCCGTCAAGAACATTTTGGAGAACCAAACTTTTATTTACACCAGCTGCCGAGGTGAGATTTGAACCTATGGCCGAAGAACATTCGCCTGGTCCTCAGGATTGCAAACATGATTGCAACATTATCTTACCCCTCTGCATTCCCCTGACAGCGTGTGTCCCCCACTTTATACCCAGTGTCAGCATCGAGCTCTCCCAGGACAGGTACAGTACGGGTTAGATACAGTGTAGAGCTCCCTCTACATTACCCTGACAGTGTGTCCCCCACTTTATACCCAGTGTCAGCATCGAGCGCTCCCAGGACAGGTACAGCACGGGTTAGATACAGTGTAGAGCTCCCTCTACATTATCCTGACAGTGTGTCCCCCACTTTATACCCAGTGTCAACATCGAGCTCTCCCAGGACAGGTACAGCACGGGTTAGATACAGTGGAGAGCTCCCTCTACATTACCCTGACAGTGTGTCCCCCACTTTATACCCAGTGTCAGCATCGAGCGCTCCCAGGACAGGTACAGCACGGGTTAGATACAGTGTAGAGCTCCCTCTACATTATCCTGACAGTGTGTCCCCCACTTTATACCCAGTGTCAGCATCGAGCGCTCCCAGGACAGGTACAGCACGGGTTAGATACAGTGTAGAGCTCCCTCTACATTATCCTGACAGTGTGTCCCCCACTTTATACCCAGTGTCAACATCGAGCTCTCCCAGGACAGGTACAGCACGGGTTAGATACAGTGGAGAGCTCCCTCTACATTACCCTGACAGTGTCCCCCCCACTTTATACCCAGTGTCAGCATCGAGCTCTCCCAGGACAGGTACAGCACGGGTTAGATACAGTGTAGAGCTCCCTCTACATTACCCTGACAGTGTGTCCCCCACTTTATACCCAGTGTCAGCATCGCGCTCTCCCAGGACAGGTACAGCACGGGTTAGATACAGTGTAGAGCTCCCTCTACATTACCCTGACAGTGTGTCCCCCACTTTATACCCAGTGTCAGCATCGCGCTCTCCCAGGACAGGTACAGCACGGGTTAGATACAGTGTAGAGCTCCCTCTACATTACCCTGACAGTGTGTCCCCCACTTTATACCCAGTGTCAGCATCGAGCTCTCCCAGGACAGGTACAGCACGGGTTAGATACAGTGTAGAGCTCCCTCTACATTACCCTGACAGTGTGTCCCCCACTTTATACCCAGTGTCAGCATCGCGCTCTCCCAGGACAGGTACAGCACGGGTTAGATACAGTGTAGAACTCCCTCTACATTACCCTGACAGGTACAGCAGGTGTGTGGGTTTCCTCCGGGTGCTCCGGTTTCCTCCCACAGTCCAAAGATGTGCAGGTTAGGTGGATTGGCCATTATAAATTGCCCTTAGTGTCCAAAATTGCCCTTGGTGTTGGGTGGGGTTACTGGGTTATGGGGATAGGGTGGAGGTGTTGACCTTGGGTGGGGTGCTCTTTCCAAGTGCCGGTGCAGACTCGATGGGCCGAATGGCCTCCTTCTGCACTGTAAATTCTATGATAATCTATGAAAGATGGCGGCCCCCGCGAGTCGCACGTGGCGGGTGGCGGCCAAGATGGCAGCCCCCACGGGTCGCACGTGGCGGCCAAGATGGCGGCCCCCATGGGTTGCACGTGGCGGGGGGGGGTCGAAGATGGCGGCCCCCACGGGTCGCACGTGGCGGGTGGTGTGGAAGAAGGCGGCCCCCACAAGTTACACGCAGCGCTACTGGGCTTACTAAGAGGTCGGGCCTGGCAGACTTTAGAGAAGTGGCCCTTCTTACCGCACCCGTTGCAGATCGCGCTCCTGTCTGGGGTGCTGACCCTGGCCACAGAAGTAGTATTTTGGGCCTCCGGGATTGGCAGGCTGCTGCGCGGCACAGGCTTGCGGCGCCCATGGGTCTGGTGATTACAGTGCTCACGACGTCCACGAGGGTGCCGCGTGGTCGGAGGTGTAGGCATCCATGTTGCGGAAGGCCACTTCCAATGAGTCTGAAATCTGTACTGTTTCTTGGAGGTCGAGTGTACCCCCTTCTAGTCGGCGCTGGCGGATGTAATTCGATTTTATGCCTGCGACATAGGCGTCCCGGATCAGCAGCTGTGCGCGCTCGGCAGCCGATACCGCCTCACAACTGCAGTTCCGGCCGAGTACCCGCAACGCGCGCAGAAATTCGGCTTGCGATTCTCCGGGGCGCTGTCGCCTCGTGGCAAGGAGATGCCTAGCGTACTTGACTCCCTTAACATACTGTCCCTTCCACAGCGCTATCGCATCCTCGTCCGAGTCAGCGTCCCTGATGATAAGGAATACCTGCGGGCCGACCCGGGAGTCGAGGATTCGCAGCTTGTGGGTCTCGGCGACGGCGGAGGACTCGACGTACGACTCGAAGCGGCGTAGCCAGTGTTCAAACGTAGTAGTGGCGTCGGCTGCTCGGGGGGGGGGGTTCCAGCTGCAGGCGATCAGGCCTGAGCGATGGATCCATCTGAAAACTTTAAGCTGATTAAATTGACGCACCGTCAATGACGACAGACGAGGAGTCGGGAGAGAAACGGTGGCTTTAATCAGCTTAAAGACGCCTGCTGGCAGCCGGTGGCAGAATGAGGGCAGGGCCAGGGGTCGGCCACCTTTATACATGAGCCCGGGGGGAGGAGCCACAGGCGGAGCCAGCAGGGGCGAACCCAGGCTGGTAATACAACAGGACAATACAGTGGTTTACCACAGTGAGATGCCCAGAATGATCTGCACCACGGCCCCAAAAACATAACTTCCTCAAATTAAGCACTTGACTTGTTGTTTTAACTTGCCTCCCTCACATTGTTTTTTTTTAGGGACCATGCTCCTTTAAGAAGCCCCCTCCCCCCCCCCCCAGTCTACCAGGCCGTGGCAGCCTGTGACCACACGACGCCCGATTGGTGGATCGGCACGCCAATCAAAGGAGAGGGGGACCAATGGCCATCTCGGCAGAGGGGGGCGGGACAGACCTGCGCAGGTGGCGGTCCGACGTCGTCGGAACGGGAAGGCGGGGGCGGAGCATCGGGGGCGTGGCACCGCCCCTTTCCCCCTCTCCCCCCCTTCCGACGTCACTCAAATGACGTCTCCCGTCCCGGCCCCCGCCTTGCCACTTACGCATAGGGAGGGAGGGGGGCGGGCAAGAGTGAGAGCCGCTCCGATTGGCTGGCCGGGCCGTCCATCACGTCATCAGAACCGGCCAATGAGAGGCGGTGGCGGAGGAGGAGGCTGGACGGAGGAGCTCCTGTTGCCGTAGTGGCTGAGCCAGTGAGTTGGTGGGCGTGAGCCGCGCCCCGGGGGGAGTGGGGGAGGGAGGGAGAGTGCGTCATCGGTGCGGGGCGGGGCGATAGAGAGTGGGGGAGGAGAGTAGAGCGCGTCATCGGTAAGGGGCGGAGAGAGAAAGTGGTGGGGAGGGAAAGTGGCGGAGGGAAGAGAGCGCGTCATCGGTAAGGGGCGGGGCGAGAGAGAGAGGGGAGGAGGGACAGACCGCGTCATCGGGGCGGGGCGAGAGATTGAGTGGGGGGGAGGGGAGAAGGAGGAAGGAAGCTAGCGATCGGTGGGGGGGGGGAAGGGTAGTAGCGCGAGGCGGAGGGGAAGCAGCAGGAGCAGCGGCCGCCGCAGGAGGGGGGGAGGGCGGGTTGCTGAGGTAACCGCGACCTCCCGAACGTTCCATTTTTCGAATTTCGAACCCCCAACGGTTTTAACGGCCGCTCCCAACGGTTTTAACGGCCGTTTGCAGCGGCGCGCCGCCCGCGTATAAATCTAGACATTATATTACCGTGTGTGTGATGGAAAAAAAGCAAAATCTGACCCTATCCCGCTTTGAAATCCCAATCCATGAGGTAAAAGGAGGTCGGAAAGTTTAAAAAAAAATATATATATATCCCCCCCTCATCAAGTCCCATTTAAAAATAATATCTCCTCAAAACCCCCAAAATACAATGAGGGAGAAAGAGGGACGTCGAAGTTGAGAGGAAGGAAGGGTGGGGAGGGAGAGAGCTTGGCTTCACTTCAGTCCAGGCTGCACCTGCGGCCTACCTCCCCCCCCCCCCCCCCCCCACTTGACCACAACTAACTATCTTTTTAATCTTTCATCCCCTAAAAGGTTGTTTTTTTTGAGCAGGGAGGGGGTTGTCGTTGGAAGTGTTGGTCGTCGTCGTCCCGTCCCCCCCGTAGAGAGGAAACCCTATTGGCGCCATTTTCCCGCGAGACGCCCCCCCCCCCCCCCCCCGCGCCCGCCCTGTCGCCGCCTTCCCGAAGGGCCAAAAGGGGGGGACTGGGAGAGGTCTGAAGGGAGACGGAGGTCGAGGCGGGGTAGCCCGCGCCCGGTCTGCCTGTCGGTGGCGGACGGGACGGGACGGGACGGGGGGGGGGGGCGGTGAAAGAGACATCCGCATTTCTTCGTTCCCTTTATTTGTCCTTTCAGCCCCCCCCACCCCCCCCTTCCTTTCCCCCCCCCCCCCTCGGGATGGGGGGAACGGAAGCAAAAGACCCCGGACGGTCGTCGCAGTAGGGACGGACCTCCCGCTCGCTAGTTCCGACCGACCTCCGGCAGACATCATAAACCTTTGACGGTAGTCCGACCCGGAGGGACGCATCGGTTATTTTCAGCCGGGAAGGATCGAAAGACGGCCCAAATCTTCGACTTTGCGTGGATTTGATTTGAAAGCGCCCAACGCAGAGCGTATTTCGGCTCTTTTTATTCTGCTTCTCAAGCCCAGGAGGAAGATTTTAAGGGAGGGGGACGTGGAATCTGATTTGTGTTTTTAAAAAAAAAAAAAAAAAAAATGTTCTTGACGTTACTTTACCGCTCTAAATGACCCTGCTTTTCTTTCAAACCGTCAACAGGAAGAAGAGAAAGGAGGAGAGCGGGCTGACCTCTCCGCGAATGAATGGCCTCGCCGGAAGGGTGGATGGGATTTGACGATTTCCGCCGCCGCCAAGCCTGACTGCTGACTGGGAAAACGAGCGGTTAACACGGGACGCCGGAACTGGAGCTTGACGGGAGTGTTTCCGCCTCTTCGTCCCCCCCTTTTTCTTTTTTAAAACGGAAAATAAAAACTTTGCCGGCCCGGCTGGAAGCTTTCGGGAGACATTAAGGAACTCGCTATCCGGGGGGGGGAGGGGGAAGCGATCTATTTCTTTTTTGTTGTTGTTGCTGCGGAGCTCCTTTTTTTTTGAGGCGAGGGAACGAGACACGGAAAGGAAACGCTCGGGGAAAGTCCTTGCCATCAAGGGTCGCAGGCGAGGAATTCGGAGAGGGTTTTGTACCGGCTCCACCTGCGTGGCTCGATTCACCATCGCTTATCTTTCTGTTTGCCCTGTGTGTGCGAGGACTATCGGATAATGGCCGCTGTTCCTTGAGCGACTGCCGGTCGACTCCTGACTAGTGCACTCCGCGTGGTTCCCGCTGCAGGATTTGTTCCCAAAGGGAGGATTTGACCGTATATTTAAGGAACGCAGGAAGTCGCGAGGAGTGTTTGCGGGCAGAGGCTCCCGCTATATTCTCGGCCTTCGCCCCCAACTTTCCGAAGGAGACGGAACGGGGAACAAGGCGGCAGCAGCAAGGATTTGGAAAGCAGCAACGGGAAAGATTCACTGCACTGTTTTGAGGCCTTGTTGGACCTTCTCGCCCTCTTTTTTTTTTTTTAATCCTCTTCCCCCAGATCTCCCTCTCACCTCTTAAGTACAGCGCAACACCAGAGCCCTACCCACCCGCCCTCCTTTGGTCGTCGGCTACCTCATCTGAATTCCGGCATTTTCTTTTTGTTGCCAGGCCCCCCCCCCCCCCCCAATGTCCAATCCCTTTTCCTCTTCCCACCCGAGTAAGCGTGAAAATCAATTGAAGCGACTGAAGTGAATTGGAATTCATTTGCACTTTGCACAGCGTTCCCGCAGCCCGTCGCCCAAACATCCGACTCGGAAGAAATTCTCCGTTCCTCCACCATCCCGGTTACGAGAAACAACGTTGGGGGAGGGGGGGGCAGGGATAGGGGAGAAAACTAAGTCGCAATTCACCACCCCCCCCCCCCCCCCCCCCCAGCCGAAACCATCCCCTGAATCAGTAGACTCGCCCCTGGTCCCAAACTGAGCCTCGCCCGCCGTTCCTTGCCCACTCGACGGTCGCGGTGGGCAACCGTGGTGCGAAGCCGGTGGCTTTAGCCTCCTGTCTCGCACCGGCTCCTCCACCCGAGCACTTTCTGGACTTCCCGAAGCCACCCTGCCTTGCAAGCTGGTTTTTCAGTCGCACACCTGCCCTTCTCTTCCCGGCCCCCTTCCAAAAGCGCTGCTCCCCCCCCCCCCCCCACCCGCCATTAGCTCACATCGGGTCCGCGCCATCGCGACTCTCTCTTCCCGTTCTCTCCCACCCCCTCCATCTCAGCCCCTCGTCTTTTTGACTGTGTCTGCCCGCCCCCCCCCCCCCCCCCCCCCCCCCACCCCCTGCTGGAACAGGCTGGGCAGTGATCCGCTTTTCCCTCCATCCCGCCTTCCTCGTACCCACCCGGTTACCCCGGGCTATGCTGCTGAGCAGGGCTGCTGACCGACCAATATGCCATTGGAACCGAGAGGAAGTTCAAACCCAGCAAGTACATCCCGGTGTCTGCAGCCGCCACTTTCCTCGTGGGCTCCACCTCCCTGTTCTTCGTCTTCCCGTGAGTATGTTGCAGGCCTCGCCGTTGCGTCTGGGGGGGGGGGCGGGGTGCGCAGCGTCCCCCGCGAAATATCCGTCCGGCTGCTGAGGCTGAGCCAGCTACGCCTGTGCCGAACCCCTTCCCCGCTCTCTGCGCAGCCTGGTTGTTGGGCCGTTCCGTTCTCAAGCACCCTCCCATGGATCCCCAAACTGCCCCAGCGCCAGTCACAGGACAGCGCGGAGGCGGGGAAAGAGAGCAGCATCTGGCTCCGGAGCGCACCGGCAAGGCCAAGTTGGTGCCCCACGTTGTAAGCTGACTCGGCGCAGGCCAGCGTACAATCCGGGCCCTTCCTGGGTTTCCTTGACCCCATTTGCAGTGATCTCGTGCTGTGCCTTTATCGGTGTAGCACGTCACCTCGCACACGGAACAAAGTAAACCGGCAGCAACTTGCGTTTATTTACGCAGCACAGTTGGGGAAAGTACCCTCCACAGGAGCGTGGAAATCACCCAAAATCCACCGGCACACCAGCTATCAAAATCTCAGTCAGAGAGAGGACTTTTTAAGGAGTATTTTAAAGTAGGAAAGAAAGAGGGAGACGCCGACAGACGGACGCGGAGAGGTTTGGAATGGGGGGGGGGGGAATTCCAGAGTTCAGCCAGACGAAGGCACAGCTGCCAATGGTGGGCGATTGACTTTTGCTATCCCTCTAATTTAAAATGTTTCACTCTGGTTACTGTTGAAGACCTGTCTGATGCTGGGGGAGGGTTTGGTCTGCAGCTCCTCGCAATTGGAGACACAACAGGATTATAATAACTCACCGGGAGGAATCTTGCGTGCAGATAAATAGTTGGGTGAAGGGTGTTTGCTTTAGACTGGAAAATCAGTAACTGGCTGGGATGGGTTTGAGCATGCCAGGATCAAGCTCGTTGGTCATGTTCCAAATGTAACTACTGTCAGCACCGAGTGCTCCCAGGACAGGTACAACACGGGTTAGATACAGTGTAGAGCTCCCTCTACATTACCCTGACAGTGTCCTCCCCACTTTATACCCAGTGTCAGCATCAAGCTCTCCCAGGACAGGTACAACACGGGTTAGATACAGTGTAGAGCTCCCTCTACATTACCCTGACAGTGTGTCCCCCACTTTATACCCAGTGTCAGCATCGAGCTCTCCCAGGACAGGTACAGCACGGGTTAGATACAGTGTAGAGCTCCCTCTACATTACCCTGACAGTGTGTCCCCCACTTTATACCCAGTGTCAGCATCGAGCGCTACCAGGACAGGTACAGCACGGGTTAGATACAGTGTAGAGCTCCCTCTACATTACCCTGACAGTGTGTCCCACACTTATACTCAGTGTCAGCATCGAGCTCTCCCAGGACAGGTACAGCACGGGTTAGATACAGTGTAGAGCTCCCTCTACATTACCCTGACAGTGTGTCCCCCACTTTATACCCAGTGTCAGCATCGAGCTCTCCCAGGACAGGTACAGCACGGGTTAGATACAGTGTAGAGCTCCCTCTACATTACCCTGACAGTGTGTCCCCCACTTTATACCCAGTGTCAGCATCGAGCTCTCCCGGGACAGGTACAGCACGGGTTAGATACAGTGTAGAGCTCCCTCTACATTACCCTGACAGTGTGTCCCCCACTTTATACCCAGTGTCAGCATCGAGCTCTCCCAGGACAGGTACAGCACGGGTTAGATACAGTGTAGAGCTCCCTCTACATTACCTGACAGTGTGTCCCCCACTTTATACCCAGTGTCAGCATCGAGCGCTACCAGGACAGGTACAGCACGGGTTAGATACAGTGTAGAGCTCCCTCTACATTACCCTGACAGTGTGTCCCACACTTTATACTCAGTGTCAGCATCGAGCTCTCCCAGGACAGGTACAGCACGGGTTAGATACAGTGTAGAGCTCCCTCTACATTACCCTGACAGTGTGTCTCTCACTTTATACCCAGTGTCAGCATCGAGCTCTCCCAGGACATGTACAGCACGGGTTGGATACAGTGTAGAGCTCCCTCTACATTACCCTGACAGTGTGTCCCCCACTTTATACCCAGTGTCAGCATCGAGCTCTCCCAGGACAGGTACAGCACGTGTTAGATACAGTGTAGAGCTCCCTCTACATTACCCTGACAGTGTCCCCCCCACTTTATACCCAGTGTCAGCATCGAGCGCTCCCAGGACAGGTACAGCATGGGTTAGATACAGTGTAGAGCTCCCTCTACATTACCCTGACAGTGTCCCCCCCACTTTATACCCAGTGTCAGCATCGAGCTCTCCCACGACAGGTACAGCACGGGTTAGATACAGTGTAGAGCTCCCTCTACATTACCCTGACAGTGTGTCCCCCACTTTATACCCAGTGTCAGCATCGAGCTCTCCCAGGACAGGTACAGCACGGGTAAGATACAGTGTAGAGCTCCCTCTACATTACCCTGACAGTGTCCCCCCCACTTTATACCCAGTGTCAGCATTGAGCTCTCCCAGGACAGGTACAGCACGGGTTAGATACAGTGTAGAGCTCCCTCTACATTACCCTGACAGTGTGTCCCCCACTTTATACCCAGTGTCAGCATCGAGCTCTCCCAGGACAGGTACAGCACGGGTTAGATACAGTGTAGAGCTCCCTCTACATTACCCTGACAGTGTGTCCCCCACTTTATACCCAGTATCAGCATCGAGCTCTCCCAGGACAGGTACAGCACGGGTTAGATACTGTGTAGAGCTCCCTCTACGTTACCCTTACAGTGTGTCCCCCACTTTATACCCAGTGTCAGCATCGAGCTCTCCCAGGACAGGTACAGCACGGGTTAGATACAGTGTCGAGCTCCCTCTACATTACCCTGACAGTGTGTCCCCCAATTTATACCCAGTGTCAGCATCGAGCTCTCCCAGGACAGGTACAGCACAGGTTAGATACAGTGTAGAGCTCCCTCTACATTACCCTTACAGTGTGTCCCCCTCTCGATACCCAGTGTCAGCATTGAGCTCTCCCAGGACAGGTACAGCACGGGTTAGATACTGTGTAGAGCTCCCTCTACATTACCCTTACAGTGTGTCCCCCACTTTACACCCAGTGTCAGCATCGAGCTCTCCCAGCACAGGTACAGCACGGGTTAGATACAGTGTAGAGCTCCCTCTACATTATCCTGACAGTGTGTCCCCCACTTTATACCCAGTGTCAGCATCGCGCTCTCCCAGGACAGGTACAGCACGGGTTAGATACAGTGTAGAACTCCCTCCACATGGTGTGGTCTGTACTGAAGGGATGAATGTTATACTTTAATTCCCTCCGAATGGAAAAGACGATTCCAGGCCTCCAGAACTCCCATTCCTCCTCCTACTTGTTACCTTCAGCCTGAGCAGGTATTAAACTCAGTGCATGGTTGATTTCTCAATCAGAGCGAGGGGCCCTTAATGCTGTATCGAGTATTGGTCTCCTTGCCAGTGTTGGATATATTCTGCAACAAAGGTTCACCAGATTGATTTTGGCGATGGAATGGCTACTGTTGAGGGGGCTGAATAGAACCGGCATCTGCTCTCTGGGGGTTAGAGAGGTGAGCATGCTGAAATGTCTAAAAGAGTTGTAGGGTTTGATGGTGTTGTTGCTGAGAGGTTGTGTTCTCTCTCACTCTCACTCCCTCTCTCGCCCTCTCTCTCACTCCGTCTCTCTCTTTCCCTCTCAATCTCCCTCTCAATCTCCCTCTCAATCTCCCTCTCAATCTCCCTCTCAATCTCCCTCTCAATCTCCCTCTCAATCTCCCTCTCAATCTCCCTCTCAATCTCCCTCTCAATCTCCCTCTCAATCTCCCTCTCAATCTCCCTCTCAATCTCCCTCTCAATCTCCCTCTCAATCTCCCTCTCAATCTCCCTCTCAATCTCCCTCTCAATCTCCCTCTCAATCTCCCTCTCAATCTCCCTCTCAATCTCCCTCTCAATCTCCCTCTCAATCTCCCTCACTCTGCCTCTCTCTCCCTCTTTCCCCCACTCACTCCCTCTCCCTCTCACTCCGTCTCTCTCTCTCCTCTCTCACTCACTCACTCCCTCTCTCTCTCTCCCTCGCTCCCTCCCTCTCTCTCTCTCTCCTCTCTCTCCCTCTCTCTCTCTCCTTCTCTCTCTCCCTCACTCTCTCTCACTCCCTCTCTCTCTCTCTCTCTCGCTCACTCCGTCTCTCTCTCGCTCGCTCACTCCGTCTCGCGCTCTCTCCCCCTCTCTCCCCCTCTCTCCCCCTCTCTCCCCCTCTCTCCCCTCTCTCCCCCTCTCTCCCCCTCTCTCCCCCTCTCTCCCCCTCTCTCCCCCTCTCTCCCCTCTCTCCCCCTCTCTCCCCCTCTCTCCCCTCTCTCCCCCTCTCTCCCCTCTCTCCCCCTCTCTCCCCCTCTCTCCCCCTCTCTCCCCCTCTCTCCCCCTCTCTCCCCCTCTCTCCCCCTCTCTCCCCCTCTCTCCCCCTCTCTCCCCCTCTCTCCCCCTCTCTCCCCTCTCTCCCCCTCTCTCCCCTCTCTCCCCCTCTCTCCCCCTCTCTCCCCTCCCTCCCCCTCTCTCCCCCCCTCTCTCCCCCCCCTCTCTCCCCCCCCTCTCTCCCCCCCCCTCTCTCCCCCCCCTCTCTCCCCCCCTCTCTCCCCCCCCTCTCTCCCCCCCCCTCTCTCCCCCCCACTCTCTCCCCCCCCTCTCTCCCCCCCCCTCTCTCCCCCCCCCCTCTCCCCCCCCCCCTCTCTCCCCCCCTCTCTCCCCCCCCCCTCTCTCCCCCCCTCTCTCCCCCCCTCTCTCCCCCCCCTCTCTCCCCCCCTCTCTCCCCCCCTCTCTCCCCCCCCTCTCTCCCCCCCTCTCTCCCCCCCTCTCTCCCCCCCTCTCTCCCCCCCACTCTCCCCCCCCACTCTCCCCCCCCCTCTCTCCCCCCCCCTCTCTCCCCCCCCCTCTCTCCCCCCCCTCTCTCCCCCCCCTCTCTTCCCCCCCCCCTCTCTTCCCCCCCCCTCTCTTCCCCCCCCCTCTCTCCCCCCCCCTCTCTCCCCCCCCTCTCTCCCCCCCTCTCTCCCCCCCCTCTCCCCCCCCTCTCTCCCCCCCCTCTCTCCCCCCCCTCTCTCCCCCCCCTCTCTCCCCCCCCTCTCTCCCCCCCCTCTCTCCCCCCCCCTCTCTCCCCCCCCCCTCTCTCCCCCCCCTCTCTCCCCCCCCTCTCTCTCCCCCCTCTCTCCCCCCCCTCTCTCCCCCCCCTCTCTCCCCCCCCTCTCTCCCCCCCCTCTCTCCCCCCCCTCTCTCCCCCCCCTCTCTCCCCCCCCTCTCTCCCCCCCTCTCTCCCCCCCCTCTCTCCCCCCCTCTCTCCCCCCCCTCTCTCCCCCCCCTCTCTCCCCCCCCTCTCTCCCCCCCCTCTCTCCCCCCCCTCTCTCCCCCCCCTCTCTCCCCCCCCTCTCTCCCCCCCTCTCTTCCCCCCCTCTCTCCCCCCCCCCTCTCTCCCCCCCCCCTCTCCCCCCCCTCTCTCCCACTCCCTCTCTCGCTCCTCCTCTCTCTCACTCTCTCCCACTCTCTCTCTCTCCCTCTCTCTCCCTCTCTCTCTCACTCTCTCCCACTCTCTCTCTCTCCCTCTCTCTCTCACTCTCTGTCTCCCTCTATCTCTCTCCCTCTGTATCTCTCTCTCTCTCCCTCCCTCTCTCTCTCTCACTCTCTCTTCCCCCCCCCCCTCCCCCAGGCCCGGTTGGAGGGTCTAGAACTAGGGGAGGCTTCACATTCCAGGATGTGATATCGGCCATTCTGGACGGAGCCGAGGAGCAATCTCTTCCCTCCGAGAGCTGTGGGCGCCCGGCCACCGAGAATGTCCCAGACCGTGATGGAGAAACATTTTTTGGACGCTGAGGGATACGGGGAGGGGGGCGGGCATGTGGAGTTGGAGGTGGTTGATGACCAGCTGTGTTGATGGTGATTGTATTGAATGTTGGCGATGGCTCGAGGGGCTGAATGGCCTCCGGCTGATAGTCTGAGCAGGCAGGGTGGCAGTCGGGTATTGAGCAGCTGTGGTGAGGGGATGTTGTTGATCTTCTCCTGTTCGGCAGCGGCGGCCGTGAATGCGGCGGGTGGTGTTCCCTCTGATGGCCTGTGTTCACGGGAGGAAGGCATTCTATAAATACTCCATGGTGCCACTCCCTTCGCAAGCTGGTGAAGGCAGTTCTCAGCCGCACAGACAGAAAGCTTCCAGCCCGGGGTGGGTGGGTCGTGCTAAATCAGCCGAGCTCTCCCAAGGCTGGTTCTGAGTGGAGGTCGGAGAGGGGAGGAGGTGGCGGGGATCAGCAGTCAGCCTCGGGGCTACAGGCTTTTTAAAGCTAATGTTTGCTGGGGATTTGGGCGAGGCTGACACAGTCTCACTCACAGCTCAGCCCTAGGGGAAGGGAGGAGTGCCGACACACGGAAAATCAACCCGGATTTATTGGCGGCCGCTCATTGCGTCTGACCGCTGCGGGTGGCAGGCCCTTGGATGTGCCTGGGTGCCTTGTGCGGAGGATGGGGATCCCTGCCAGTCTGAAGGGGGTTGGCTGCAGTCTTCTGAGTGCTCAGATGGATTGGGGGGGTGCCTTTGGAGGTACAGCTGGATTGGACAGCCAGGGGAAGGATGCAGGGAGAGGAGAAAGAAAGCTGGGAGGGGGTGGGGTTTGGATGATCTCGCTGAACATCCTGAATCATTTCGGCGATTTGTATGACATTTGCATTTGAATGCATGTGACAGGTTCTATAGCCTGAGGGGATACTCTCAAGCTGAGGGAGAGTGGATCCAGTTTGCATGGTGACTTTCACTACACACAACTGGTTTCTCACCCTTGTCCCTGTTCTAATGTAGTTGATTCAGCAAACTCCCATCAGCAATGTGGACAGTAACAGTTCTTGTTTTGAAGTGATGTTGGTGGAGAGATGAGTATTGGGCCTCCGGCTACTGGGGAGACTGCTGCCGCCCCAATGGCAGTTTTAACATCACACCGGAAGATCCCTCTGCCGCACCCCATCGCTGTGGCCCCTCGGGCGGTGGCAGCCTCAGGGTGCTGCCCCCTTCTGTGGCGGGCGGCCTGTCCGCAGTGAACAATAATTAGTGGATGAAAAGCTTTGCTCGATGTCTGAGCAATTTTGTAATATTCTCTCCATACCTGGGTGGGTGAGGCAGAGCCCGGCCATGTTTCTGTAGAGTGGGGAGAGCTGTGAATGAAGGAGGATTTGTGTTTGATGCGCTGGGGAACCTGGAAGGAGCCAGTGGCCAGCAGTGAAAGCCCTCGCCGCCTCGACATCTACTTGATCAAAATCCTTTCATCGTCTTATAAACCTTGATCGGGCCACCCCCTCAGTCTTCTCTTTTCCAAAGTTAAAAAACCCCCGCCCTGTTCAGTGCTAATGCCTCACTTCCGGCATCACCTTTGCGAACCTCTTTTGCACTTTTGACTGTGCAATGTAGCCTTTTGTATAACTATGGAGACCAGAGGCGAGATTCTCTGCCCTGCCGGACCAGATTTCCCGCCGGCAGCCGGATTCTCCGTCCCGCCAGCCGGCCAATGGGATTTCCCATTGTGGGCAGACCCCCGCCGTGGGGGAGATCCCTGGGCACGGGGGCGCAGACGGCGCAATGGAGAATCTCGCCGGGGGTGAATCCAGCCCCAGCACTGTGCCCGTGCTTCAGAGACCGCATTCTGGGCAACATCATTGACAGTCCAGCCGAGTCACTGACCCTGCTGTCATATTCGAGGCATGGTAGTGCCGCTGTATGTGTCTCCCGGTAGGATTCTGCTTCTCGAATCGGGGAAGGAGCAGCAAAACAATGTACAAATGTGCGGAGGTTCTTTGTCAGTGTTTTTGCAACTGTTGTTTTCAACTCGTCAAATAAGGAACCTTGCTCCCAAAGGAAATTAAAGGTTTCCATTGCGCACTTGGAGTCTGCATTGAGCACTGCATTATACAGCACGGGTTAGATACAGTGTAGAGCTCCCTCCACATTACCCTGACAGTGTGTCCCCCACTTTATACCCAGTGTCAGCACCGAGTGCTCCCAGGACAGGTACAGCACGGGTTAGATACAGTGTAGACTCCCTCTACATTACCCTGACAGTGTCCCCCCCACTTTAAACCCAGTGTCAGCATCGAGCTCTCCCAGGACAGGTACAGCACGGGTTAGATACAGTGTAGAGCTCCCTCTACATTACCCTGACAGTGTGTCCCCCACTTTATACCCAGTGTCAGCATCGAGCTCTCCCAGGACAGGTACAGCACAGGTTAGATACAGTGTAGAGCTCCTCTACATTACCCTGACAGTGTCCCCCACTTTATACCCAGTGTCAGCATCAAGCTCTCCCAGGACAGGTACAGCACGGGTTAGATACAGTGTAGAGCTCCCTCTACATTACCCTGACAGTGTCCCCCCACTTTATACCCAGAGTCAGCATCGAGCTCTCCCAGGACAGGTACAGCACGGGTTAGATACAGCGTAGAGCTCCCTCTACATTACCCTGACAGTGTGTCCCCCACTTTATACCCAGTGTCAGCATCGAGCTCTCCCAGGACAGGTACAGCACGGGTTAGATACAGTGTAGAGCTCCCTCTACATTACCCTGACAGTGTGTGTCCCACTTTATACCCAGTGTCAGCATCGAGCTCTCCCAGGACAGGTACAGCACGGCTTAGATACAGTGTAGAGCTCCCTCTACATTATCCTGACCGTGTCCCCCCCACTTTATACCCAGTATCAGCATCGAGCTCTCCCAGGACAGGTACAGCACGGTTTAGATACAGTGTAGAGCTCCCTCTACATTACCCTGACAGTGTGTGTCCCACTTTATACCCAGTGTCAGCATCGAGCTCTCCCAGGACAGGTACAGCACGGATTAGATACAGTGTAGAGCTCCCTCTAGATTACCCTGACAGTGTCCCTCCCACTTTAGACCCAGTGTCAGCATCGAGCTCTCCCAGGACAGGTACAGCACGGGTTAGATATAGTGTAGAGCACCCTCTACATTACCCTGACAGTGTGTCCCCCACTTTATACCCAGTGTCAGCATCGAACTCTCCCAGGACAGGTACAGCACGTGTTAGATACAGTGTAGAGCTCCCTCGACATTACCCTGACAGTGTCCCTCCCACTTTATACCCAGTGTCAGCATCGAGCTCTCCCAGGACAGGTACAGCACGGGTTAGATACAGTGTCGAGCTCGCTCGACATTACCTTGACAGTGTGTCCCCCACTTTATACCCAGTGTCAGCATCGAGCTCTCCCAGGATAGGCACAACACGGGTTAGATACAGTGTAGAGCTCCCTCTACATTACCCTGACAGTGTCCCCACCACTTTATACCCAGCGTCAGCATCGAGCTCTCTCAGGACAGGTACAGCACGGGTTAGATACAGTGTAGAGCTCCCTCTACATTACCCTGACAGTGTGTCCCCCACTTTATACCCAGTGTCAGCATCGAGCTCTCCCAGGACAGGTACAGCACGGGTTAGATACAGTGTAGAGCTCCCTCTGCCCTGAATCTTCTAAAGTTGGGGAAACATTTGAAATCCGTGCTGGAGGTTTGAGCACAGTTTCCACTCGTGGCTTTGAGTGTGGGGGGGCTTGTATCCCTGATCCCTTCCACTTTATTTATCTGGCGTTTGTGGGTTGTGGGTGGGTGGGGTTGGTGCACGACCTGAATTCTGTTAATCTCTTAATGCTGTGGGGCTGCTTCGATTCTCTGCACACTTAGTCGATCCCAACCTTTAAGATGCTGAGGGGTGTTGACAGGGCGGAAGTGGAGAGGATGTTTTCCCTTGTCGGAGAATCGAGACCGAGGGGGGGGCGGTGCTGGTCGCTGTTTAAAAATAAGGGGTCACCCATTTCAAACGGAGATGGTGAGGAATGTTCTGTCTCAGAGGCTGGGGAGTCTCCAGAACTCTTCCTCAAAGCGGTAGCAGAATCTGGGAATATTTTGAAGGCAGAGCTGGAGAGATTGGTAATCAGCAAGGCAGTGAAAGGTGATCGGGGGTAGGCGGGAGGTTACCATCAGATCGGACATAATCTTATTGAATGGGGAAGCAGGCTCGAGGGCCTGAATGGCCTTGCTCTGCGTTTGTATGTCTGTAAACCCGTAGTGAAAGAAACTGAGGGATTATACGTCTGGACGTGGGTACAGTGGATGCAGTAAAGCTGTGTAGATTATATGGAGCCTTTCACAGCCGTGAAACATTTTGGGGCGCATTCATAACGTAACTAAACGGAACTGGAGTTCACCACGTGGCCCCTCAAAACTACTCCAGTGACGTGCTCATAGAAACTGTGGCCCTCAATTTATACACAGCAAGCTCCCACAAACAGCAGTGATGGTGATGCCCAGATCATGTGTTTGAGTGATATTTATTGATGGATAAAGGTTGAGTGTGTGGATACGAGGATGTAAATGAAAAGATGTGTAGTCTACTTATCAGCATCCTAAAACCTCTGGCCTGCACGACGAAAAGGACAGCAGTGGCGCTGTGACCCTTCAGAAGCAGCTCTCGCTGCCCGAGTCCTGTTTTCCTCTTTTCTTTTCCACTGTCCACCCCTGCAGTGAATTTGCCATTTCTTGAAGGAGTCAAAAGTCCCGCAGACTGCCCCTGGGAGAGATGCAGTTGCTTGTAAATCGCTCTCTTGTTAACACAGCCAGAGTCACCAGTGCTAAAGGGTGGGCCCGGGGGCTAGTGTGGGCGAGGAGGTTGACGTGGGGGGGAGAGCGGGGAAGATAAGTCGGCAGGATTGGATACGGATGCTGAGGCACTGGCTGGAAACCTCCTTGTTAGTGTAGCTGGTGAGAGAAGACTGGAGAACAACAAAAGGCAGGGTTAATAAAGATAAATGCAGTAATTATAGGCCAGCCGGAGTGGATTAATTCCGGAAACCCAGAATGGATTTAAGAGCAGCTCCCCAGTAATCAACAAACTAATTTTTGAACAGAGGGTGGATGAGGGGAATGCAGTTGATGTGGTGTACATCGACTTCCAACAGGCAGTTGATAAATAACAGGCTTGTGAGCAAGGCTGAAACCCATTGGATAAGGGGAAAACGACAGCATGGATATGACTGACAGGAAGCGGAGAGTCGTGACGAACGGCTGCATTTCAGACCAGAGGCAGGTAGACGGTGATATTCTCCAGCATTTTGCATCAGGACCACTGCTTTTCTTGATGTGTACATTCATAATCTCGACTCGGAAGTGCGGGGCACAGTTATCAAATTTGGCAAATGTGGAAGGATTGTCAACTGGGGGGAGGATGGTGACAGACTTCACGAGGACATCGACCGGTGGAGTGGCAGGTGAAATTTAATACGGAGAACCGCGAATTGAGAGTATGAAATGAAGGCGACCAAAAACATTGCTTGGAAAAGGGGATTGCATAAACGGCCAGAGCAAATTTGCAGCAGACCAACGGGCAAGGTACGTGGGGGGGGGGAGCTTCTGGGGGGTCAGGAGAAGTGGGCCCAGGTGAGTTGCTCTTGCAAAGTGTTACATGGACGTGAGGTGCACTGCGCGGTCTCCTTCCGTGCTTTAACCACTGGTCTGAAAGCTGGAATTGCTGGCAATACTAAGCAGGTCTGCCAGCATCTGTGCAGAGAGATCGAGTTAATGCCATGAGTAGAATATGATTCCATTCAACTGTTCGTAATTGAATCATATTCGACTTGGACAGAACTCCGATTCTCTCTCTCCACAGATGCTGTTGAACATTTCCAACACTGCCTGCTATTTCAGAGTTCCAACACCTGCACTCTTCTTTGATTTTAGTGCTGATTCAGAGACACTGTTTTGGACGAGAAGGGTTGCTTGGCGGAGGGAGAAGCGGATGGTGTGAATGGCTAGAACTGCAGAGCAACTGGTGCTATATGTGCACCTCGTCTCTGCACTGTTCAGAAAACAACATGGGCAGAGAGGCAGTAAAATAGTTTAATTTTCCAACGGTTCTGCTTTCTGCCCCCTCCTGAAGGTGCTGGTTCTCTGGCGCTGAGGACCTAGCTCCCTCACACTGTCACTCAGTAACCCCGCTCCCCCAGCTCCCTCACACTGCCACTCAGTAACCCCTCTCCCCCAGCTCCCTCACACTGACACTCAGTAACCCCTCTCCCCCAGCTCCCTCACACTGCCACTCAGTAACCCCTCTCCCCCAGCTCCCTGTGTCACTGACTGTATCTCTACTGATGTTAATCCAGCTCCCTCACACTGACACTCAGTAACCCCTCTCCCCCAGCTCCCTCACACTGCCACTCAGTAACCCCTCTCGCCCAGCACCCTGTGTTACTGACTGTATCTCTACTGATGTTAATCCAGCTCCCTCACACCGTCACTCAGTAACCCCTCTCCCCCAGCACCCTGTGTTACTGACTGTATCTCTACTGATGTTAATCCAGCTACCTTTCACTGTCACCCAGTAACCCCTCTCCCCCAGCTCCCTCACACTGTCACTCAGTAACCCCTCTCCCCCAGCTCCCTGTGTTACTGAGTGTATCTCTACTGATGTTAATCCAGCTCCCTCACACTGTCACTCAGTAGCCCCTCTTCCCCCAGCTCCCTGTGTCACTGACTGTATCTCTACTGATGTTAATCCAGCTCCCTCACACTGTCACTCAGTAACCCCTCTCCCCCAGCTCCCTCACACTGACACTCAGTAACCCCTCTCCCCCAGCTCCCTCACACTGTCACTCAGTAACCCCTCTCCCCCAGCTCCCTTACACTGCCACTCAGTAACCCCTCTCCCCCAGCACCCTGAGTCACTGACTGTATCTCGACTGATGTTAATCCAACTCCCTCACACTGTTACTCAGTAACCCCTCTCCCCCAGCTCCCTCACACTGACACTCAGTAACCCCTATCCCCCAGCACCCTCAAACCGTCACTCAGTAACCCCTCTCCCCCAGCACCCTGTGTTACTGACTGTATCTCTACTGATGTTAACCCAGCTCCCTCACACTGTCACTCAGTAACCCTTCTCACCCAGCACCCTGTGTTACTGACTATCTCTACTGATGTTAATCCAGCTCCTTCGCACTGTCACTCAGTAACCCCTCTCTCCCAGCACCCTGTGTTACTGACTGTTTCTCTACTGATGTTAATCCAGCTCCCTCGCACTGTCACTCAGTAACCCCTCTCTCCCAGCATCCTGTGTTACTGACTGTATCTCTACTGATGTTAATCCAGCTCCCTCACACTGTCACTCAGTAACCCCTCTCCCCCAGCTCCCTCACACTGACACTCAGTAACCCCTCTCCCCCAGCACCCTGTGTTACTAACTGTCTCTCTACTGATGTTAATCCAGCTCCCTCGCACTGTCACTCAGTAACCCCTCTTCCCCAGCTCCCTCACACTGTCACTCAGTAACCCCTCTCCCCCAGCACCCTGTGTTACTGACTGTATCTCTACTGATGTCAATCCAGCTCCCTCACACTGTCACTCAGTAACCCCTCTCCCCAGCACCCTGTGTTACTGACTGTATCTCTACTGATGTTAATCCAGCTCCCTCACACTGTCACTCAGTAACCCCTCTCCCCCAGCTCCCTCACACTGTCACTCAGTAATCCCTCTCCCCCAGCTCCCTCACACTGTCACTCAGTAACCCCTCTCCCCCAGCTCACTCACACTGTCACTCAGTAACCCCTCTCCCCCAGCACCCAGTGTTACTGACTGTATCTCTACTGATGTTAATCCAGCTCCCTCACACTGTCACTCAGTAACCCCTCTCCCCCAGCTCCCTCACACTGTCACTCAATAACCCCTCTCCCCCAGCTCCCTCACACTGTCACTCAGTAACCCTTCTCCCCCAGCTCCCTCACACTGACACTCAGTAACCCCTCTCCCCCAGCTCCCTCACACTGTCACTCAGTAACCCCTCTCCCCCAGCTCCCTCACACTGTCACTCAGTAACCCCTCTCCCCCAGCTCCCTCACACTGTCACTCAGTAACCCCTCTCCCCCAGCTCCCTCACACTGTCACTCAGTAACCCCTCTCCCCCAGCTCCCTCACACTGTCACTCAGTAACCCCTCTCCCCCAGCTCCCTCACACTGTCACTCAGTAACCCCTCTCTCCCAGCACCCTGTGTTACTGACTGTATCTCTACTGATGTTAATCCAGCTCCCTCACACTGACACTCAGTAACCCCTCTCCCCCAGCACCCTCACACTGACACTCAGTAACCCCTCTCCCCCAGCACCCTGCGTTACTGACTGTATCTCTATTGATGTTAATCCAGCTCCCTCACACTGTCACTCAGTAACCCCTCTCCCCCAGCACCCTGCGTTACTGACTGTATCTCTATTGATGTTAATCCAGCTCCCTCACACTGTCACTCAGTAACCCCTCTCCCCCAGCACCCTGCGTTACTGACTGTATCTCTACTGATGTTAATCGAGCTCCCTCACACTGTCACTCAGTAACCCCTCTCCCCCAGCTCCCTCACACTGACACTCAGTAACCCCTCTCCCCCAGCACCCTCACACTGTCACTCAGTAACCCCTCTCCCCCAGCACCCTGCGTTACTGACTGTATCTCTATTGATGTTAATCCAGCTCCCTCACACTGTCACTCAGTAACCCCTCTCCCCCAGCTCCCTCACACTGTCACTCAGTAACCCCTCTCCCCCAGCTCCCTCACACTGACACTCAGTAACCCCTCTCCCCCAGCACCCTGTGTTACTGACTGTATCTCTATTGATGTTAATCCAGCTCCCTCACACTGACACTCAGTAACCGCTCTCCCCCAGCTCCCTCACACCGTCACTCAGTAACCCCTCTCCCCCAGCACCCTGTGTTACTGACTGTATCTCTATTGATGTTAATCCAGCTCCCTCACACTGTTGTTGCTGACTTCTATCTTTATTACTATTAACCACAATATGCGAGCGTGTTCCGTGTATTGGATGAAAAGCCACACATCCACCATTTTAGTACAATTATAGGTTATTATCCAACATAGGATTGGTTCTATACTTAATCATTTATATGCTACTACACATTGGACTATATCTAGCAGTTTAAATGACCTTTATTTAACTTCCAAGTGGCCGGCACTGTGTAGGTTAGATAAGGCCTTTGTCTGGTTCCCCAGGTGTGGCGACTGGAGGTCGCCTGGTGCGTCTAGGCTGAGTGTCGTGTCTCAGGTGGAGATCGCGGGTCCTTGAACTTGGCTGGCCGATGTTCTGCAGTTGGTACACCGAAGCCGGTCCCAAAAGAGACAGAATGTTGATCGCGCGGTTCTTCTTAACCTCCGATCTTTCTCGCTCCATTGGGCGGCCCCACGTAGGGATCCAATGGATCGATAGGATTTCAATCACCCTGATCGATTCTGGCTCATTAGGGACGGGTACCTCGATAGCTGGGCGGGTCCTAGTTGTTTTTGTCCAAAGCACGTGGCATTCCCAAATAAGGTGATTAGGCGCCCCCGTCTCTGCTACTAATGTTAAATTTCAATCTGAAGCCCATTGTCCTGGGGAGACTTGTGAGTGGCCTCTAGCAGGTGGGAGTTCTGTATAGGCCTGGGTTGTTTGCCAATACACACAAGCTGCTGCTTGTCTGTGTCCCAGCCTGACCACAATTCCCATCATCCTTTGTGGGTGCCATTTTAGATGGCCACACTGTCACACAGTGACCCCCCCTCTCCTCCAGCACCCTGTGTTACTGACTGTATCTCTACTGATGTTAATCCAGCTCCCTCACACTGTCACTCAGTAACCCCTCTCCCCCAGCACCCTGTGTTACTGACTGTATCTCTACTGATGTTAATCCAGCTCCCTCACACTGTCACTCAGGAACCCCTCTCCCCCAGCACCCTCACACTGTCACTCAGTAACCCCTCTCCCCCAGCTCACTCACACTGTCACTCAGTAACCCCTCTCCCCCAGCTCCCTGTGTTACTGACTGTATCTCTACTGATGTTAATCCAGCTCCCTCACACTGTCACTCAGGAACCCCTCTCCCCCAGCTCCCTCACACTGTCACTCAGTAACCCCTCTCCCCCAGCACCCTGTGTTACTGACTGTATCTCTACTGATGTTAATCCAGCTCCCTCACACTGTCACTCAGTAACCTCTCTCCCCCAGCTCACTCACACTGTCACTCAGTAACCCCTCTCCCCCAGCTCCCTGTGTTACTGACTGTATCTCTACTGATGTTAATCCAGCTCCCTCACACTGTCACTCAGGAACCCCTCTCCCCCAGCTCCCTCACACTGTCACTCAGTAACCCCTCTCCCCCAGCACCCTGTGTTACTGACTGTATCTCTACTGATGTTAATCCAGCTCCCTCACACTGACACTCAGTAACCCCTCTCCCCCCAGCACCCTGTGTTACTGACTGTATCTCTACTGATGTTAATCCAGCTCCCTCACACTGACACTCAGTAACTCCTCTCCCCAGCTCCCTCACACTGTCACTCAGGAACCCCTCTCCCCCAGCACCCTCACACTGTCACTCAGTAACCCCTCTCCCCCAGCTCACTCACACTGTCACTCAGTAACCCCTCTCCCCCAGCTCCCTGTGTTACTGACTGTATCTCTACTGATGTTAATCCAGCTCCCTCACACTGTCACTCAGGAACCCCTCTCCCCCAGCTCCCTCACACTGTCACTCAGTAACCCCTCTCCCCCAGCACCCTGTGTTACTGACTGTATCTCTACTGATGTTAATCCAGCTCCCTCACACTGTCACTCAGTAACCTCTCTCCCCCAGCTCACTCACACTGTCACTCAGTAACCCCTCTCCCCCAGCTCCCTGTGTTACTGACTGTATCTCTACTGATGTTAATCCAGCTCCCTCACACTGTCACTCAGGAACCCCTCTCCCCCAGCTCCCTCACACTGTCACTCAGTAACCCCTCTCCCCCAGCACCCTGTGTTACTGACTGTATCTCTACTGATGTTAATCCAGCTCCCTCACACTGACACTCAGTAACCCCTCTCCCCCCAGCACCCTGTGTTACTGACTGTATCTCTACTGATGTTAATCCAGCTCCCTCACACTGACACTCAGTAACTCCTCTCCCCAGCTCCCTCACACTGTCACTCAGTAACCTCTCTCCCCCAGCACTCTCACACTGACACTCAGTAACCCCTCTCCCCCAGCTCCCTCACACTGTCACTCAGTAACCCCTCTCCCCCAGCTCCCTCACACTGTCACTCAGTAACCCCTCTCCGCCAGCTGCCTCACACTGTCACTCAGTAACCCCTTTCCCCCAGCACCCTGTGTTACTGACTGTATCTCTACTGATGTTAATCCAGCTCCCTCACACTGACACTCAGTAACTCCTCTCCCCAGCTCCCTCACACTGTCACTCAGTAACCCCTCTCCCCCAGCTCCCTCACACTGTCACTCAGTAACCCCTTTCCCCCAGCACCCTGTGTTACTGACTGTATCTCTACTGATGTTAATCCAGCTCCCTCACACTGACACTCAGTAACTCCTCTCCCCAGCTCCCTCACACTGACACTCAGTAACCCCTCTCCGCCAGCTCCCTCACACTGTCACTCAGTAACCCCTCTCCCCCAGCACCCTGTGTTACTGACTGTATCTCTACTGATGTTAATCCAGCTCCCTCACACTGACACTCAGTAACCCCTCTCCCCCAGCTCCCTCACACTGCCACTCAGTAACCTCTCTCCCCCAGCACCCTCACACTGACACTCAGTAACCCCTCTCCCCCAGCACCCTCACACTGACACTCAGTAACCCCTCTCTCCCAGCACCCTCACACTGACACTCAGTAACCCCTCTCCCCCAGCACCCTCACACTGACACTCAGTAACCCCTCTCTCCCAGCACCCTCACACTGACACTCAGTAACCCCTCTCCCCCAGCTCCCTCACACTGTCACTCAGTAACCCCTCTTCCCCCAGCACCTTGTGTTACTGACTGTATCTCTACTGATGTAAATCCAGCTCCCTCACACTGTCACTCAGTAACCCCTCTCCCCCAGCTCCCTCACACTGTCACTCAGTAACCCCACTCCCCCAGCTCCCTCACACTGTCACTCAGTAACCCCTCTCCCCCAGCACCCAGTGTTACTGACTGTATCTCTACTGATGTTAATCCAGCTCCCTCACACTGACACTCAGTAACCCCTCTCCCCCAGCACCCTGTGTTACTGACTGTATCTCTACTGATGTTAATCCAGCTCCCTCACACTGACACTCAGTAACCCCTCTCCCCCAGCACCCTGTGTTACTGACTGTATCTCTACTGATGTTAATCCAGCTCCCTCACACTGTCACTCAGTAACCCCTCTCCGCCAGCTGCCTCACACTGACACTCAGTAACCCCTCTCCCCCAGCTCCCTCACACTGTCACTCAGTAACCCCTCTTCCCCCAGCACCTTGTGTTACTGACTGTATCTCTACTGATGTAAATCCAGCTCCCTCACACTGTCACTCAGTAACCCCTCTCCCCCAGCTCCCTCACACTGTCACTCAGTAACCCCACTCCCCCAGCTCCCTCACACTGTCACTCAGTAACCCCTCTCCCCCAGCACCCAGTGTTACTGACTGTATCTCTACTGATGTTAATCCAGCTCCCTCACACTGACACTCAGTAACCCCTCTCCCCCAGCTCCCTCACACTGTCACTCAGTAACCCCTCTCCCCCAGCTCCCTCACACTGTCACTCAGTAACCCCTCTCCCCCAGCTCCCTCACACTGACACTCAGTAACCCCTCTCCCCCAGCTCCCTCACACTGTCACTCAGTAACCTCTCTCCCCCAGCTCCCTCACACTGACACTCAGTAACCCCTCTCCCCCAGCTCCCTCTCACTGACACTCCGTAACCCCTCTCCACCAGCTCCCTCACACTGTCACTCAGTAACCCCTCTCCCCCAGCACCCTGTGTTACTGACTGTATCCCTACTGATGTTAATCCAGCTACCTCACACTGTCACTCAGTAACCCCTCTCCCCAGCACCCTCACACTGTCACTCAGTAACCCCTCTCCCCCAGCACCCTGTGTTACTGACTGTATCTTTACTGATGTTAATCAAGCTCCCTCACACTGTCACTCAGTAACCCCTCTCCCCCAGCACCCTGTGTTACTGACTGTATCTCTACTGATGTTAATCCAGCTCCCTCACACTGTCACTCAGTAACCCCTCTCCCCAGCTCCCTGTGTTACTGACTGTATCTCTACTGATGTTAATCCAGCTCCCTCACACTGTCACTCAGTAACCCCTCTCCCCCCAGCTCCCTCACACTGACACTCAGTAACCCCTCTCCCCCCAGCACCCTCACACTGTCACTCAGTAACGCCTCTCCCCCAGCACCCTGTGTTACTGACTGTATCTCTACTGATGTTAATCCAGCTCCCTCACACTGTCACTCAGTAACCCCTCTCCCCCCAGCACCCTCACACTGTCACTCAGTAACACCTCTCCCCCCAGCACCCTGTGTTACTGACTGTATCTCTACTGATGTTAATCCAGCTCCCTCACACTGTCACTCAGTAACCCCTCTCCCCCAGCACCCTCACACTGACACTCAGTAACCCCTCTCCCCCAGCTCCCTCACACTGTCACTCGGTAACCCCTCTCCCCCAGCTCCCTCACACTGTCACTCAGTAACCCCTCTCCCCCAGCTCCCTCACACTGACACTCAGTAACCCCTCTCCCCCAGCACCCTGTGTTACTGACTGTATCCCTACTGATGTTAATCCAGCTCCCTCACACTGACACTCAGTAACCCCTCTCCCCCAGCTCCCTCACCCTGTCACTCAGTAACCCCTCTCCCCCAGCTCCCTCACTGTCACTCAGTAACCTCTCTCCCCCAGCTCCCTCACACTGACACTCAGTAACCCCTCTCCCCCAGCTCCCTCACACTGTCACTCAGTAACCCCTCTCCCCCAGCTCCCTCACACTGTCGCTCAGTAACACTCTCCCCCAGCTCCCTCACACTGTCACTCAGTAACCCCTCTCCCCCAGCTCCCTCACACTGACACTCAGTAACCCCTATTCCCCAGCACCCTGTGTTACTGACTGTATCTCTACTGATGTTAATCCAGCTCCCTCACACTGACACTCAGTAACCCCTCTCCCCCAGCTCCCTCACACTGACACTCAGTAACCCCTATTCCCCAGCACCCTGTGTTACTGACTGTATCTCTACTGATGTTAATCCAGCTCCCTCACACTGTAACTCAGTAACCCCTCTCCCCCAGCTCCTTCACACTGTCACTCAGTAACCTCTCTCCCCCAGCTCCCTCACACTGTCACTCAGTAACCCCTCTCCCCCAGCTCCCTCATACTGACACTCAGTAACCCCTCTCCCCCAGCATCCTGTGTTACTGACTGTATCTCTACTGATGTTAACCCAGCTCCCTCACACTGACACTCAGTAACCCCTCTCCCCAGCACCCTGTGTTACTGACTGTATCTCTACTGATGTTAATCCAGCTCCCTCACACTGACACTCAGTAACCCCTATTCCCCAGCACCCTGTGTTACTGACTGTATCTCTACTGATGTTAATCCAGCTCCCTCACACTGTCACTCAGTAACCCCTCTCCCCCAGCTCTCTCACACTGTCACTCAGTAACCCCTCTCCCCCAGCTCCCTCACACTGTCACTCAGTAACCCCTCTCCCCCAGCTCCCTCACACTGTCACTCAGTAACCCCTCTCCCCCAGCTCCCTCACACTGTCACTCAGTAACCCCTCTCCCCCCAGCACCCTCACACTGTCACTCAGTAACCCCTCTCCCCAGCACCCTGTGTTACTGACTGTATCTCTACTGATGTTAATCCAGCTCCCTCACACTGTCACTCAGTAACCCCTCTCCCCCAGCTCCCTCACACTGACACTCAGTAACCCCTCTCCCCCAGCACCCTGTGTTACTGACTGTATCCCTACTGATGTTAATCCAGCTCCCTCACACTGACACTCAGTAACCCCTCTCCCCCAGCTCCCTCACCCTGTCACTCAGTAACCCCTCTCCCCCAGCTCCCTCACTGTCACTCAGTAACCTCTCTCCCCCAGCTCCCTCACACTGACACTCAGTAACCCCTCTCCCCAGCTCCCTCACACTGTCACTCAGTAACCCCTCTCCCCCAGCTCCCTCACACTGTCGCTCAGTAACACTCTCCCCCAGCTCCCTCACACTGTCACTCAGTAACCCCTCTCCCCCAGTTCCCTCACACTGACACTCAGTAACCCCTATTCCCCAGCACCCTGTGTTACTGACTGTATCTCTACTGATGTTAATCCAGCTCCCTCACACTGACACTCAGTAACCCCTCTCCCCCAGCTCCCTCACACTGACACTCAGTAACCCCTATTCCGCAGCACCCTGTGTTACTGACTGTATCTCTACTGATGTTAATCCAGCTCCCTCACACTGTAACTCAGTAACCCCTCTCCCCCAGCTCCTTCACACTGTCACTCAGTAACCTCTCTCCCCCAGCTCCCTCACACTGTCACTCAGTAACCCCTCTCCCCCAGCTCCCTCACACTGACACTCAGTAACCCCTCTCCCCCAGCATCCTGTGTTACTGACTGTATCTCTACTGATGTTAACCCAGCTCCCTCACACTGACACTCAGTAACCCCTCTCCCCAGCACCCTGTGTTACTGACTGTATCTCTACTGATGTTAATCCAGCTCCCTCACACTGACACTCAGTAACCCCTATTCCCCAGCACCCTGTGTTACTGACTGTATCTCTACTGATGTTAATCCAGCTCCCTCACACTGTCACTCAGTAACCCCTCTCCCCCAGCTCTCTCACACTGTCACTCAGTAACCCCTCTCCCCCAGCTCCCTCACACTGTCACTCAGTAACCCCTCTCCCCCAGCTCCCTCACACTGTCACTCAGTAACCCCTCTCCCCCCAGCACCCTCACACTGTCACTCAGTAACCCCTCTCCCCCAGCACCCTGTGTTACTGACTGTATCTCTACTGATGTTAATCCAGCTCCCTCACACTGTAACTCAGTAACCCCTCTCCCCCAGCTCTCTCACACTGTCACTCAGTAACCCTCTCCCCCAGCTCCCTCACACTGTCACTCAGTAACCCCTCTCCCCCAGCACCCTGTGTCACTGACTGTATCTCTACCGATGTTAATCCAGCTATTTGTTGTGGAGCACTATTTGTAATTCCTGAGGAGGAGTTTTAGAATGATTGTGCTGGCAGTCGCTGTGAGAAATCGATGTACACGATAACTGGAGCCAGTGTTGACGTCCCAGCTGCAGGTCTTAATTTATTGGGTGTTTTTAAAAAAAAAAAGTTGCTGATTCTTCCCCCCAGTATCTTTTGTTCTAAATGTCCATTTGTTGGACTTTTTTCAGTGCACAGCTCTGATCAATCAGCTATCTGCATAGCTGCCAAATCCTGCCCATCGATGTGCACCGTTGCCCCAGAATGGCTAAATACATTTGTGGGTGCTCTTAACTCGCGCCACACACGATGCATCATTTTTCAGATGTCGGCCAGATAAAGGTGACTGGCACACGTGCCAGCTTTACCCAGAGGGAGTGCCTTATGGCCTGGTTGAAATAGAATGGGTGCCCCTGCAGTTAGCATCTACAGTGAACTTGATGCCCCAAATAGCTGTGCAGCCCATGAAGTTGTTTTAAAGTATGGTCAGTATTGTAAAACAGGGGAACAGTCAGCCAATTTGTACATAGCCACATCCCACAAAGAGTGCTGTGACATTTCCCACACATTGATTCTTTTAAACTTGGTGATGTTGGCTGAGTGAAAACTCAATCCCAGAACACAAAGAGCAATGTCAGTTTCATTTTATTCTTGCGGATTCTTTTCTGTCAGAGAGAGGGACAGGTCTTGGTTTGAGCAATGATTTTGAGAGTTGGCAACTCCCTCCATATTGCCCATTCAACGTGCTGTGCTCTCAGTATTGACCCTCTGACAGTGCAGCGCACCCTCAGTACTGACACTGCAGCACTCCCTCAGTACTGACTCTGACAGTGCAGCACTCCCTCAGTACTGACCCTCTGACAGTGCGGCACTCCCTCAGTACTGACCCTCTGACAGTGCAGCACTCCCTCAGTACTGACCCTCTGACAGTGCAGCACTCCCTCAGTGCCGACTCTCTGACAGTGCAGCACTCCCTCAGCACTGACCCTCTGACAGTGCAGCACTCCCTCAGTACTGACCCTCTGACAGTGCAGCACTCCCTCAGTACTGACCCTCTGACAGTGCAGCACTCCCTCAGTACTGACCCTCTGACAGTGCAGCAGTCCCTCAGTACTGACCCTCTGACAGTGCAGCAGTCCCTCAGTACTGACCCTCTGACAGTGCAGCACTCCCTCAGTACTGACCCTCTGACAGTGCGGCACTCCCTCAGTACTTACCCTCTGACAGTGCAGCACTCCCTCAGTACTGACCCTCTGACAGTGCAGCACTCCCTCAGTACTGTCCCTCTGACAGTGCAGCACTCCCTCAGTACTGACCCTCTGACAGTGCAGCACTCCCTCAGTACTGACCCTCTGACAGTGCAGCACTCCCTCAGTACTGACCCTCTGACAGTGCGGCACTCCCTCAGTACTGACCCTCTGACAGTGCTGCACTCCCTCAGTACTGACCCTCTGACAGTGCGGTGCTCCCTCAGTACTGACCCTCTGACAGTGCGGCCCTCCCTCAGTACTGACCCTCTGACAGTGCGGCACTCCCTCAGTACTGACCCTCTGACAGTGCAGCACTCCCTCAGTACTGACCCTCTGACAGTGCGGCCCTCCCTCAGTACTGACCCTCTGACAGTGCAGCACTCCCTCAGTACTGACCCTCTGACAGTGCGGCCCTCCCTCAGTACTGACCCTCTGACAGTGCAGCAGCAGCCCCCCCAACCCAACCCAACCCCACCACGTGACCTCTCCAGTGGTGCAGGACCCAAGTGGTGCAAATGTTACTTGCCACTTAACTGCGACAGCATCTGAGGAGTCACTCACGCTGCTCAACATTAGGCAGCAGCCAACATTCCTATTTCAGACCTTGTGGGAGGAAACCGGAACACCCGGAGGAAACCCACGCAGACACGGGGAGGACGTGCAGACTCCGCACAGTCGCCCCAAGCTAGGAAGTGAACCTGGGACCCTAGAGCTGTGGAGCCATTGTGCTAACCACTGTGCTACTGTGCTAGTAGCAGAATAGGGAGAGTGTTAAAGGCAGTTCCCTTTTGAATTGAGCTCTTTTGTCACTGTTTCGATGTAGGCTGCAATGAGGTCGACAGCTGTGTGAGCCTGGCAGAATCGAAAGTGAGCATCGCGGAGCGGCTTTCTGCAAGTATTGCTGCATGAGAGTTCTGTTCATGATCGTGAGCGGACTGGCGGCTTGGTCATTGGCTCGGTTGTGTTTGTCTTGCACTGTTGATTCGATGCCAGACTTGTGGTGTGCTGCAATGGCTGGGTGTGGTTCATTCCGAGCACCGGGCTCCCTGCGGCAAATGGGGTGGCCCAGAGATTATGGTGGCCAGTGGCTTCAAATGTGCGCGCAGTAAATCCATGCCAGTGGAGTCACTCTTTTCAATAAGTGTGAAGGTAAAAGAAAACTACGGCAGATGGTGGTAACTGAAACAAAAACATAAAATACTGGACAATCACAGCAGGTCTGACAGCATCTGTGGAGAGAAAAGGCAGACAACGTTTCTAGGCTGGTTAACACTTTGTCAAAGCTTTGACAAAGTCGTCCAGACTAGAAAGGTTCTCTCCCTTATTTCTCCACAGAAACTGTGAAATCTGCTGTGATTGTCCAGTAACTTCTATTTATGACTGGAATAATTGTCCCTGTGGATAGTGTGTCTCTCGCAGTGAGGAGTCAGTCTCTGGAACAAGTGTCCCTGTGTGCAGTGTGTCTCCCAGTGAGGAGTCAGTGTGTGGAACAAGTGTCCGTGTGTGCAGTGTGTCTCCAGGTGAGGAGTCAGTTTCTGGAACAAGTGTTTCTGTGTGCAGTGTGTCTCCCAGTGAGGAGTCAGTATGTGGAACAAGTGTCCCTGTGTGCAGTGTGTCTCCCAGTGAGGAGTCAGTGTGTGGAACAAGTGTCCCTGTGTGCAGTGTCTCTCCCAGTGAGGAGTCAGCCTCTGGAACAAGTGTCCCTGTGTGCAGTGTGTCTCAGTGAGGAGTCAGTGTGTGGAACAAGTGTCCCTGTGTGCAGTGTGTCTCCCAGTGAGGAGTCAGTCTCTGGACCAAGTGTCCCTGTGTGCAGTGTGTCTCCCACTGAGGAGTCAGTCTCTGGAACAACTGTCCCTGTGTGCAGTGTGTCTCCCAGTGAGGAGTCAGTTTCTGGAACAAGTGTCCCTGTGTGCAGTGTGTCTCCGAGTGAGGAGTCAGTGTGTGGAACAAGTGTCCCTGTGTGCAGTGTGTCTCCCAGTGAGGAGTCAGTGTGTGGAACAAGTGTCCCTGTGTGCAGTGTGTCTCCCCGTGAGGAGTCAGTGTGTTAAACAAGTGTCTCTGTGTGCAGTGTGTCTCCCAGTGAGGAGTCAGTGTGTGGAACAAGTGTCCCTGTGTGCAGTGTGTCTCACCCAGTGAGGAGTCAGTCTCTGGAACAAGTGTCCCTGTGTGCAGTGTGTCTCCCCGTGAGGAGTCAGTGTGTTAAACAAGTGTCTCTGTGTGCAGTGTGTCTCCCAGTGAGGAGTCAGTGTGTGGAACAAGTGTCCCTGTGTGCAGTGTGTCTCACCCAGTGAGGAGTCAGTCTCTGGAACAAGTGTCCCTGTGTGCAGTGTGTCTCCCAGTGAGGAGTCAGTGTGTGGAACAAGTGTCCCTGTGTGCAGTGTGTCTCACCCAGTGAGGAGTCAGTCTCTGGAACAAGTGTCCCTGTGTGCAGTGTGTCTCCCAGTGAGGAGTCAGTGTAAGGAACAAGTGTCCCTGTGTGCAGTGTGTCTCCCAGTGAGGAGTCAGTCTCTGGAACAAGTGTCCCTGTGTGCAGTGTCTCTCCCAGTGAGGAGTCAGTCTCTGGAACAAGTGTCCCTGTGTGCAGTGTGTCTCTCCCAGTGAGGAGTCAGTGTGTGGAACAAGTGTCCCTGTGTGCAGTGCGTCTCCCAGTGAGAAGTCAGTCTCTGGAACAAGTGTCCCTGTGTGCAGTGTGTCTCAGTGAGGAGTCAGTGTGTGGAGCAAGTGTCCCTGTGTGCAGTGTGTCTCCCACTGAGGAGTCAGTCTCTGGAACAAGTGTCCCTGTGTGCAGTGTGTCTCTCCCAGTGAGGAGTCAGTGTGTGGAACAAGTGTCCCTGTGTGCAGTGCGTCTCCCACTGAGGAGTCAGTGTGTGGAACAAGTGTCCCTGTGTGCAGTGTGTCCCCCAGTGAGGAGTCAGTCTCTGGGACAAGTGTCCCTGTGTGCAGTGTGTCTCCCAGTGAGGAGTCAGTCTCTGGAACAAGTGTCCCTGTGTGCAGTGCGTCTCCCAGTGAGAAGTCAGTCTCTGGAACAAGTGTCCCTGTGTGCAGTGTGTCTCCCAGTGAGGAGTCAGGCTCTGGACCAAGTGTCCCTGTGTGCAGTGTGTCTCCCAGTGAGGAGTCAGTGTGTGGAACAAGTGTCCCTGTGTGCAGTGTGTCTCCCAGTGAGGAGTCAGTGTGTGGAACAAGTGTCCCTGTGTGCAGTGTGTCTCTCCCAGTGAGGAGTCAGTGTGTGGAACAAGTGTCCCTGTGTGCAGTGTGTCTTACAGTGAGGAGTCAGTGTGTGGAACAAGTGTCCCTGTGTGTAGTGTGTCTCTCCCAGTGAGGAGTCAGTGTGTGGAACAAGTGTCCCTGTGTGCAGTGTGTCTTACAGTGAGGAGTCAGTGTGTGGAGCAAGTGTCCCTGTGTCCCTGTGTGCAGTGTGTCTCCCACTGAGGAGTCAGTGTGTGGAACAAGTGTCCCTGTGTGCAGTGTGTCTTACAGTGAGGAGTCAGTGTGTGGAACAAGTGTCCCTGTGTGTAGTGTGTCTCCCAGTGAGGAGTCAGTCTCTGGAACATGTGTCCCTGTGTGCAGTGTCTCTCCCAGTGAGGAGTCAGTGTGTGGAACAAGTGTCCCTGTGTGCAGTGTGTCTCCCAGTGAGGAGTCAGTGTGTGGAACAAGTGTCCCTGTGTGCAGTGTGTCTCCCAGTGAGGAGTCAGTGTGTGGAACAAGTGTCCCTGTGTGCAGTGTGTCCCCCAGTGAGGAGTTAGTCACTGGAACAAGTGTCCCTGTGTGCAGTGTGTCTCCAAGTGAGGAGTCAGTATGCGGAACAACTGTCTCTGTGTTCAGTGTGTCTCCCAGTGAGGAGTCAGTGTGTGGAACAAGTGTCCCTGTGTGCAGTGCATCTCCCAGTGAGGAGTCAGTGTGTGGAACAAGTGTCCCTGTGTGCAGTGCATCTCCCAGTGAGGAGTCAGTGTGTGGAACAAGTGTCCCTGTGTGCAGTGTCTCTCCCAGTGAGGAGTCAGTGTGTGGAACAAGTGTCTCTGTGTGCAGTGTGTCTCCCAGTGAGGAGTCAGTCTCTGGAACAAGTGTCCCTGTGTGCAGTGTGTCTCTCCCAGTGAGGAGTCAGTCTCTGGAACAAGTGTCCGTGTGTGCAGTGTGTCTCCCAGTGAGGAGTCAGTCTCTGGAACAAATGTCCCTGTGTGCAGTGTGTCTCCCAGTGAGGAGTCAGTGTGTGGAACAAGTGTCCCTGTGTGCAGTGTCTCTCCCAGTGAGGAGTAAGTGTGTGGAACAAGTGTCCCAGTGTGCAGTGTGTCTCCCACTGAGGAGTCAGTCTCTGGAACAACTGTCCCTATGTGCAGTGTGTCTCCCAGTGAGGAGTCAGTGTGTGGAACAAGTGTCCCTGTGTGCAGTGTGTCTCCCAGTGAGGAATCAGTGTGTGGAACAAGTGTCCGTGTGTGTAGTGTGTCTCCCAGTGAGGAGTCAGTCTCTGGAACAAGTGTCCCTGTGTGTAGTGTGTCTCCCAGTGAGGAGTCAGTGTGTGGACCAAGTGTCTCATAGAACATAGAACAATACAGCGCAGTACAGGCCCTTCGGCACACGATGTTGCACCGAAACAAAAGCCATCTAACCTACACTATGCCATTATCATCCATATGTTTATCCAATAAACTTTTAAATGCCCTCAATGTTGGCGAGTTCACTACTGTAGCAGGTAGGGCATTCCACGGCCTCACTACTCTTTGCGTAAAGAACCTACCTCTGACCTCTGTCCTATATCTATTACCCCTCAGTTTAAAGTTATGTCCCCTCGTGCTAGCCATTTCCATCCGCGGGAGAAGGCTCTCACTGTCCACCCTATCCAACCCCCTGATCATTTTGTATGCCTCTATTAAGTCTCCTCTTAACCTTCTTCTCTCCAACGAAAACAACCTCAAGTCCATCAGCCTTTCCTCATAAGATTTTCCCTCCATACCAGGCAACATCCTGGTAAATCTCCTCTGCACCCGCTCCAAAACCTCCACGTCCTTCCTATAATGCGGTGACCAGAACTGTACGCAATACTCCAAATGCGGCCGTACCCGAGTTCTGTACAGCTGCAACATGACCTCCCGACTCCGGAACTCAATCCCTCTACCAATAAAGGCCAACACTCCATAGGCCTTCTTCACAACCCTATCAACCTGGGTGGCAACTTTCAGGGATCTATGTACATGGACACCTAGATCCCTCTGCTCATCCACACTTTCAAGAACTTTACCATTAGCCAAATATTCCGCATTCCTGTTATTCCTTCCAAAGTGAATCACCTCACACTTCTCTACATTAAACTCCATTTGCCACCTCTCAGCCCAGCTCTACAGCTTATCTATATCCCTCTGTAACCTGCTACATCCTTCCACACTATCGACAACACCACCGACTTTAGTATCGTCTGCAAATTTACTCACCCACCCTTCTGCGCCTTCCTCTAGGTCATTGATAAAAATGACAAACAGCAACGGCCCCAGAACAGATCCTTGTGGTACTCCACTTGTGACTGTACTCCATTCTGAACATTTCCCATCAACCACCACCCTCTGTCTTCTTTCAGCTAGCCGATTTCTGATCCACATCTCTAAATCACGCTCAATCCCCAGCCTCCGTATTTTTTGCAATAGCCTACCGTGGGGAACCTTATCAAACGCTTTGCTGAAATCCATATACACCACATCAACTGCTCTACCCTCGTCTACCTGTTCAGTCACCTTCTCAAAGAACTCGATAAGGTTTGTGAGGCATGACCTACCCTTCACAAAACCATGCTGACTATCCCTGATCATATTATTCCTATCTAGATGATTATAAATCTTGTCTCTTATAATCCCCTCCAAGACTTTACCCACTACAGACGCGAGGCTCACCGGTCTATAGTTGCCGGGGTTGTCTCTGCTCCCCTTTTTGAACAAAGGGACCACATTTGCTGTCCTCCAGTCCTCTGGCACTATTCCTGTAGCCAATGATGACATAAAAATCAAAGCCAAAGGTCCAGCAATCTCTTCCCTGGCCTCCCAGAGAATCCGAGGATAAATCCCATCAGGTCCCGGGGACTTATCTATTTTCAGCCTGTCCGGAATTACCAACACCTCTTCCCTACGTACCTCAATGCCATCTATTCTATTAGCCTGGGGCTCAGCATTCTCCTCCACAACATTATCTTTTTCCTGAGTGAATACTGACGAAAAATATTCATTTAGTATCTCGCCTATCTCTTCAGACTCCACACACAACTTCCCATCCCTGTCCTTGACTGGTCCTACTCTTTCCCTAGTCATTCGCTTATTCCTGACATACCTTTCGAAAGCTTTTGGGTTTTCCTTGATCCTTCCTGCCAAATACTTCTCATGTCCCCTCCTTGCTCGTCTTAGCTCTCTCTTTAGATCCTTCCTCGCTACCTTGTAACTATCCATCGCCCCAACCGAAACTTCACACTTCATCTTCACATAGGCCTCCTTCTTCCTCTTAACAAGAGATTCCACTTCCTTGGTAAACCACGGTTCCCTCGCTCGACGCCTTCCTCCCTGTCTGACCGGTACATACTTATCAAGAACACGCAGTAACTGATCCTTGAACAAGCCCCACTTATCCAGTGTGCCCAACACTTGCAGCCTACTTCTCCACCTTATCCCCCCAAGTCACGGCTAATGGCATCATAATTGCCCTTCCCCAGCTATAACTCTTGCCCTGCGGTGTATACTTATCCCTTTCCATCATTAACGTAAACGTCACCAAATTGTGGTCACTGTCCCCAAAGTGCTCTCCTACCTCCAAATCCAACACCTGGCCTGGTTCATTACCCAAAACCAAATCCAACGTGGCCTCGCCTCTTGTTGGCCTGTCAACATATTGTTTCAGGAAACCCTCCTGCACACACTGTACAAAAAACGACCCATCTATTGTACTCGAACTATATCTTTTCCAGTCAATATTTGGAAAGTTAAAGTCTCCCATAATAACTACCCTGTTACTTTCGCTCATATCCAGAATCATCTTCGCCATCCTTTCCTCTACATCCCTAGAACTATTAGGAGGCCTATAAAAAAACTCCCAACAGGGTGACCTCTCCTTTCCTGTTTCTAACTTCAGCCCATACTACCTCGGAAGAAGAGTCCCCATCTAGCATCCTCTCCGCCACCGTAATACTGCTCTTGACTAGCAGCGCCACACCTCCCCCTCTTTTGCCTCCTTCTCTGAGCTTACTAAAACACCTAAACCCCGGAACCTGCAACATCCATTCCTGTCCCTGCTCTATCCATGTCTCCGAAATGGCCACAACATCGAAGTCCCAGGTACCAACCCATGCTGCCAGTTCCCCTACCTTGTTTCGTATACTCCTGGCATTGAAGTAGACACACTTCAAACCACCTACCTGAACACTGGCCCCCTCCTGCGACGTCAAATCTGTGCTCCTGACCTCTATACTCTCATCCTCCCTTACCCTAAAACTACAATCCAGGTTCCCATGCCCCTGCTGCATTAGTTTAAACCCCCCCAAAGAGCACTAACAAATCTCCACTCCCAGGATATTTGTGCCCCTCGGGTTCAGATGTAGACCATCCTGTCTGTAGAGGTCCCACCTTCCCCAGAAAGAGCCCCAGTTATCCAGAAATCTGAATCCCTCCCGCCTGCACCATCCCTGTAGCCACGTGTTTAAATGCTCTCTCTCCCGATTCCTCATCTCACTATCATGTGGCACGGGCAACAACCCAGAGATAACAACTCTGTTTGTTCTAGTTCTGAGCTTCCATCCTAGCTCCCTGAAAGCCTGCCTGACATCCTTGTCCCCTTTCCTACCTATGTCGTTGGTGCCAATGTGGACCACGACTTGGGGCTGCTCCCCCTCCCCCCCTAAGGACCCGGAAAACACGATCCGAGACATCACGTACCCTTGCACCTGGGAGGCAACATACCAAACGTGAGTCTCTCACGCTCCCACAAAATCATCTCTCTGTGCCCCTGACTATAGAGTCCCCAATTACTAATGCTCTGCTCCTCTCCCCCCTTCCCTTCTGAGCAACAGGGACAGACTCCGTGCCAGAGGCCCGTACCACATGGCTTACCCCTGGTAAGTCGTCCCCCCCCACAAGTATCCAAAGCGGTATACTTGTTTCTCAGGGGAACGACCGCAGGGGATCCCTGCACTGACTGCTTTTTCCCAGTCCCTCTTACAGTTACCCACCTATCTCCAATCTTTGGTGTAACTAATTCCCTGAAGCTGCTATCTATGACCCCTTCTGCCTCCCGAATGATCCGAAGTTCTTCCAACTCCAGCTCCAGTTCCCTAACTCGGTCTTGGAGGAGCTGGAGATGGCAGCACTTCCTGCAGGTAAAATCAGCAGGGACACTAACTGCATCCCTCACCTCAAACATCCTGCAGGAGGAACATTGCACTCCCTTCCCTGCCATTCCTCTAACTTTCTACCAAGATCTGGCGAACAACTAAATTAAATTTTTATACAAAAGTAATAATAATATAATAAAATATGGTACTTACCTCAGACCAATGGGTTTCCTCTCCACCAGAATTTATTGGTGAGGGTCTTCCCAGACGTCCGCGGGTCGCCTTCCTGTTCCCGCCTAAAAAACTTATTTTTTTAAAAAAAAGGAAAATTCTCAGCTCCTGCTGAAATTGACGAACCAGCCAGCTCCACTCCCGCCGAAATCGACTGGCCTGCCCCTGCAAAGACAAGTGCTTTTAAAGGACAGACTTGCCTCCCAGCAACCACTTCCGCAAATCTCTGTGTGCAGTGTGTCTCCCAGTGAGGAGTCAGTGTGTGGAACAAGTGTTCCTGTGTGCAGTGTGTCTCCCAGTGAGGAGTCAGTGTGTGGAACAAGTGTCCCTGTGTGCAGTGTGTCTCCCAGTGAGGAGTCAGCCTCTGGAACAAGTGTCCCTGTGTGCAGTGTGTCTAAGTGAGGAGTCAGTGTGTGGAACAAGTGTCCCTGTGTGCAGTGTGTCTCCCCGTGAGGAGTCAGTCTCTGGACCAAGTGTTCCTGTGTGCAGTGTGTCTCCCACTGAGGAGTCAGTGTGTGGAACAACTGTCCCTGTGTGCAGTGTGTCTCCCAGTGAGGAGTCAGCCTCTGGAACAAGTGTCCCTGTGTGCAGTGTGTCTAAGTGAGGAGTCAGTGTGTGGAACAAGTGTCCCTGTGTGCAGTGTGTCTCCCACTGAGGAGTCAGTCTCTGGAACAACTGTCCCTGTGTGCAGTGTGTCTCCCAGTGAGGAGTCAGTTTCTGGAACAAGTGCCCCTGTGTGCAGTGTGTCTCCGAGTGAGGAGTCAGTGTGTGGAACAAGTGTCCCTGTGTGCAGTGTGTCTCCCAGTGAGGAGTCAGTGTGTGGAACAAGTGTCCCTGTGTGCAGTGTGTCTCCCCGTGAGGAGTCAGTGTGTTAAACAAGCTTCTCTGTGTGCAGTGTGTCTCCCAGTGAGGAGTCAGTGTGTGGAACAAGTGTCCCTGTGTGCAGTGTGTCTCACCCAGTGAGGAGTCAGTCTCTGGAACAAGTGTCCCTGTGTGCAGTGTCTCTCCCAGTGAGGAGTCAGTCTCTGGAACAAGTGTCCCTGTGTGCAGTGTGTCTCTCCCAGTGAGGAGTCAGTGTGTGGAACAAGTGTCCCTGTGTGCAGTGCGTCTCCCAGTGAGAAGTCAGTCTCTGGAACAAGTGTCCCTGTGTGCAGTGTGTCTCCCGGTGCTTTTAAAGGACAGACTTGCCTCCCAGCAACCACTTCCGCAAATCTCTGTGTGCAGTGTGTCTCCCAGTGAGGAGTCAGTGTGTGGAACAAGTGTTCCTGTGTGCAGTGTGTCTCTCCCAGTGAGGAGTCAGTGTGTGGAACAAGTGTTCCTGTGTGCAGTGTGTCTCTCCCAGTGAGGAGTCAGTCTCTGGAACAAGTGTCCCTGTGTGCAGTGTGTCTCCCAGTGAGGAGTCAGTCTCTGGACCAAGTGTTCCTGTGTGCAGTGTGTCTCCCACTGAGGAGTCAGTGTGTGGAACAACTGTCCCTGTGTGCAGTGTGTCTCCCAGTGAGGAGTCAGTGTGTGGAACAAGTGTCCCTGTGTGCAGTGTGTCTAAGTGAGGAGTCAGTGTGTGGAACAAGTGTCCCTGTGTGCAGTGTGTCTCCCAGTGAGGAGTCAGTATGCGGAACAACTGTCTCTGTGTGCAGTGTGTCTCCCAGTGAGGAGTCAGTGTGTGGAACAAGTGTCCCTGTGTGCAGTGTGTCTCCCACTGAGGAGTCAGTCTCTGGAACAACTGTCCCTGTGTGCAGTGTGTCTCCCAGTGAGGAGTCAGTTTCTGGAACAAGTGCCCCTGTGTGCAGTGTGTCTCCGAGTGAGGAGTCAGTGTGTGGAACAAGTGTCCCTGTGTGCAGTGTGTCTCCCAGTGAGGAGTCAGTCTCTGGAACAAGTGTCCCTGTGTGCAGTGTGTCTCCCAGTGAGGAGTCAGTGTGTGGAACAAGTGTCCCTGTGTGCAGTGTGTCTCACCCAGTGAGGAGTCAGTCTCTGGAACAAGTGTCCCTGTGTGCAGTGTGTCTCCCAGTGAGGAGTCAGTGTGTGGAACAAGTGTCCCTGTGTGCAGTGTGTCTCAGTGAGGAGTCAGTGTGTGGAACAAGTGTCCCTGTGTGCAGTGTCTCTCCCAGTGAGGAGTCAGTCTCTGGAACAAGTGTCCCTGTGTGCAGTGTGTCTCTCCCAGTGAGGAGTCAGTGTGTGGAACAAGTGTCCCTGTGTGCAGTGCGTCTCCCAGTGAGGAGTCAGTCTCTGGAACAAGTGTCCCTGTGTGCAGTGTGTCTCCCGGTGAGGAGTCAGTCTCTGGACCAAGTGTCCCTGTGTGCAGTGCGTCTCCCAGTGAGGAGTCAGTGTGTGGAGCAAGTGTCCCTGTGTGCAGTGTGTCTCCCAGTGAGGAGTCAGTGTGTTGAACAAGTGTTCCTGTGTGCAGTGTGTCTCCCAGTGAGGAGTCAGTGTGTGGAACAAGTGTCCCTGTGTGCAGTGTGTCTCCCAGTGAGGAGTCAGTCTCTGGACCAAGTGTCCCTGTGTGCCGTGTGTCTCCCAGTGAGGAGTCAGTGTGTTGAACAAGTGTTCCTGTGTGCAGTGTGTCTCCCAGTGAGGAGTCAGTGTGTTGAACAAGTGTCCCTGTGTGCAGTGTGTCTCCCAGTGAGGAGTCAGTGTGTTGAACAAGTGTTCCTGTGTGCAGTGTGTCTCCCAGTGAGGAGTCAGTGTGTGGAACAAGTGTCCCTGTGTGCAGTGTGTCTCCCACTGAGGAGTCAGTGTGTGGAACAAGTGTCCCTGTGTGCAGTGTCTCTCCCAGTGAGGAGTCAGTCTCTGGAACAAGTGTCCCTGTGTGCAGTGTGTCTCTCCCAGTGAGGAGTCAGTGTGTGGAACAAGTGTCCCTGTGTGCAGTGTGTCTCCCAGTGAGAAGTCAGTCTCTGGAACAAGTGTCCCTGTGTGCAGTGTGTCTCCCAGTGAGGAGTCAGTCTCTGGAACAAGTGTCCCTGTGTGCAGTGTGTCTCCCAGTGAGGAGTCAGCCTCTGGAACAAGTGTCCCTGTGTGCAGTGTGTCTCAGTGAGGAGTCAGTGTGTGGAGCAAGTGTCCCTGTGTGCAGTGTGTCTCCCACTGAGGAGTCAGTGTGTGGAACAAGTGTCCCTGTGTGCAGTGTGTCCCCCAGTGAGGAGTCAGTCTCTGGGACAAGTGTCCCTGTGTGCAGTGTGTCTCCCAGTGAGGAGTCAGTGTGTGGAACAAGTGTCCCTGTGTGCAGTGTGTCTCTCCCAGTGAGGAGTCAGTGTGTGGAACAAGTGTCCCTGTGTGCAGTGTGTCTCCCAGTGAGGAGTCAGTCTCTGGAACAAGTGTCCCTGTGTGCAGTGTGTCTCCCAGTGAGGAGTCAGTCTCTGGAACAAGTGTCTCTGTGTGCAGTGTGTCTCACCAAGTGAGGAGTCAGTCTCTGGAACAAGTGTCCCTGTGTGCAGTGTGTCTCTCCCAGTGAGGAGTCAGTCTCTGGAACAAGTGTCCCTGTGTGCAGTGTGTCTCACCAAGTGAGGAGTCAGTCTCTGGACCAAGTGTCCCTGTGTGCAGTGTGTCTCCCAGTGAGGAGTCAGTCTCTGGAATAAGTGTCCCTGTGTGCAGTGTGTCTCCCAGTGAGGAGTCAGTGTGTGGAGCAAGTGTCCCTGTGTGCAGTGTGTTCCACACACTGACTCCTCAGTGGGAGACAAGTGTCCCTGTGTGCAGTGTGTCCCCCAGTAAGGAGTTAGTCACTGGAACAAGTGTCCCTGTGTGCAGTGTGTCTCTCCCAGTGAGGAGTCAGTGTGTGGAACAAGTGTCCCTGTGTGCAGTGTGTCTCCCAGTGAGGAGCCAGTCTCTGGAACTAGTGTCACTGTGAGCAGTGTGTGTCCCAGTGAGGAGTCAGTCTGTGGAACAAGTGTCCCTGTGTGCAGTGTCTCTCCCAGTGAGGAGTCAATGTGTGGAACAAGTGTCCCTGTGTGCAGTGTGTCTCCCAGTGAGGAGTCAGTGTGTGGAACAAGTGTCTCTGTGTGCAGTGTGTCTCCCAGTGAGGAGTCAGTCTCTGGAACAAGTGTCCCTGTGTGCAGTGTGTCTCTCCCAGTGAGGAGTCAGTCTCTGGAACAAGTGTCCGTGTGTGCAGTGTGTCTCCCAGTGAGGAGTCAGTCTCTGGAACAAATGTCCCTGTGTGCAGTGTGTCTCCCAGTGAGGAGTCAGTGTGTGGAACAAGTGTCCCTGTGTGCAGTGTGTCTCCCAGTGAGGAGTCAGCCTCTGGAACAAGTGTCCCTGTGTGCAGTGTGTCTCAGTGAGGAGTCAGTGTGTGGAACAAGTGTCTCTGTGTGCAGTGTGCCTCCCAGTGAGGAGTCAGTCTCTGGAACAAATGTCCCTGTGTGCAGTGTGTCTCCCAGTGAGGAGTCAGTGTGTGGAACAAGTGTCCCTGTGTGCAGTGTCTCTCCCACTGAGGAGTCAGTGTGTGGAGCAAGTGTCCCTGTGTGCAGTGTGTCTCCCACTGAGGAGTCAGTGTGTGGAACAAGTGTCCCTGTGTGCAGTGTGTCTCCCAGTGAGGAGTCAGTGTGTGGAACAAGTGTCCCTGTGTGCAGTGGGTCTCCCAGTGAGGAGTCAGTCTCTGGAACAAGTTTCCCTGTGTGCAGTGTGTCTCTCCCAGTGAGGAGTCAGTGTAAGGAACAAGTGTCCCTGTGGGCAGTGTGTCTCCCAGTGAGGAGTCAGTATCTGGAACAAGTGTCCCTGTGTGCAGTGTCTCTCCCAGTGAGGAGTCAGTCTCTGGAACAAGTGTCCCTGTGTGCAGTGTGTCTCTCCCAGTGAGGAGTCAGTGTGTGGAACAAGTGTCCCTGTGTGCAGTGCGTCTCCCAGTGAGGAGTCAGTCTCTGGACCAAGTGTCCCTGTGTGCAGTGTGTCTCCCAGTGAGGAGTCAGTGTGTGGAACAAGTGTCCCAGTGTGCAGTGTGTCTCAGTGAGGAGTCAGTGTGTGGAGCAAGTGTCCCTGTGTGCAGTGTGTCTCCCACTGAGGAGTCAGTGTGTGGAACAAGTGTCCCTGTGTGCAGTGTGTCTCAGTGAGGAGTCAGTGTGTGGAGCAAGTGTCCCTGTGTGCAGTGTGTCTCCCACTGAGGAGTCAGTGTGTGGAACAAGTGTCCCTGTGTGCAGTGCGTCTCCCAGTGAGGAGTCAGTCTCTGGAACAAGTGTCCCTGTGTGCAGTGTGTCTCAGTGAGGAGTCAGTGTGTGGAACAAGTGTCCCTGTGTGCAGTGTCTCTCCCACTGAGGAGTCAGTGTGTGGAGCAAGTGTCCCTGTGTGCAGTGTGTCTCCCACTGAGGAGTCAGTGTGTGGAACAAGTGTCCCTGTGTGCAGTGCGTCTCCCAGTGAGGAGTCAGTCTCAGGAGCAAGTGTCCCTGTGTGCAGTGTGTCTCCCAGTGAGGAGTCAGTGTGTGGAACAAGTGTCCCAGTGTGCAGTGTGTCTCAGTGAGGAGTCAGTGTGTGGAGCAAGTGTCCCTGTGTGCAGTGTGTCTCCCACTGAGGAGTCAGTGTGTGGAACAAGTGTCCCTGTGTGCAGTGTGTCTCCCACTGAGGAGTCAGTGTGTGGAGCAAGTGTCCCTGTGTGCAGTGTGTCTCCCACTGAGGAGTCAGTGTGTGGAACAAGTGTCCCTGTGTGCAGTGCGTCTCCCAGTGAGGAGTCAGTCTCTGGAACAAGTGTCCCTGTGTGCAGTGTGTCTCAGTGAGGAGTCAGTGTGTGGAGCAAGTGTCCCTGTGTGCAGTGTGTCTCCCACTGAGGAGTCAGTGTGTGGAACAAGTGTCCCTGTGTGCAGTGTCTCTCCCAGTGAGGAGTCAGTCTCTGGAACAAATGTCCCTGTGTGCAGTGTGTCTCCCAGTGAGGAGTCAGTGTGTGGAACAAGTGTCCCTGTATGCAGTGCGTCTCCCAGTGAGGAGTCAGTCTCTGGAACAAGTGTCCCTGTATGCAGTGTGTCTCCCAGTGAGGAGTCAGTATGTGGAACAAGTGTCCCTGTGTGCAGTGTCTCACCCAGTGAGGAGTCAGTCTCTGGAACAAGTGTCCCTGTGTGCAGTGTGTCTCTCCCAGTGAGGAGTCAGTGTGTGGAACAAGTGTCCCTGTGTGCAGTGCGTCTCCCAGTGAGAAGTCAGTCTCTGGAACAAGTGTCCCATCAGTGTGTGGAACAAGTGTCCCTGTGTGCAGTGTGTCTCCCAGTGAGGAGTCAGTGTGTGGAACAAGTGTCCCTGTGTGCAGTGTGTCTCCCAGTGAGGAGTCAGTGTGTGGAACAAGTGTCCCTGTGTGCAGTGTGTCTCCCAGTGAGGAGTCAGTGTGGGAACAAGTGTGCCTGTGTGCAGTGTGTCGCCCAGTGAGGAGTCAGTGTGTCTCCCAGTGAGGAGTCAGTGTGTCTCCCAGTGAGGAGTCAGTGTGTCTCCCAGTGAGGAGTCAGTGTGTGGAACAAGTGTCCATGTGAGCAGTGTGTCTCCCAGTGAGGAGTCAGTGTGTGGAACAAGTGTCCCTGTGTGCAGTGTGTCTCCCAGTGAGGAGTCAGTGTGTGGAACAAGTGTCCCTGTGTGCAGTGTGTCTCCCAGTGAGGAGTTAGTCTCTGGAACAAGTGTCCCGGTGTGCAGTGTGTCTCCCAGTGAGGAGTCAGTGTGTAGAACAACTGTCCCTGTGTGCAGTGTGTCTGCCAGTGAGGAGTCAGTGTGTGGAACAAGTGTCCATGTGAGCAGTGTGTCACCCAGTGAGGAGTCAGTCTCTGGAATAAGTGTCCCTGTGTGCAGTGTCTCTCCCTGTGAGGAGTCAGTATGTGGAACAAGTGTCCCAGTGTGCAGTGTCTCCCAGTGAGGAGTCAGTGTGTGGAACAAGTGTCCCAGTGTGCAGTGTGTCTCCCAGTGAGGAGTCAGTGTGTAGAACAAGTGTCCCTGTGTGCAGTGTGTCTCCCACTGAGGAGTCAGTGTGTGGAACAAGTGTCCCTGTGTGCAGTGTGTCTCCCAGTGAGGAGTCAGTCTCTGGAACAAGTGTTCCTGTGTGCAGTGTGTCTCCCAGTGAGGAGTCAGTGTGTGGAACAAGTGTCCCTGTGTGCAGTGTGTCTCCCAGTGAGGAGTCAGTCTCTGGAACGAGTGTTCCTGTGTGCAGTGTGTCTCTCCCAGTGAGGAGTCAGTCTCTGGAACAAGTGTCCATGTGTGCAGTGTGTCTCCCAGTGAGGAGTCAGTCTCTGGAACAAATGTCCCTGTGTGCAGTGTGTCTCCCAGTGAGGAGTCAGTGTGTGGAACAAGTGTCCCTGTGTGCAGTGTCTCTCCCAGTGAGGAGTCAGTGTGTGGAACAAGTGTCCCTGTGTGCGGTGTGTCTCCCAGTGAGGAGTCAGTCTCTGGAACAAGTGTTCCTGTGTGCAGTGTGTCTCCCAGTGAGGCGTCAGTGTGTGCAACAAGTGTCCCTGTGTGCAGTGTGTCTCCCAGTGAGGAGTCAGTCTCTGGAACAAGTGTTCCTGTGTGCAGTGTGTCTCCCAGTGAGGAGTTAGTCTCTGGAACAAGTGTCCCTGTGTGCAGTGTGTCTCCCAGTGAGGAGTTAGTGTGTGGAACAAGTGTCCCTGTGTGCAGTGTGTCCCCCAGTGAGGAGTCAGTGTGGGAACAAGTGTGCCTGTGTGCAGTGTGTCTCCCAGTGAGGAGTCAGTGTGTCTCCCAGTGAGGAGTCAGTGTGTCTCTCCCAGTGAGGAGTCAGTGTAAGGAACAAGTGTCCCTGAGGGCAGTGTATCTCCCAGTGAGGAGTCAGTATCTGGAACAAGTGTCCCTGTGTGCAGTGTCTCTCCCAGTGAGGAGTCAGTCTCTGGAACAAGTGTCCCTGTGTGCAGTGTCTCTCCCAGTGAGGAGTCAGTGTGTGGAACAAGTGTCCCTATGTGCAGTGTCTCTCCCAGTGAGGAGTCAGTCTCTGGAACAAGTGTCCCTGTGGGCAGTGTGTCTCCCAGTGAGGAGTCAGTGTAAGGAACAAGTGTCCCTGTGTGCAGTGTCTCACCCAGTGAGGAGTCAGTCTCTGGAACAAGTGTCCCTGTGTGCAGTGTGTCTCTCCCAGTGAGGAGTCAGTGTGTGGAACAAGTGTCCCTGTGTGCAGTGCGTCTCCCAGTGAGAAGTCAGTCTCTGGAACAAGTATCCCATCAGTGTGTGGAACAAGTGTTCCTGAGTGCAGTGTGTCTCCCAGTGAGGAGTCAGTGTGTGGAACAAGTGTCCATGTGTGCAGTGTGTCTCCCAGTGAGGAGTCAGTGTGTGGAACAAGTGTCCCTGTGTGCAGTGTGTCTCCCAGTGAGGAGTCAGTGTGGGAACAAGTGTGCCTGTGTGCAGTGTGTCGCCCAGTGAGGAGTCAGTGTGTCTCCCAGTGAGGAGTCAGTGTGTCTCCCAGTGAGGAGTCAGTGTGTCTCCCAGTGAGGAGTCAGTGTGTCTCCCAGTGAGGAGTCAGCGTGTCTCCCAGTGAGGAGTCAGTGTGTGGAACAAGTGTCCATGTGAGCAGTGTGTCTCCCAGTGAGGAGTCAGTTTCTGGAATAAGTGTCCCTGTGTGCAGTGTGTCTCCCAGTGAGGAGTCAGTGTGTGGAACAAGTGTCCCTGTGTGCAGTGTGTCTCCCAGTGAGGAGTCAGTGTGTGGAACAAGTGTCCATGTGAGCAGTGTGTCACCCAGTGAGGAGTCAGTGTGTGGAACAAGTGTCCATGTGAGCAGTGTGTCACCCAGTGAGGAGTCAGTGTGTGGAACAAGTGTTCCTGTGTGCAGTGTGTCTCCCACTGAGGAGTCAGTGTGTGGAAGAAGTGTCCCTGTGTGCAGTGTGTCTCCCAGTGAGGTGTCAGTGTGTAGAACAAGTGTCCCTGTGTGCAGTGTGTCTCCCAGTGAGGAGTCAGTGTGTGGAACAAGTGTCCCAGTGTGCAGTGTGTCTCCCAGTGAGGAGTCAGTCTCTGGAACAAGTGTTCCTGTGTGCAGTGTGTCTCCCAGTGAGGAGTCAGTGTGTGGAACAAGTGTCCCTGTGTGCAGTGTGTCTCCCAGTGAGGAGTCAGTATGTGGAACAAGTGTCCCAGTGTGCAGTGTCTCCCACTGAGGAGTCAGTGTGTGGAACAAGTGTCCCTGTGTGCAGTGTGTCTCCCAGTGAGGTGTCAGTGTGTAGAACAAGTGTCCCTGTGTGCAGTGTATCTCCCAGTGAGGAGTCAGTGTGTGGAACAAGTGTCCCTGTGTGCAGTGTGTCTCCCAGTGAGGAGTCAGTGTGTGGAACAAGTGTCCCAGTGTGCAGTGTGTCTCCCAGTGAGGAGTCAGTCTCTGGAACAAGTGTTCCTGTGTGCAGTGTGTCTCCCATTGAGGAGTCAGTGTGTGGAACAAGTGTCACTGTGTGCAGTGTGTCTCCCAGTGAGGAGTCAGTCTCTGGAACGAGTGTTCCTGTGTACAGTATGTCTCTCCCAGTGAGGAGTCAGTCTCTGGAACAAGTGTCCATGTGTGCAGTGTGTCTCCCAGTGAGGAGTCAGTCTCTGGAACAAATGTCCCTGTGTGCAGTGTGTCTCCCAGTGAGGAGTCAGTGTGTGGAACAAGTGTCCCTGTGTGCAGTGTCTCTCCCAGTGAGGAGTCAGTGTGTGGAACAAGTGTCCCTGTGTGCGGTGTGTCTCCCAGTGAGGAGTCAGTCTCTGGAACAAGTGTTCCTGTGTGTAGTGTGTCTCCCAGTGAGGCGTCAGTGTGTGGAACAAGTGTCCCTGTGTGCAGTGTGTCTCCCAGTGAGGAGTCAGTCTCTGGAACAAGTGTCCCTGTGTGCAGTGTGTCTCCCAGTGAGGAGTCAGTGTGTGGAACAAGTGTTCCTGTGTGCAGTGTGTCTCCCAGTGAGGAGTCAGTGTGTGGAACAAGTGTCCCTGTGTGCAGTGTGTCTCCCAGTGAGGAGTTAGTGTGTGGAACAAGTGTCCCTGTGTGCAGTGTGTCCCCCAGTGAGGAGTCAGTGTGGGAACAAGTGTGCCTGTGTGCAGTGTGTCTCCCAGTGAGGAGTCAGTGTGTCTCCCAGTGAGGAGTCAGTGTGTCTCCCAGTGAGGAGTCAGTGTGTCTCCCAGTGAGGAGTCAGTGTGTCTGCCAGTGAGGAGTCAGTGTGTGGAACAAGTGTCCATGTGAGCAGTGTGTCACCCAGTGAGGAGTCAGTCTCTGGAATAAGTGTCCCTGTGTGCAGTGTCTCTCCCAGTGAGGAGTCAGTATGTGGAACAAGTGTCCCAGTGTGCAGTGTCTCCCACTGAGGAGTCAGTGTGTGGAACAAGTGTTCCTGTGTGCAGTGTGTCTCCCAGTGAGGAGTCAGTGTGTAGAACAAGTGTCCCTGTGTGCAGTGTGTCTCCCACTGAGGAGTCAGTGTGGAGAACAAGTGTCCCTGTGTGCAGTGTGTCTCCCAGTGAGGAGTCAGTGTGTAGAACAAGTGTCCCTGTGTGCAGTGTGTCTCCCAGTGAGGAGTCAGTGTGGAGAACAAGTGTCCCTGTGTGCAGTGTCTCACCCAGTGAGGAGTCAGTCTCTGGAACAAGTGTCCCTGTGTGCAGTGTGTCTCTCCCAGTGAGGAGTCAGTGTGTGGAACAAGTGTCCCTGTGTGCAGTGCGTCTCCCAGTGAGAAGTCAGTCTCTGGAACAAGTGTCCCATCAGTGTGTGGAACAAGTGTTCCTGAGTGCAGTGTGTCTCCCAGTGAGGAGTCAGTGTGTGGAACAAGTGTCCATGTGTGCAGTGTGTCTCCCAGTGAGGAGTCAGTGTGTGGAACAAGTGTCCCTGTGTGCAGTGTGTCTCCCAGTGAGGAGTCAGTGTGGGAACAAGTGTGCCTGTGTGCAGTGTGTCGCCCAGTGAGGAGTCAGTGTGTCTCCCAGTGAGGAGTCAGTGTGTCTCCCAGTGAGGAGTCAGTGTGTCTCCCAGTGAGGAGTCAGTGTGTCTCCCAGTGAGGAGTCAGTGTGTCTCCCAGTGAGGAGTCAGTGTGTGGAACAAGTGTCCATGTGAGCAGTGTGTCTCCCAGTGAGGAGTCAGTTTCTGGAATAAGTGTCTCTGTGTGCAGTGTGTCTCCCAGTGAGGAGTCAGTGTGTGGAACAAGTGTCCCTGTGTGCAGTGTGTCTCCCAGTGAGGAGTCAGTGTGTGGAACAAGTGTCCATGTGAGCAGTGTGTCACCCAGTGAGGAGTCAGTGTGTGGAACAAGTGTCCATGTGAGCAGTGTGTCACCCAGTGAGGAGTCAGTGTGTGGAACAAGTGTTCCTGTGTGCAGTGTGTCTCCCACTGAGGAGTCAGTGTGTGGAAGAAGTGTCCCTGTGTGCAGTGTGTCTCCCAGTGAGGTGTCAGTGTGTAGAACAAGTGTCCCTGTGTGCAGTGTGTCTCCCAGTGAGGAGTCAGTGTGTGGAACAAGTGTCCCAGTGTGCAGTGTGTCTCCCAGTGAGGAGTCAGTGTGTGGAACAAGTGTCCCAGTGTGCAGTGTGTCTCCCAGTGAGGCGTCAGTCTCTGGAACAAGTGTTCCTGTGTGCAGTGTGTCTCCCAGTGAGGAGTCAGTGTGTGGAACAAGTGTCCCTGTGTGCAGTGTGTCTCCCAGTGAGGAGTCAGTATGTGGAACAAGTGTCCCAGTGTGCAGTGTCTCCCACTGAAGAGTCAGTGTGTGGAACAAGTGTCCCTGTGTGCAGTGTGTCTCCCAGTGAGGTGTCAGTGTGTAGAACAAGTGTCCCTGTGTGCAGTGTATCTCCCAGTGAGGAGTCAGTGTGTGGAACAAGTGTCCCTGTGTGCAGTGTGTCTCCCAGTGAGGAGTCAGTGTGTGGAACAAGTGTCCCAGTGTGCAGTGTGTCTCCCAGTGAGGAGTCAGTCTCTGGAACAAGTGTTCCTGTGTGCAGTGTGTCTCCCATTGAGGAGTCAGTGTGTGGAACAAGTGTCACTGTGTGCAGTGTGTCTCCCAGTGAGGAGTCAGTCTCTGGAACGAGTGTTCCTGTGTACAGTATGTCTCTCCCAGTGAGGAGTCAGTCTCTGGAACAAGTGTCCATGTGTGCAGTGTGTCTCCCAGTGAGGAGTCAGTCTCTGGAACAAATGTCCCTGTGTGCAGTGTGTCTCCCAATGAGGAGTCAGTGTGTGGAACAAGTGTCCCTGTGTGCAGTGTCTCTCCCAGTGAGGAGTCAGTGTGTGGAACAAGTGTCCCTGTGTGCGGTGTGTCTCCCAGTGAGGAGTCAGTCTCTGGAACAAGTGTTCCTGTGTGCAGTGTGTCTCCCAGTGAGGCGTCAGTGTGTGGAACAAGTGTCCCTGTGTGCAGTGTGTCTCCCAGTGAGGAGTCAGTCTCTGGAACAAGTGTCCCTGTGTGCAGTGTGTCTCCCAGTGAGGAGTCAGTGTGTGGAACAAGTGTTCCTGTGTGCAGTGTGTCTCCCAGTGAGGAGTCAGTGTGTGGAACAAGTGTCCCTGTGTGCAGTGTGTCTCCCAGTGAGGAGTTAGTGTGTGGAACAAGTGTCCCTGTGTGCAGTGTGTCCCCCAGTGAGGAGTCAGTGTGGGAACAAGTGTGCCTGTGTGCAGTGTGTCTCCCAGTGAGGAGTCAGTGTGTCTCCCAGTGAGGAGTCAGTGTGTCTCCCAGTGAGGAGTCAGTGTGTCTCCCAGTGAGGAGTCAGTGTGTCTCCCAGTGAGGAGTCAGTGTGTCTCCCAGTGAGGAGTCAGTGTGTCTGCCAGTGAGGAGTCAGTGTGTGGAACAAGTGTCCATGTGAGCAGTGTGTCACCCAGTGAGGAGTCAGTCTCTGGAATAAGTGTCCCTGTGTGCAGTGTCTCTCCCAGTGAGGAGTCAGTATGTGGAACAAGTGTCCCAGTGTGCAGTGTCTCCCACTGAGGAGTCAGTGTGTGGAACAAGTGTTCCTGTGTGCAGTGTGTCTCCCAGTGAGGAGTCAGTGTGTAGAACAAGTGTCCCTGTGTGCAGTGTGTCTCCCACTGAGGAGTCAGTGTGGAGAACAAGTGTCCCTGTGTGCAGTGTGTCTCCCAGTGAGGAGTCAGTGTGTAGAACAAGTGTCCCTGTGTGCAGTGTGTCTCCCAGTGAGGAGTCAGTGTGTGGAACAAGTGTCCCAGTGTGCAGTGTGTCTCCCAGTGAGGAGTCAGTGTGGAGAACAAGTGTCCCTGTGTGCAGTGTGTCTCCCAGTGAGGAGTCAGTGTGTGGAACAAGTGTCCCTGTGTGCAGTGTGTCTCCCAGTGAGGAGTCAGTCTCTGGAACGAGTGTTCCTGTGTGCAGTGTGTCTCCCAGTGAGGAGTCAGTCTCTGGAACAAATGTCCCTGTGTGCAGTGTATCTCCCAGTGAGGAGTCAGTGTGTGGAACAAGTGTCCCTGTGTGCAGTGTCTCTCCCAGTGAGGAGTCAGTGTGTGGAACAAGTGTCCCTGTGTGCGGTGTGTCTCCCAGTGAGGAGTCAGTCTCTGGAACAAGTGTTCCTGTGTGCAGTGTGTCTCCCAGTGAGGCGTCAGTGTGTGGAACAAGTGTCCCTGTGTGCAGTGTGTCTCCCAGTGAGGAGTCAGTCTCTGGAACAAGTGTTCCTGTGTGCAGTGTGTCTCCCAGTGAGGAGTTAGTCTCTGGAACGAGTGTTCCTGTGTGCAGTGTGTCTCTCCCAGTGAGGAGTCAGTCTCTGGAACAAGTGTCCATGTGTGCAGTGTGTCTCCCAGTGAGGAGTCAGTCTCTGGAACAAATGTCCCTGTGTGCAGTGTGTCTCCCAGTGAGGAGTCAGTGTGTGGAACAAGTGTCCCTGTGTGCAGTGTCTCTCCCAGTGAGGAGTCAGTGTGTGGAACAAGTGTCCCTGTGTGCGGTGTGTCTCCCAGTGAGGAGTCAGTCTCTGGAACAAGTGTTCCTGTGTGCAGTGTGTCTCCCAGTGAGGCGTCAGTCTCTGGAACAAGTGTCCCTGTGTGCAATGTGTCTCCCAGTGAGGAGTCAGTGTGTGGAACAAGTGTTCCTGTGTGCAGTGTGTCTCCCAGTGAGGAGTCAGTGTGTGGAACAAGTGTCCCTGTGTGCAGTGTGTCTCCCAGTGAGGAGTTAGTGTGTGGAACAAGTGTCCCTGTGTGCAGTGTGTCCCCCAGTGAGGAGTCAGTGTGGGAACAAGTGTGCCTGTGTGCAGTGTGTCTCCCAGTGAGGAGTCAGTGTGTCTCCCAGTGAGGAGTCAGTGTGTCTCCCAGTGAGGAGTCAGTGTGTCTCCCAGTGAGGAGTCAGTGTGTCTGCCAGTGAGGAGTCAGTGTGTGGAACAAGTGTCCATGTGAGCAGTGTGTCACCCAGTGAGGAGTCAGTCTCTGGAATAAGTGTCCCTGTGTGCAGTGTCTCTCCCAGTGAGGAGTCAGGATGTGGAACAAGTGTCCCAGTGTGCAGTGTCTCCCACTGAGGAGTCAGTGTGTGGAACAAGTGTTCCTGTGTGCAGTGTGTCTCCCAGTGAGGAGTCAGTGTGTAGAACAAGTGTCCCTGTGTGCAGTGTGTCTCCCACTGAGGAGTCAGTGTGGAGAACAAGTGTCCCTGTGTGCAGTGTGTCTCCCAGTGAGGAGTCAGTGTGTAGAACAAGTGTCCCTGTGTGCAGTGTGTCTCCCAGTGAGGAGTCAGTGTGGAGAACAAGTGTCCCTGTGTGCAGTGTCTCACCCAGTGAGGAGTCAGTCTCTGGAACAAGTGTCCCTGTGTGCAGTGTGTCTCTCCCAGTGAGGAGTCAGTGTGTGGAACAAGTGTCCCTGTGTGCAGTGCGTCTCCCAGTGAGAAGTCAGTCTCTGGAACAAGTGTCCCATCAGTGTGTGGAACAAGTGTTCCTGAGTGCAGTGTGTCTCCCAGTGAGGAGTCAGTGTGTGGAACAAGTGTCCATGTGTGCAGTGTGTCTCCCAGTGAGGAGTCAGTGTGTGGAACAAGTGTCCCTGTGTGCAGTGTGTCTCCCAGTGAGGAGTCAGTGTGGGAACAAGTGTGCCTGTGTGCAGTGTGTCTCCCAGTGAGGAGTCAGTGTGTCTCCCAGTGAGGAGTCAGTGTGTCTCCCAGTGAGGAGTCAGTGTGTCTCCCAGTGAGGAGTCAGTGTGTGGAACAAGTGTCCATGTGAGCAGTGTGTCTCCCAGTGAGGAGTCAGTTTCTGGAATAAGTGTCCCTGTGTGCAGTGTGTCTCCCAGTGAGGAGTCAGTGTGTGGAACAAGTGTCCCTGTGTGCAGTGTGTCTCCCAGTGAGGAGTCAGTGTGTGGAACAAGTGTCCATGTGAGCAGTGTGTCACCCAGTGAGGAGTCAGTGTGTGGAACAAGTGTCCATGTGAGCAGTGTGTCACCCAGTGAGGAGTCAGTGTGTGGAACAAGTGTTCCTGTGTGCAGTGTGTCTCCCACTGAGGAGTCAGTGTGTGGAAGAAGTGTCCCTGTGTGCAGTGTGTCTCCCAGTGAGGTGTCAGTGTGTAGAACAAGTGTCCCTGTGTGCAGTGTGTCTCCCAGTGAGGAGTCAGTGTGTGGAACAAGTGTCCCAGTGTGCAGTGTGTCTCCCAGTGAGGAGTCAGTGTGTGGAACAAGTGTCCCAGTGTGCAGTGTGTCTCCCAGTGAGGCGTCAGTCTCTGGAACAAGTGTTCCTGTGTGCAGTGTGTCTCCCAGTGAGGAGTCAGTGTGTGGAACAAGTGTCCCTGTGTGCAGTGTGTCTCCCAGTGAGGAGTCAGTATGTGGAACAAGTGTCCCAGTGTGCAGTGTCTCCCACTGAAGAGTCAGTGTGTGGAACAAGTGTCCCTGTGTGCAGTGTGTCTCCCAGTGAGGTGTCAGTGTGTAGAACAAGTGTCCCTGTGTGCAGTGTATCTCCCAGTGAGGAGTCAGTGTGTGGAACAAGTGTCCCTGTGTGCAGTGTGTCTCCCAGTGAGGAGTCAGTGTGTGGAACAAGTGTCCCAGTGTGCAGTGTGTCTCCCAGTGAGGAGTCAGTCTCTGGAACAAGTGTTCCTGTGTGCAGTGTGTCTCCCATTGAGGAGTCAGTGTGTGGAACAAGTGTCACTGTGTGCAGTGTGTCTCCCAGTGAGGAGTCAGTCTCTGGAACGAGTGTTCCTGTGTACAGTATGTCTCTCCCAGTGAGGAGTCAGTCTCTGGAACAAGTGTCCATGTGTGCAGTGTGTCTCCCAGTGAGGAGTCAGTCTCTGGAACAAATGTCCCTGTGTGCAGTGTGTCTCCCAATGAGGAGTCAGTGTGTGGAACAAGTGTCCCTGTGTGCGGTGTGTCTCCCAGTGAGGAGTCAGTCTCTGGAACAAGTGTTCCTGTGTGCAGTGTGTCTCCCAGTGAGGCGTCAGTGTGTGGAACAAGTGTCCCTGTGTGCAGTGTGTCTCCCAGTGAGGAGTCAGTCTCTGGAACAAGTGTCCCTGTGTGCAGTGTGTCTCCCAGTGAGGAGTCAGTGTGTGGAACAAGTGTTCCTGTGTGCAGTGTGTCTCCCAGTGAGGAGTCAGTGTGTGGAACAAGTGTCCCTGTGTGCAGTGTGTCTCCCAGTGAGGAGTTAGTGTGTGGAACAAGTGTCCCTGTGTGCAGTGTGTCCCCCAGTGAGGAGTCAGTGTGGGAACAAGTGTGCCTGTGTGCAGTGTGTCTCCCAGTGAGGAGTCAGTGTGTCTCCCAGTGAGGAGTCAGTGTGTCTCCCAGTGAGGAGTCAGTGTGTCTCCCAGTGAGGAGTCAGTGTGTCTCCCAGTGAGGAGTCAGTGTGTCTCCCAGTGAGGAGTCAGTGTGTCTCCCAGTGAGGAGTCAGTGTGTCTGCCAGTGAGGAGTCAGTGTGTGGAACAAGTGTCCATGTGAGCAGTGTGTCACCCAGTGAGGAGTCAGTCTCTGGAATAAGTGTCCCTGTGTGCAGTGTCTCTCCCAGTGAGGAGTCAGTATGTGGAACAAGTGTCCCAGTGTGCAGTGTCTCCCACTGAGGAGTCAGTGTGTGGAACAAGTGTTCCTGTGTGCAGTGTGTCTCCCAGTGAGGAGTCAGTGTGTAGAACAAGTGTCCCTGTGTGCAGTGTGTCTCCCACTGAGGAGTCAGTGTGGAGAACAAGTGTCCCTGTGTGCAGTGTGTCTCCCAGTGAGGAGTCAGTGTGTAGAACAAGTGTCCCTGTGTGCAGTGTGTCTCCCAGTGAGGAGTCAGTGTGTGGAACAAGTGTCCCAGTGTGCAGTGTGTCTCCCAGTGAGGGGTCAGTGTGGAGAACAAGTGTCCCTGTGTGCAGTGTGTCTCCCAGTGAGGAGTCAGTGTGTGGAACAAGTGTCCCTGTGTGCAGTGTGTCTCCCAGTGAGGAGTCAGTCTCTGGAACGAGTGTTCCTGTGTGCAGTGTGTCTCCCAGTGAGGAGTCAGTCTCTGGAACAAATGTCCCTGTGTGCAGTGTGTCTCCCAGTGAGGAGTCAGTGTGTGGAACAAGTGTCCCTGTGTGCAGTGTCTCTCCCAGTGAGGAGTCAGTGTGTGGAACAAGTGTCCCTGTGTGCGGTGTGTCTCCCAGTGAGGAGTCAGTCTCTGGAACAAGTGTTCCTGTGTGCAGTGTGTCTCCCAGTGAGGCGTCAGTGTGTGGAACAAGTGTCCCTGTGTGCAGTGTGTCTCCCAGTGAGGAGTCAGTCTCTGGAACAAGTGTTCCTGTGTGCAGTGTGTCTCCCAGTGAGGAGTTAGTCTCTGGAACGAGTGTTCCTGTGTGCAGTGTGTCTCTCCCAGTGAGGAGTCAGTCTCTGGAACAAGTGTCCATGTGTGCAGTGTGTCTCCCAGTGAGGAGTCAGTCTCTGGAACAAATGTCCCTGTGTGCAGTGTGTCTCCCAGTGAGGAGTCAGTGTGTGGAACAAGTGTCCCTGTGTGCAGTGTCTCTCCCAGTGAGGAGTCAGTGTGTGGAACAAGTGTCCCTGTGTGCGGTGTGTCTCCCAGTGAGGAGTCAGTCTCTGGAACAAGTGTTCCTGTGTGCAGTGTGTCTCCCAGTGAGGCGTCAGTCTCTGGAACAAGTGTCCCTGTGTGCAGTGTGTCTCCCAGTGAGGAGTCAGTGTGTGGAACAAGTGTTCCTGTGTGCAGTGTGTCTCCCAGTGAGGAGTCAGTGTGTGGAACAAGTGTCCCTGTGTGCAGTGTGTCTCCCAGTGAGGAGTTAGTGTGTGGAACAAGTGTCCCTGTGTGCAGTGTGTCCCCCAGTGAGGAGTCAGTGTGGGAACAAGTGTCTCCCAGTGAGGAGTCAGTGTGTCTCCCAGTGAGGAGTCAGTGTGTCTCCCAGTGAGGAGTCAGTGTGTCTCCCAGTGAGGAGTCAGTGTGTCTCCCAGTGAGGAGTCAGTGTGTCTCCCAGTGAGGAGTCAGTGTGTCTGCCAGTGAGGAGTCAGTGTGTGGAACAAGTGTCCATGTGAGCAGTGTGTCACCCAGTGAGGAGTCAGTCTCTGGAATAAGTGTCCCTGTGTGCAGTGTCTCTCCCAGTGAGGAGTCAGTATGTGGAACAAGTGTCCCAGTGTGCAGTGTCTCCCACTGAGGAGTCAGTGTGTGGAACAAGTGTTCCTGTGTGCAGTGTGTCTCCCAGTGAGGAGTCAGTGTGTAGAACAAGTGTCCCTGTGTGCAGTGTGTCTCCCACTGAGGAGTCAGTGTGGAGAACAAGTGTCCCTGTGTGCAGTGTGTCTCCCAGTGAGGAGTCAGTGTGTAGAACAAGTGTCCCTGTGTGCAGTGTGTCTCCCAGTGAGGAGTCAGTGTGGAGAACAAGTGTCCCTGTGTGCAGTGTCTCACCCAGTGAGGAGTCAGTCTCTGGAACAAGTGTCCCTGTGTGCAGTGTGTCTCTCCCAGTGAGGAGTCAGTGTGTGGAACAAGTGTCCCTGTGTGCAGTGCGTCTCCCAGTGAGAAGTCAGTCTCTGGAACAAGTGTCCCATCAGTGTGTGGAACAAGTGTTCCTGAGTGCAGTGTGTCTCCCAGTGAGGAGTCAGTGTTTGGAACAAGTGTCCATGTGTGCAGTGTGTCTCCCAGTGAGGAGTCAGTGTGTGGAACAAGTGTCCCTGTGTGCAGTGTGTCTCCCAGTGAGGAGTCAGTGTGGGAACAAGTGTGCCTGTGTGCAGTGTGTCGCCCAGTGAGGAGTCAGTGTGTCTCCCAGTGAGGAGTCAGTGTGTCTCCCAGTGAGGAGTCAGTGTGTCTCCCAGTGAGGAGTCAGTGTGTGGAACAAGTGTCCATGTGAGCAGTGTGTCTCCCAGTGAGGAGTCAGTTTCTGGAATAAGTGTCCCTGTGTGCAGTGTGTCTCCCAGTGAGGAGTCAGTGTGTGGAACAAGTGTCCCTGTGTGCAGTGTGTCTCCCAGTGAGGAGTCAGTGTGTGGAACAAGTGTCCATGTGAGCAGTGTGTCACCCAGTGAGGAGTCAGTGTGTGGAACAAGTGTCCATGTGAGCAGTGTGTCACCCAGTGAGGAGTCAGTGTGTGGAACAAGTGTTCCTGTGTGCAGTGTGTCTCCCACTGAGGAGTCAGTGTGTGGAAGAAGTGTCCCTGTGTGCAGTGTGTCTCCCAGTGAGGTGTCAGTGTGTAGAACAAGTGTCCCTGTGTGCAGTGTGTCTCCCAGTGAGGAGTCAGTGTGTGGAACAAGTGTCCCAGTGTGCAGTGTGTCTCCCAGTGAGGAGTCAGTGTGTGGAACAAGTGTCCCAGTGTGCAGTGTGTCTCCCAGTGAGGCGTCAGTCTCTGGAACAAGTGTTCCTGTGTGCAGTGTGTCTCCCAGTGAGGAGTCAGTGTGTGGAACAAGTGTCCCTGTGTGCAGTGTGTCTCCCAGTGAGGAGTCAGTATGTGGAACAAGTGTCCCAGTGTGCAGTGTCTCCCACTGAAGAGTCAGTGTGTGGAACAAGTGTCCCTGTGTGCAGTGTGTCTCCCAGTGAGGTGTCAGTGTGTAGAACAAGTGTCCCTGTGTGCAGTGTATCTCCCAGTGAGGAGTCAGTGTGTGGAACAAGTGTCCCTGTGTGCAGTGTGTCTCCCAGTGAGGAGTCAGTGTGTGGAACAAGTGTCCCAGTGTGCAGTGTGTCTCCCAGTGAGGAGTCAGTCTCTGGAACAAGTGTTCCTGTGTGCAGTGTGTCTCCCATTGAGGAGTCAGTGTGTGGAACAAGTGTCACTGTGTGCAGTGTGTCTCCCAGTGAGGAGTCAGTCTCTGGAACGAGTGTTCCTGTGTACAGTATGTCTCTCCCAGTGAGGAGTCAGTCTCTGGAACAAGTGTCCATGTGTGCAGTGTGTCTCCCAGTGAGGAGTCAGTCTCTGGAACAAATGTCCCTGTGTGCAGTGTGTCTCCCAATGAGGAGTCAGTGTGTGGAACAAGTGTCCCTGTGTGCAGTGTCTCTCCCAGTGAGGAGTCAGTGTGTGGAACAAGTGTCCCTGTGTGCGGTGTGTCTCCCAGTGAGGAGTCAGTCTCTGGAACAAGTGTTCCTGTGTGCAGTGTGTCTCCCAGTGAGGCGTCAGTGTGTGGAACAAGTGTCCCTGTGTGCAGTGTGTCTCCCAGTGAGGAGTCAGTCTCTGGAACAAGTGTCCCTGTGTGCAGTGTGTCTCCCAGTGAGGAGTCAGTGTGTGGAACAAGTGTTCCTGTGTGCAGTGTGTCTCCCAGTGAGGAGTCAGTGTGTGGAACAAGTGTCCCTGTGTGCAGTGTGTCTCCCAGTGAGGAGTTAGTGTGTGGAACAAGTGTCCCTGTGTGCAGTGTGTCCCCCAGTGAGGAGTCAGTGTGGGAACAAGTGTGCCTGTGTGCAGTGTGTCTCCCAGTGAGGAGTCAGTGTGTCTCCCAGTGAGGAGTCAGTGTGTCTCCCAGTGAGGAGTCAGTGTGTCTCCCAGTGAGGAGTCAGTGTGTCTCCCAGTGAGGAGTCAGTGTGTCTCCCAGTGAGGAGTCAGTGTGTCTGCCAGTGAGGAGTCAGTGTGTGGAACAAGTGTCCATGTGAGCAGTGTGTCACCCAGTGAGGAGTCAGTCTCTGGAATAAGTGTCCCTGTGTGCAGTGTCTCTCCCAGTGAGGAGTCAGTATGTGGAACAAGTGTCCCAGTGTGCAGTGTCTCCCACTGAGGAGTCAGTATGTGGAACAAGTGTTCCTGTGTGCAGTGTGTCTCCCAGTGAGGAGTCAGTGTGTAGAACAAGTGTCCCTGTGTGCAGTGTGTCTTCCACTGAGGAGTCAGTGTGGAGAACAAGTGTCCCTGTGTGCAGTGTGTCTCCCAGTGAGGAGTCAGTGTGTAGAACAAGTGTCCCTGTGTGCAGTGTGTCTCCCAGTGAGGAGTCAGTGTGTGGAACAAGTGTCCCAGTGTGCAGTGTGTCTCCCAGTGAGGAGTCAGTGTGGAGAACAAGTGTCCCTGTGTGCAGTGTGTCTCCCAGTGAGGAGTCAGTGTGTGGAACAAGTGTCCCTGTGTGCAGTGTGTCTCCCAGTGAGGAGTCAGTCTCTGGAACGAGTGTTCCTGTGTGCAGTGTGTCTCCCAGTGAGGAGTCAGTCTCTGGAACAAATGTCCCTGTGTGCAGTGTGTCTCCCAGTGAGGAGTCAGTGTGTGGAACAAGTGTCCCTGTGTGCAGTGTCTCTCCCAGTGAGGAGTCAGTGTGTGGAACAAGTGTCCCTGTGTGCGGTGTGTCTCCCAGTGAGGAGTCAGTCTCTGGAACAAGTGTTCCTGTGTGCAGTGTGTCTCCCAGTGAGGCGTCAGTCTCTGGAACAAGTGTTCCTGTGTGCAGTGTGTCTCCCAGTGAGGAGTTAGTCTCTGGAACGAGTGTTCCTGTGTGCAGTGTGTCTCTCCCAGTGAGGAGTCAGTCTCTGGAACAAGTGTCCATGTGTGCAGTGTGTCTCCCAGTGAGGAGTCAGTCTCTGGAACAAATGTCCCTGTGTGCAGTGTGTCTCCCAGTGAGGAGTCAGTGTGTGGAACAAGTGTCCCTGTGTGCAGTGTCTCTCCCAGTGAGGAGTCAGTGTGTGGAACAAGTGTCCCTGTGTGCGGTGTGTCTCCCAGTGAGGAGTCAGTCTCTGGAAGAAGTGTTCCTGTGTGCAGTGTGTCTCCCAGTGAGGCGTCAGTGTGTGGAACAAGTGTCCCTGTGTGCAGTGTGTCTCCCAGTGAGGAGTCAGTCTCTGGAACAAGTGTTCCTGTGTGCAGTGTGTCTCCCAGTGAGGAGTTAGTCTCTGGAACAAGTGTCCCTGTGTGCAGTGTGTCTCCCAGTGAGGAGTTAGTGTGTGGAACAAGTGTCCCTGTGTGCAGTGTGTCCCCCAGTGAGGAGTCAGTGTGGGAACAAGTGTGCCTGTGTGCAGTGTGTCTCCCAGTGAGGAGTCAGTGTGTCTCCCAGTGAGGAGTCAGTGTGTCTCTCCCAGTGAGGAGTCAGTGTAAGGAACAAGTGTCCCTGTGGGCAGTGTATCTCCCAGTGAGGAGTCAGTATCTGGAACAAGTGTCCCTGTGTGCAGTGTCTCTCCCAGTGAGGAGTCAGTCTCTGGAACAAGTGTCCCTGTGTGCAGTGTGTCTCCCAGTGAGGAGTCAGTGTGTGGAACAAGTGTCCCTATGTGCAGTGTCTCTCCCAGTGAGGAGTCAGTCTCTGGAACAAGTGTCCCTGTGGGCAGTGTGTCTCCCAGTGAGGAGTCAGTGTAAGGAACAAGTGTCCCTGTGTGCAGTGTCTCACCCAGTGAGGAGTCAGTCTCTGGAACAAGTGTCCCTGTGTGCAGTGTGTCTCTCCCAGTGAGGAGTCAGTGTGTGGAACAAGTGTCCCTGTGTGCAGTGCGTCTCCCAGTGAGAAGTCAGTCTCTGGAACAAGTGTCCCATCAGTGTGTGGAACAAGTGTTCCTGAGTGCAGTGTGTCTCCCAGTGAGGAGTCAGTGTGTGGAACAAGTGTCCATGTGTGCAGTGTGTCTCCCAGTGAGGAGTCAGTGTGTGGAACAAGTGTCCCTGTGTGCAGTGTGTCTCCCAGTGAGGAGTCAGTGTGGGAACAAGTGTGCCTGTGTGCAGTGTGTCGCCCAGTGAGGAGTCAGTGTGTCTCCCAGTGAGGAGTCAGTGTGTCTCCCAGTGAGGAGTCAGTGTGTCTCCCAGTGAGGAGTCAGTGTGTCTCCCAGTGAGGAGTCAGTGTGTGGAACAAGTGTCCATGTGAGCAGTGTGTCTCCCAGTGAGGAGTCAGTTTCTGGAATAAGTGTCCCTGTGTGCAGTGTGTCTCCCAGTGAGGAGTCAGTGTGTGGAACAAGTGTCCCTGTGTGCAGTGTGTCTCCCAGTGAGGAGTCAGTGTGTGGAACAAGTGTCCATGTGAGCAGTGTGTCACCCAGTGAGGAGTCAGTGTGTGGAACAAGTGTCCATGTGAGCAGTGTGTCACCCAGTGAGGAGTCAGTGTGTGGAACAAGTGTTCCTGTGTGCAGTGTGTCTCCCACTGAGGAGTCAGTGTGTGGAAGAAGTGTCCCTGTGTGCAGTGTGTCTCCCAGTGAGGTGTCAGTGTGTAGAACAAGTGTCCCTGTGTGCAGTGTGTCTCCCAGTGAGGAGTCAGTGTGTGGAACAAGTGTCCCTGTGTGCAGTGTGTCTCCCAGTGAGGAGTCAGTGTGTGGAACAAGTGTCCCAGTGTGCAGTGTGTCTCCCAGTGAGGAGTCAGTCTCTGGAACAAGTGTTCCTGTGTGCAGTGTGTCTCCCAGTGAGGAGTCAGTGTGTGGAACAAGTGTCCCTGTGTGCAGTGTGTCTCCCAGTGAGGAGTCAGTATGTGGAACAAGTATCCCAGTGTGCAGTGTCTCCCACTGAGGAGTCAGTGTGTGGAACAAGTGTCCCTGTGTGCAGTGTGTCTCCCAGTGAGGTGTCAGTGTGTAGAACAAGTGTCCCTGTGTGCAGTGTATCTCCCAGTGAGGAGTCAGTGTGTGGAACAAGTGTCCCTGTGTGCAGTGTGTCTCCCAGTGAGGAGTCAGTGTGTGGAACAAGTGTCCCAGTGTGCAGTGTGTCTCCCAGTGAGGAGTCAGTCTCTGGAACAAGTGTTCCTGTGTGCAGTGTGTCTCCCATTGAGGAGTCAGTGTGTGGAACAAGTGTCACTGTGTGCAGTGTGTCTCCCAGTGAGGAGTCAGTCTCTGGAACGAGTGTTCCTGTGTACAGTATGTCTCTCCCAGTGAGGAGTCAGTCTCTGGAACAAGTGTCCATGTGTGCAGTGTGTCTCCCAGTGAGGAGTCAGTCTCTGGAACAAATGTCCCTGTGTGCAGTGTGTCTCCCAGTGAGGAGTCAGTGTGTGGAACAAGTGTCCCTGTGTGCAGTGTCTCTCCCAGTGAGGAGTCAGTGGGTGGAACAAGTGTCCCTGTGTGCGGTGTGTCTCCCAGTGAGGAGTCAGTCTCTGGAACAAGTGTTCCTGTGTGCAGTGTGTCTCCCAGTGAGGCGTCAGTGTGTGGAACAAGTGTCCCTGTGTGCAGTGTGTCTCCCAGTGAGGAGTCAGTCTCTGGAACAAGTGTCCCTGTGTGCAGTGTGTCTCCCAGTGAGGAGTCAGTGTGTGGAACAAGTGTTCCTGTGTGCAGTGTGTCTCCCAGTGAGGAGTCAGTGTGTGGAACAAGTGTCCCTGTGTGCAGTGTGTCTCCCAGTGAGGAGTTAGTGTGTGGAACAAGTGTCCCTGTGTGCAGTGTGTCCCCCAGTGAGGAGTCAGTGTGGGAACAAGTGTGCCTGTGTGCAGTGTGTCTCCCAGTGAGGAGTCAGTGTGTCTCCCAGTGAGGAGTCAGTGTGTCTCCCAGTGAGGAGTCAGTGTGTCTCCCAGTGAGGAGTCAGTGTGTCTCCCAGTGAGGAGTCAGTGTGTCTGCCAGTGAGGAGTCAGTGTGTGGAACAAGTGTCCATGTGAGCAGTGTGTCACCCAGTGAGGAGTCAGTCTCTGGAATAAGTGTCCCTGTGTGCAGTGTCTCTCCCAGTGAGGAGTCAGTATGTGGAACAAGTGTCCCAGTGTGCAGTGTCTCCCACTGAGGAGTCAGTGTGTGGAACAAGTGTTCCTGTGTGCAGTGTGTCTCCCAGTGAGGAGTCAGTGTGTAGAACAAGTGTCCCTGTGTGCAGTGTGTCTCCCACTGAGGAGTCAGTGTGGAGAACAAGTGTCCCTGTGTGCAGTGTGTCTCCCAGTGAGGAGTCAGTGTGTAGAACAAGTGTCCCTGTGTGCAGTGTGTCTCCCAGTGAGGAGTCAGTGTGTGGAACAAGTGTCCCAGTGTGCAGTGTGTCTCCCAGTGAGGAGTCAGTGTGGAGAACAAGTGTCCCTGTGTGCAGTGTGTCTCCCAGTGAGGAGTCAGTGTGTGGAACAAGTGTCCCTGTGTGCAGTGTGTCTCCCAGTGAGGAGTCAGTCTCTGGAACGAGTGTTCCTGTGTGCAGTGTGTCTCCCAGTGAGGAGTCAGTGTGTGGAACAAGTGTCCCTGTGTGCAGTGTGTCTCCCAGTGAGGAGTCAGTCTCTGGAACGAGTGTTCCTGTGTGCAGTGTCTCTCCCAGTGAGGAGTCAGTCTCTGGAACAAATGTCCCTGTGTGCAGTGTGTCTCCCAGTGAGGAGTCAGTGTGTGGAACAAGTGTCCCTGTGTGCAGTGTGTCTCCCAGTGAGGAGTCAGTCTCTGGAACAAGTGTCCCTGTGTGCAGTGTGTCTCCCAGTGAGAAGTCAGTCTCAGGAACAAGTGTCCCTGTGTGCAGTGTGTCTCCCAGTGAGGAGTCAGTGTGTGGAACAAGTGTCCCAGTGTGCAGTGTGTCTCCCACTGAGGAGTCAGTGTGTGGAACAAGTGTCCCTGTGTGCAGTGTGTCTCCCAGTGAGGAGTCAGTGTGTTGAACAAGTGTCCCTGTGTGCAGTGTGTCTCCCAGTGAGGAGTCAGTGTGTGGAACAAGTGTCCCTGTGTGCAGTGTGTCTCCCAGTGAGGAGTCAGTCTCTGGAACAAGTGTTCCTGTGTGCAGTATGTCTCCCAGTGAGGAGTTAGTCTCTGGAACAAGTGTCCCTGTGTGCAGTGTGTCTCCCAGTGAGGAGTTAGTGTGTGGAACAAGTGTCCCTGTGTGCAGTGTGTCCCCCAGTGAGGAGTCAGTGTGGGAACAAGTGTGCCTGTGTGCAGTGTGTCTCCCAGTGAGGAGTCAGTGTGTCTCCCAGTGAGGAGTCAGAGTGTCTCCCAGTGAGGAGTCAGTGTGTCTCCCAGTGAGGAGTCAGTGTGTCTGCCAGTGAGGAGTCAGTGTGTGGAACAAGTGTCCATGTGAGCAGTGTGTCACCCAGTGAGGAGTCAGTCTCTGGAATAAGTGTCCCTGTGTGCAGTGTCTCTCCCAGTGAGGAGTCAGTATGTGGAACAAGTGTCCCAGTGTGCAGTGTCTCCCACTGAGGAGTCAGTGTGTGGAACAAGTGTTCCTGTGTGCAGTGTGTCTCCCAGTGAGGAGTCAGTGTGTAGAACAAGTGTCCCTGTGTGCAGTGTGTCTCCCACTGAGGAGTCAGTGTGGAGAACAAGTGTCCCTGTGTGCAGTGTGTCTCCCAGTGAGGAGTCAGTGTGTAGAACAAGTGTCCCTGTGTGCAGTGTGTCTCCCAGTGAGGAGTCAGTGTGTGGAACAAGTGTCCCAGTGTGCAGTGTGTCTCCCAGTGAGGAGTCAGTGTGGAGAACAAGTGTCCCTGTGTGCAGTGTGTCTCCCAGTGAGGAGTCAGTGTGTGGAACAAGTGTCCCTGTGTGCAGTGTGTCTCCCAGTGAGGAGTCAGTCTCTGGAACGAGTGTTCCTGTGTGCAGTGTGTCTCCCAGTGAGGAGTCAGTGTGTGGAACAAGTGTCCCTGTGTGCAGTGTGTCTCCCAGTGAGGAGTCAGTCTCTGGAACGAGTGTTCCTGTGTGCAGTGTCTCTCCCAGTGAGGAGTCAGTCTCTGGAACAAATGTCCCTGTGTGCAGTGTGTCTCCCAGTGAGGAGTCAGTGTGTGGAACAAGTGTCCCTGTGTGCAGTGTGTCTCCCAGTGAGGAGTCAGTCTCTGGAACAAGTGTCCCTGTGTGCAGTGTGTCTCCCAGTGAGAAGTCAGTCTCAGGAACAAGTGTCCCTGTGTGCAGTGTGTCTCCCAGTGAGGAGTCAGTGTGTGGAACAAGTGTCCCAGTGTGCAGTGTGTCTCCCACTGAGGAGTCAGTGTGTGGAACAAGTGTCCCTGTGTGCAGTGTGTCTCCCAGTGAGGAGTCAGTGTGTTGAACAAGTGTCCCTGTGTGCAGTGTGTCTCCCAGTGAGGAGTCAGTGTGTGGAACAAGTGTCCCTGTGTGCAGTGTGTCTCCCAGTGAGGAGTCAGTCTCTGGAACAAGTGTTCCTGTGTGCAGTATGTCTCCCAGTGAGGAGTTAGTCTCTGGAACAAGTGTCCCTGTGTGCAGTGTGTCTCCCAGTGAGGAGTCAGTGTGTAGAACAACTGTCCCTGTGTGCAGTGTGTCTACCAGTGAGGAGTCAGTGTGTGGAACAAGTGTCCATGTGAGCAGTGTGTCTCCCAGTGAGGCGTCAGTCTCTGGAACAAGTGTCCCTGTGTGCAGTGTCTCCCAGTGAGGAGTCAGTGTGTGGAACAAGTGTCCCTGTGTGCAGTGTGTCTCCCAGTGAGGAGTCAGTCTCTGGAACAAGTGTCCCTGTGTGCAGTGTGTCTCTCCCAGTGAGGAGTCAGTCTCTGGAACAAGTGTCCCTGTGTGCAGTGTGTCCCTCCCAGTGATGAGTCAGTCTCTGGAGCAAGTGTCCATGTTTGCAGTGTGTCTCCCAGTGAGGAGTCAGTCTCTGGAACAAATGTCCCTGTGTGCAGTGTGTCTCCCAGTGAGGAGTCAGTGTGTGGAACAAGTGTTCCTGTGTGCAGTGTGTCTCCCAGTGAGGAGTCAGTGTGTGGAACAAGTGTCCCTGTGTGCAGTGTGTCTCCCAGTGAGGAGTCAGTGTGTGGAACAAGTGTTCCTGTGTGCAGTGTGTCTCCCAGTGAGGAGTCAGTGTGTGGAACAAATGTCCCTGTGTGCAGTGTCTCTCCCAGTGAGGAGTCAGTCTCTGGAACAAGTGTTCCTGTGTGCAGTGTGTCTCCCAGTGAGGAGTCAGTGTGTGGAACAAGTGTCCCTGTGTGCAGTGTGTCTCCCAGTGAGGAGTCAGTCTCTGGAACAAGTGTTCCTGTGTGCAGTGTGTCTCCCAGTGAGGAGTTAGTCTCTGGAACAAGTATCCCTGTGTGCAGTGTGTCTCCCAGTGAGGAGTCAGTGTGTAGAACAACTGTCCCTGTGTGCAGTGTGTCTGCCAGTGAGGAGTCAGTGTGTGGAACAAGTGTCCATGTGAGCAGTGTGTCTCCCAGTGAGGAGTCAGTCTCTGGAATAAGTGTCCCTGTGTGCAGTGTGTCTCCCAGTGAGGAGTCAGTGTGTGGAACAAGTGTCCCTGTGTGCAATGTGTCTCCCAGTGAGGAGTCAGTATGTGGAACAAGTGTCCCAGTGTGCAGTGTCTCCCACTGAGGAGTCAGTGTGTGGAACAAGTGTCCCTGTGTGCAGTGTCTCTCCCAGTGAGGAGTCAGTATGTGGAACAAGTGTCCCAGTGTGCAGTGTCTCCCACTGAGGAGTCAGTGTGTGGAACAAGTGTCCCTGTGTGCAGTGTGTCTCTCAGTGAGGAGTCAATGTGTAGAACAAGTGTCCCTGTGTGCAGTGTGTCTCCCAGTGAGGAGTCAGTGTGTAGAACAAGTGTCCCTGTGTGCAGAGTGTCTCCCAGTGAGGAGTCAGTCTCTGGAATAAGTGTCCCTGTGTGCAGTGTGTCTCCCAGTGAGGAGTCAGTGTGTGGAACAAGTGTCCCTGTGTGCAGTGTGTCTCCCAGTGAGGAGTCAGTCTCTGGAACGAGTGTTCCTGTGTGCAGTGTGTCTCTCCCAGTGAGGAGTCAGTCTCTGGAACAAGTGTCCATGTGTGCAGTGTGTCTCCCAGTGAGGAGTCAGTCTCTGGAACAAATGTCCCTGTGTGCAGTGTGTCTCCCATTGAGGAGTCAGTGTGTGGAACAAGTGTCCCTGTGTGCAGTGTGTCTCCCAGTGAGGAGTCAGTCTCTGGAACAAGTGTCCATGTGTGCAGTGTGTCTCTCCCAGTGAGGAGTCAGTCTCTGGAACAAGTGTCCATGTGTGCAGTGTGTCTCCCAGTGAGGAGTTAGTCTCTGGAACAAGTGTCCCTGTGTGCAGTGTGTCTCCCAGTGAGGAGTCAGTGTGTGGAACAAGTGTTCCTGTGTGCAGTGTGTCTCCCAGTGAGGAGTCAGTGTGTGGAACAAGTGTCCCTGTGTGCAGTGTGTCTCCCAGTGAGGAGTCAGTGTGTGGAACAAGTGTCCCTGTGTGCAGTGTGTCTCCCAGTGAGGAGTCAGTGTGTCTCCCAGTGAGGAGTCAGTGTGTCTCCCAGTGAGGAGTCAGTGTGTCTCCCAGTGAGGAGTCAGTGTGTGGAACAAGTGTCCCTGTGTGCAGTGTGTCTCCCAGTGAGGAGTCAGTCTCTGGAACAAGTGTTCCTGTGTGCAGTGTGTCTCCCAGTGAGGAGTCAGTGTGTGGAACAAGTGTCCCTGTGTGCAGTGTGTCTCCCAGTGAGGAGTCAGTGTGGGAACAAGTGTGCCTGTGTGCAGTGTGTTTCCCAGTGAGGAGTCAGTGTGTCTCCCAGTGAGGAGTCAGTGTGTCTCCCAGTGAGGAGTCAGTGTGTCTCCCAGTGAGGAGTCAGTGTGTCTCCCAGTGAGGAGTCAGTGTGTCTCCCAGTGAGGAGTCAGTGTGTGGAACAAGTGTCCCTGTGTGCAGTGTGTCTCCCAGTGAGGAGTCTGTGTGGAACAAGTGTCCCTGTGTGCAGTGTGTCTCCCAGTGAGGAGTCAGTCTCTGGAACAGGTGTTCCTGTGTGCAGTGTGTCTCCCAGTGAGGAGTTAGTCTCTGGAACAAGTGTCCCTGTGTTCAGTGTGTCTCCCAGTGAGGAGTCAGTGTGTAGGACAACTGTCCCTGTGTGCAGTGTGTCTGCCAGTGAGGAGTCAGTGTGTGGAACAAGTGTCCATGTGAGCAGTGTGTCACCCAGTGAGGAGTCAGTCTCTGGAATAAGTGTCCCTGTGTGCAGTGTCTCTCCCAGTGAGGAGTCAGTATGTGGAACAAGTGTCCCAGTGTGCAGTGTCTCCCACTGAGGAGTCAGTGTGTGGAACAAGTGTTCCTGTGTGCAGTGTGTCTCCCAGTGAGGAGTCAGTGTGGAGAACAAGTGTCCCTGTGTGCAGTGTGTCTCCCAGTGAGGAGTCAGTGTGTGGAACAAGTGTCCCTGTGTGCAGTGTGTCTCCCAGTGAGGAGTCAGTCTCTGGAACGATTGTTCCTGTGTGCAGTGTGTCTCCCAGTGAGGAGTCAGTGTGTGGAACAAGTGTCCCTGTGTGCAGTGTGTCTCCCAGTGAGGAGTCAGTCTCTGGAACAAGTGTCCCTGTGTGCAGTGTGTCTCCCAGTGAGGAGTCAGTATGCGGAACAACTGTCTCTGTGTGCAGTGTGTCTCCCAGTGAGGAGTCAGTGTGTGGAACAAGTGTCCCTGTGTGCAGTATGTCTCCCAGTGAGGAGTCAGTCTCTGGAACAAGTGTCCCTGTGTGCAGTGTGTCTCCCAGTGAGAAGTCAGTATGTGGAACAAGTGTCCCAGTGTGCAGTGTCTCCCACTGAGGAGTCAGTGTGTGGAACAAGTGTTCCTGTGTGCAGTGTGTCTCCCAGTGAGGAGTCAGTGTGTAGAACAAGTGTCCCTGTGTGCAGTGTGTCTCCCACTGAGGAGTCAGTGTGGAGAACAAGTGTCCCTGTGTGCAGTGTGTCTCCCAGTGAGGAGTCAGTGTGTAGAACAAGTGTCCCTGTGTGCAGTGTGTCTCCCAGTGAGGAGTCAGTGTGTGGAACAAGTGTCCCAGTGTGCAGTGTGTCTCCCAGTGAGGAGTCAGTGTGGAGAACAAGTGTCCCTGTGTGCAGTGTGTCTCCCAGTGAGGAGTCAGTGTGTGGAACAAGTGTCCCTGTGTGCAGTGTGTCTCCCAGTGAGGAGTCAGTCTCTGGAACGAGTGTTCCTGTGTGCAGTGTGTCTCCCAGTGAGGAGTCAGTGTGTGGAACAAGTGTCCCTGTGTGCAGTGTGTCTCCCAGTGAGGAGTCAGTCTCTGGAACGAGTGTTCCTGTGTGCAGTGTCTCTCCCAGTGAGGAGTCAGTCTCTGGAACAAATGTCCCTGTGTGCAGTGTGTCTCCCAGTGAGGAGTCAGTGTGTGGAACAAGTGTCCCTGTGTGCAGTGTGTCTCCCAGTGAGGAGTCAGTCTCTGGAACAAGTGTCCCTGTGTGCAGTGTGTCTCCCAGTGAGAAGTCAGTCTCAGGAACAAGTGTCCCTGTGTGCAGTGTGTCTCCCAGTGAGGAGTCAGTGTGTGGAACAAGTGTCCCAGTGTGCAGTGTGTCTCCCACTGAGGAGTCAGTGTGTGGAACAAGTGTCCCTGTGTGCAGTGTGTCTCCCAGTGAGGAGTCAGTGTGTTGAACAAGTGTCCCTGTGTGCAGTGTGTCTCCCAGTGAGGAGTCAGTGTGTGGAACAAGTGTCCCTGTGTGCAGTGTGTCTCCCAGTGAGGAGTCAGTCTCTGGAACAGGTGTTCCTGTGTGCAGTGTGTCTCCCAGTGAGGAGTTAGTCTCTGGAACAAGTGTCCCTGTGTTCAGTGTGTCTCCCAGTGAGGAGTCAGTGTGTAGGACAACTGTCCCTGTGTGCAGTGTGTCTGCCAGTGAGGAGTCAGTGTGTCTCCCAGTGAGGAGTCAGTGTGTTTCCCAGTGAGGAGTCAGTGTGTCTCCCAGTGAGGAGTCAGTGTGTCTCCCAGTGAGGAGTCAGTGTGTCTCCCAGTGAGGAGTCAGTGTGTCTCCCAGTGAGGAGTCAGTGTGTCTCCCAGTGAGGAGTCAGTGTGTCTCCCAGTGAGGAGTCAGTGTGTGGAACAAGTGTCCCTGTGTGCAGTGTGTCTCCCAGTGAGGAGTCTGTGTGGAACAAGTGTCCCTGTGTGCAGTGTGTCTCCCAGTGAGGAGTCAGTCTCTGGAACAGGTGTTCCTGTGTGCAGTGTGTCTCCCAGTGAGGAGTTAGTCTCTGGAACAAGTGTCCCTGTGTTCAGTGTGTCTCCCAGTGAGGAGTCAGTGTGTAGGACAACTGTCCCTGTGTGCAGTGTGTCTGCCAGTGAGGAGTCAGTGTGTGGAACAAGTGTCCATGTGAGCAGTGTGTCACCCAGTGAGGAGTCAGTCTCTGGAATAAGTGTCCCTGTGTGCAGTGTCTCTCCCAGTGAGGAGTCAGTGTGGGAACAAGTGTGCCTGTGTGCAGTGTGTCGCCCAGTGAGGAGTCAGTGTGTCTCCCAGTGAGGAGTCAGTGTGTCTCCCAGTGAGGAGTCAGTGTGTCTCCCAGTGAGGAGTCAGTGTGTCTCCCAGTGAGGAGTCAGTGTGTGGAACAAGTGTCCATGTGAGCAGTGTGTCTCCCAGTGAGGAGTCAGTTTCTGGAATAAGTGTCCCTGTGTGCAGTGTGTCTCCCAGTGAGGAGTCAGTGTGTGGAACAAGTGTCCCTGTGTGCAGTGTGTCTCCCAGTGAGGAGTCAGTGTGTGGAACAAGTGTCCATGTGAGCAGTGTGTCACCCAGTGAGGAGTCAGTGTGTGGAACAAGTGTCCATGTGAGCAGTGTGTCACCCAGTGAGGAGTCAGTGTGTGGAACAAGTGTTCCTGTGTGCAGTGTGTCTCCCACTGAGGAGTCAGTGTGTGGAAGAAGTGTCCCTGTGTGCAGTGTGTCTCCCAGTGAGGTGTCAGTGTGTAGAACAAGTGTCCCTGTGTGCAGTGTGTCTCCCAGTGAGGAGTCAGTGTGTGGAACAAGTGTCCCAGTGTGCAGTGTGCCTCCCAGTGAGGAGTCAGTGTGTGGAACAAGTGTCCCAGTGTGCAGTGTGTCTCCCAGTGAGGAGTCAGTCTCTGGAACAAGTGTTCCTGTGTGCAGTGTGTCTCCCAGTGAGGAGTCAGTGTGTGGAACAAGTGTCCCTGTGTGCAGTGTGTCTCCCAGTGAGGAGTCAGTATGTGGAACAAGTGTCCCAGTGTGCAGTGTCTCCCACTGAGGAGTCAGTGTGTGGAACAAGTGTCCCTGTGTGCAGTGTGTCTCCCAGTGAGGTGTCAGTGTGTAGAACAAGTGTCCCTGTGTGCAGTGTATCTCCCAGTGAGGAGTCAGTGTGTGGAACAAGTGTCCCTGTGTGCAGTGTGTCTCCCAGTGAGGAGTCAGTGTGTGGAACAAGTGTCCCAGTGTGCAGTGTGTCTCCCAGTGAGGAGTCAGTCTCTGGAACAAGTGTTCCTGTGTGCAGTGTGTCTCCCATTGAGGAGTCAGTGTGTGGAACAAGTGTCACTGTGTGCAGTGTGTCTCCCAGTGAGGAGTCAGTCTCTGGAACGAGTGTTCCTGTGTACAGTATGTCTCTCCCAGTGAGGAGTCAGTCTCTGGAACAAGTGTCCATGTGTGCAGTGTGTCTCCCAGTGAGGAGTCAGTCTCTGGAACAAATGTCCCTGTGTGCAGTGTGTCTCCCAGTGAGGAGTCAGTGTGTGGAACAAGTGTCCCTGTGTGCAGTGTCTCTCCCAGTGAGGAGTCAGTGGGTGGAACAAGTGTCCCTGTGTGCGGTGTGTCTCCCAGTGAGGAGTCAGTCTCTGGAACAAGTGTCCCTGTGTGCAGTGTGTCTCCCAGTGAGGAGTTAGTGTGTGGAACAAGTGTCCCTGTGTGCAGTGTGTCCCCCAGTGAGGAGTCAGTGTGGGAACAAGTGTGCCTGTGTGCAGTGTGTCTCCCAGTGAGGAGTCAGTGTGTCTCCCAGTGAGGAGTCAGTGTGTCTCCCAGTGAGGAGTCAGTGTGTCTCCCAGTGAGGAGTCAGTGTGTCTCCCAGTGAGGAGTCAGTGTGTCTCCCAGTGAGGAGTCAGTGTGTCTGCCAGTGAGGAGTCAGTGTGTGGAACAAGTGTCCATGTGAGCAGTGTGTCACCCAGTGAGGAGTCAGTCTCTGGAATAAGTGTCCCTGTGTGCAGTGTCTCTCCCAGTGAGGAGTCAGTATGTGGAACAAGTGTCCCAGTGTGCAGTGTCTCCCACTGAGGAGTCAGTGTGTGGAACAAGTGTTCCTGTGTGCAGTGTGTCTCCCAGTGAGGAGTCAGTGTGTAGAACAAGTGTCCCTGTGTGCAGTGTGTCTCCCACTGAGGAGTCAGTGTGGAGAACAAGTGTCCCTGTGTGCAGTGTGTCTCCCAGTGAGGAGTCAGTGTGTAGAACAAGTGTCCCTGTGTGCAGTGTGTCTCCCAGTGAGGAGTCAGTGTGTGGAACAAGTGTCCCAGTGTGCAGTGTGTCTCCCAGTGAGGAGTCAGTGTGGAGAACAAGTGTCCCTGTGTGCAGTGTGTCTCCCAGTGAGGAGTCAGTGTGTGGAACAAGTGTCCCTGTGTGCAGTGTGTCTCCCAGTGAGGAGTCAGTCTCTGGAACGAGTGTTCCTGTGTGCAGTGTGTCTCCCAGTGAGGAGTCAGTGTGTGGAACAAGTGTCCCTGTGTGCAGTGTGTCTCCCAGTGAGGAGTCAGTCTCTGGAACGAGTGTTCCTGTGTGCAGTGTCTCTCCCAGTGAGGAGTCAGTCTCTGGAACAAATGTCCCTGTGTGCAGTGTGTCTCCCAGTGAGGAGTCAGTGTGTGGAACAAGTGTCCCTGTGTGCAGTGTGTCTCCCAGTGAGGAGTCAGTCTCTGGAACAAGTGTCCCTGTGTGCAGTGTGTCTCCCAGTGAGAAGTCAGTCTCAGGAACAAGTGTCCCTGTGTGCAGTGTGTCTCCCAGTGAGGAGTCAGTGTGTGGAACAAGTGTCCCAGTGTGCAGTGTGTCTCCCACTGAGGAGTCAGTGTGTGGAACAAGTGTCCCTGTGTGCAGTGTGTCTCCCAGTGAGGAGTCAGTGTGTTGAACAAGTGTCCCTGTGTGCAGTGTGTCTCCCAGTGAGGAGTCAGTGTGTGGAACAAGTGTCCCTGTGTGCAGTGTGTCTCCCAGTGAGGAGTCAGTCTCTGGAACAAGTGTTCCTGTGTGCAGTGTGTCTCCCAGTGAGGAGTTAGTCTCTGGAACAAGTGTCCCTGTGTGCAGTGTGTCTCCCAGTGAGGAGTCAGTGTGTAGAACAACTGTCCCTGTGTGCAGTGTGTCTACCAGTGAGGAGTCAGTGTGTGGAACAAGTGTCCATGTGAGCAGTGTGTCTCCCAGTGAGGCGTCAGTCTCTGGAACAAGTGTCCCTGTGTGCAGTGTCTCCCAGTGAGGAGTCAGTGTGTGGAACAAGTGTCCCTGTGTGCAGTGTGTCTCCCAGTGAGGAGTCAGTCTCTGGAACAAGTGTCCCTGTGTGCAGTGTGTCTCTCCCAGTGAGGAGTCAGTCTCTGGAACAAGTGTCCCTGTGTGCAGTGTGTCCCTCCCAGTGATGAGTCAGTCTCTGGAGCAAGTGTCCATGTTTGCAGTGTGTCTCCCAGTGAGGAGTCAGTCTCTGGAACAAATGTCCCTGTGTGCAGTGTGTCTCCCAGTGAGGAGTCAGTGTGTGGAACAAGTGTCCCTGTGTGCAGTGTCTCTCCCAGTGAGGAGTCAGTCTCTGGAACAAGTGTTCCTGTGTGCAGTGTGTCTCCCAGTGAGGAGTCAGTGTGTGGAACAAGTGTCCCTGTGTGCAGTGTGTCTCCCAGTGAGGAGTCAGTCTCTGGAACAAGTGTTCCTGTGTGCAGTGTGTCTCCCAGTGAGGAGTTAGTCTCTGGAACAAGTATCCCTGTGTGCAGTGTGTCTCCCAGTGAGGAGTCAGTGTGTAGAACAACTGTCCCTGTGTGCAGTGTGTCTGCCAGTGAGGAGTCAGTGTGTGGAACAAGTGTCCATGTGAGCAGTGTGTCTCCCAGTGAGGAGTCAGTCTCTGGAATAAGTGTCCCTGTGTGCAGTGTGTCTCCCAGTGAGGAGTCAGTGTGTGGAACAAGTGTCCCTGTGTGCAATGTGTCTCCCAGTGAGGAGTCAGTATGTGGAACAAGTGTCCCAGTGTGCAGTGTCTCCCACTGAGGAGTCAGTGTGTGGAACAAGTGTCCCTGTGTGCAGTGTCTCTCCCAGTGAGGAGTCAGTATGTGGAACAAGTGTCCCAGTGTGCAGTGTCTCCCACTGAGGAGTCAGTGTGTGGAACAAGTGTCCCTGTGTGCAGTGTGTCTCCCAGTGAGGAGTCAATGTGTAGAACAAGTGTCCCTGTGTGCAGTGTGTCTCCCAGTGAGGAGTCAGTGTGTAGAACAAGTGTCCCTGTGTGCAGAGTGTCTCCCAGTGAGGAGTCAGTCTCTGGAATAAGTGTCCCTGTGTGCAGTGTGTCTCCCAGTGAGGAGTCAGTGTGTGGAACAAGTGTCCCTGTGTGCAGTGTGTCTCCCAGTGAGGAGTCAGTCTCTGGAACGAGTGTTCCTGTGTGCAGTGTGTCTCTCCCAGTGAGGAGTCAGTCTCTGGAACAAGTGTCCATGTGTGCAGTGTGTCTCCCAGTGAGGAGTCAGTCTCTGGAACAAATGTCCCTGTGTGCAGTGTGTCTCCCAGTGAGGAGTCAGTGTGTGGAACAAGTGTCCCTGTGTGCAGTGTGTCTCCCAGTGAGGAGTCAGTCTCTGGAACAAGTGTCCATGTGTGCAGTGTGTCTCTCCCAGTGAGGAGTCAGTCTCTGGAACAAGTGTCCATGTGTGCAGTGTGTCTCCCAGTGAGGAGTTAGTCTCTGGAACAAGTGTCCCTGTGTGCAGTGTGTCTCCCAGTGAGGAGTCAGTGTGTGGAACAAGTGTTCCTGTGTGCAGTGTGTCTCCCAGTGAGGAGTCAGTGTGTGGAACAAGTGTCCCTGTGTGCAGTGTGTCTCCCAGTGAGGAGTCAGTGTGTGGAACAAGTGTCCCTGTGTGCAGTGTGTCTCCCAGTGAGGAGTCAGTGTGTCTCCCAGTGAGGAGTCAGTGTGTCTCCCAGTGAGGAGTCAGTGTGTCTCCCAGTGAGGAGTCAGTGTGTGGAACAAGCGTCCCTGTGTGCAGTGTCTCTCCCAGTGAGGTGTCAGTGTGTGGAACAAGTGTCTCTGTGTGCAGTGTGTCTCCCAGTGAGGAGTCAGTCTCTGGAACAAGTGTCCCTGTGTGCAGTGTGTCTCTCCCAGTGAGGAGTCAGTCTCTGGAACAAGTGTCCCTGTGTGCAGTGTGTCTCTCCCAGTGAGGAGTCAGTCTCTGGAACAAGTGTCCCTGTGTGCAGTGTGTCTCTCCCAGTGAGGAGTCAGTCTCTGGAACAAGTGTCCCTGTGTGCAGTGTGTCCCTCCCAGTGAGGAGTCAGTCTCTGGAACAAGTGTCCCTGTGTGCAGTGCATCTCCCAGTGAGGAGCCAGTGTGTGGAACAAGTGTCCCTGTGTGCAGTGTGTCTCCCAGTGAGGAGTCAGTGTTTGGAACAAGTGTCCCTGTGTGCAGTGTGTCTCCCAGTGAGGAGTCAGTGTGTGGAACAAGTGTCACTGTGTGCAGTGTGTCTCCCAGTGAGGAGTTAGTCTCTGGAACAAGTGTCCCTGTGTGCAGTGTCTCTCCCAGTGAGCAGTCAGTGTGGAGAACAAGTGTCCCTGTGTGCAGTGTGTCTGCCAGTGAGGAGTCAGTGTGTGGAACAAGTGTCCATGTGAGCAGTGTGTCACCCAGTGAGGAGTCAGTCTCTGGAATAAGTGGCCCTGTGTGCAGTGTCTCTCCCAGTGAGCAGTCAGTGTGGAGAACAAGTGTCCCTGTGTGCAGTGTGTCTCCCAGTGAGGAGTCAGTGTGTGGAACAAGTGTCCCAGTGTGCAGTGTGTCTCCCAGTGAGGAGTCAGTCTCTGCAACAAGTGTTCCTGTGTGCAGTGTGTCTCCCAGTGAGGAGTCAGTGTGTGGAACAAGTGTCCCTGTGTGCAGTGTGTCTCCCAGTGAGGAGTCAGTCTCTGGAACGAGTGTTCCTGTGTGCAGTGTGTCTCCCAGTGAGGAGTCAGTATGCGGAACAACTGTCTCTGTGTGCAGTGTGTCTCCCAGTGAGGAGTCAGTGTGTGGAACAAGTGTCCCTGTGTGCAGTATGTCTCCCAGTGAGGAGTCAGTCTCTGGAACAAGTGTCCCTGTGTGCAGTGTGTCTCCCAGTGAGAAGTCAGTCTCAGGAACAAGTGTCCCTGTGTGCAATGTGTCTCCCAGTGAGGAGTCAGTGTGTGGAACAAGTGTCCCTGTGTGCAGTGTGTCTCCCAGTGAGGAGTCAGTGTGTGGAACAAGTGTCCCAGTGTGCAGTGTGTCTCCCACTGAGGAGTCAGTGTGTGGAACAAGTGTCCCTGTGTGCAGTGTGTCTCCCAGTGAGGAGTCAGTGTGTTGAACAAGTGTCCCTGTGTGCAGTGTGTCTCCCAGTGAGCAGTCAGTGTGTGGAACAAGTGTCCCTGTGTGCAGTGTGTCTCCCAGTGAGGAGTCAGTCTCTGGAACAAGTGTTCCTGTGTGCAGTGTGTCTCCCAGTGAGGAGTCAGTGTGTGGAACAAGTGTTCCTTTGTGCAGTGTGTCTCCCAGTGAGGAGTCAGTGTGTGGAACAAGTGTCCCTGTGTGCAGTGTGTCTCCCAGTGAGGAGTCAGTGTGTGGAACAAGTGTCCCTGTGTGCAGTGTGTCCCCCAGTGAGGAGTCAGTGTGGGAACAAGTGTCCCTGTGTGCAGTGTGTCTCCCAGTGAGGAGTCAGTGTGTCTCCCAGTGAAGAGTCAGTGTGTCTCCCAGTGAAGAGTCAGTGTGTCTCCCAGTGAGGAGTCAGTGTGTCTCCCAGTGAGGAGTCAGTGTGTCTCCCAGTGAGGAGTCAGTGTGTCTCCCAGTGAGGAGTCAGTGTGTCTCCCAGTGAGGAGTCAGTGTGTCTCCCAGTGAGGAGTCAGTGTGTCTCCCAGTGAGGAGTCAGTGTGTCTCCCAGTGAGGAGTCAGTGTGTCTCCCAGTGAGGAGTCAGTGTGTGGAACAAGTGTTCCTGTGTGCAGTGTGTCTCCCAGTGAGGAGTCAGTGTGTAGAACAACTGTCCCTGTGTGCAGTGTGTCTGCCAGTGAGGAGTCAGTGTGTGGAACAAGTGTCCATGAGAGCAGTGTGTCTCCCAGTGAGGAGTCAGTTTCTGGAATAAGTGTCCCTGTGTGCAGTGCGTCTCCCAGTGAGAATTCAGTCTCTGGAACAAGTGTCCCTGTGTGCAGTGCATCTCCCAGTGAGGAGTCAGTGTGTGGAACAAGTGTCCCTGTGTGCAGTGTGTCTCCCAGTGAGAAGTCAGTGTGTGGAACAAGTGTCCCTGTGTGCAGTGTGTCTCCCAGTGAGGAGTCAGTCTCTGGAACAAGTGTTCCTGTGTGCAGTGTGTCTCCCAGTGAGGAGTCAGTGTGTGGAACAAGTGTCCCTGTGTGCAGTGTGTCTCCCAGTGAGGAGTCAGTCTCTGGAACGAGTGTTCCTGTGTGCAGTGTGTCTCCCAGTGAGGAGTCAGTGTGTAGGACAACTGTCCCTGTGTGCAGTGTGTCTGCCAGCGAGGAGTCAGTGTGTGGAACAAGTGTCCATGTGAGCAGTGTGTCACCCAGTGAGGAGTCAGTCTCTGGAATAAGTGTCCCTGTGTGCAGTGTGTCTCCCAGTGAGGAGTCAGTGTGTAGAACAAGTGTCCCTGTGTGCAGTGTGTCTCCCAGTGAGGAGTCAGTGTGTGGAACAAGTGTCCCAGTGTGCAGTGTGTCTCTCAGTGAGGAGTCAGTGTGGAGAACAAGTGTCCCTGTGTGCAGTGTGTCTCCCAGTGAGGAGTCAGTGTGTGGAACAAGTGTCCCAGTGTGCAGGGTGTCTCCCAGTGAGGAGTCAGTCTCTGGAACAAGTGTTCCTGTGTGCAGTGTGTCTCCCAGTGAGGAGTCAGTGTGTGGAACAAGTGTCGCTGTGTGCAGTGTGTCTCCCAGTGAGGAGTCAGTCTCTGGAACGAGTGTTCCTGTGTGCAGTGTGTCTCCCAGTGAGGAGTCAGTGTGTGGAACAAGTGTCCCTGTGTGCAGTGTGTCTCCCAGTGAGGAGTCAGTCTCTGGAACGAGTGTTCCTGTGTGCAGTGTGTCTCCCAGTGAGGAGTCAGTGTGTGGAACAAGTGTCCCTGTGTGCAGTGTGTCTCCCAGTGAGGAGTCAGTCTCTGGAACAAGTGTCCCTGTGTGCAGTGTGTCTCCCAGTGAGGAGTCAGTGTGTGGAACAAGTGTCCCTGTGTGCAGTGTGTCTCCAAGTGAGGAGTCAGTATGCGGAACAACTGTCTCTGTGTGCAGTGTGTCTCCCAGTGAGGAGTCAGTGTGTGGAACAACTGTCCCTGTGTGCAGTATGTCTCCCAGTGAGGAGTCAGTCTCTGGAACAAGTGTCCCTGTGTGCAGTGTGTCTCCCAGTGAGAAGTCAGTCTCAGGAACAAGTGTCCCTGTGTGCAATGTGTCTCCCAGTGAGGAGTCAGTGTGTGGAACAAGTGTCCCTGTATGCAGTGTGTCCCCCAGTGAGGAGTCAGTGTGTGGAACAAGTGTCCCTGTGTGCAGTGTGTCTCCCAGTGAGGAGTCAGTGTGTGGAACAAGTGTCCCAGTGTGCAGTGTGTCTCCCACTGAGGAGTCAGTGTGTGGAACAAGTGTCCCTGTGTGCAGTGTGTCTCCCAGTGAGGAGTCAGTGTGTTGAACAAGTGTCCCTGTGTGCAGTGTGTCTCCCAGTGAGGAGTCAGTGTGTGGAACAAGTGTCCCTGTGTGCAGTGTGTCTCCCAGTGAGGAATCAGTCTCTGGAACAAGTGTTCCTGTGTGCAGTGTGTCTCCCAGTGAGGAGTTAGTCTCTGGAACAAGTGTCGCTGTGTGCAGTGTGTCTCCCAGTGAGGAGTCAGTCTCTGGAACGAGTGTTCCTGTGTGCAGTGTGTCTCCCAGTGAGGAGTCAGTGTGTGGAACAAGTGTCCCTGTGTGCAGTGTGTCTCCCAGTGAGGAGTCAGTCTCTGGAACGAGTGTTCCTGTGTGCAGTGTGTCTCCCAGTGAGGAGTCAGTGTGTGGAACAAGTGTCGCTGTGTGCAGTGTGTCTCCCAGTGAGGAGTCAGTCTCTGGAACGAGTGTTCCTGTGTGCAGTGTGTCTCCCAGTGAGGAGTCAGTGTGTGGAACAAGTGTCCCTGTGTGCAGTGTGTCTCCCAGTGAGGAGTCAGTCTCTGGAACGAGTGTTCCTGTGTGCAGTGTGTCTCCCAGTGAGGAGTCAGTGTGTGGAACAAGTGTCCCTGTGTGCAGTGTGTCTCCCAGTGAGGAGTCAGTCTCTGGAACAAGTGTCCCTGTGTGCAGTGTGTCTCCCAGTGAGGAGTCAGTGTGTGGAACAAGTGTCCCTGTGTGCAGTGTGTCTCCAAGTGAGGAGTCAGTATGCGGAACAACTGTCTCTGTGTGCAGTGTGTCTCCCAGTGAGGAGTCAGTGTGTGGAACAACTGTCCCTGTGTGCAGTATGTCTCCCAGTGAGGAGTCAGTCTCTGGAACAAGTGTCCCTGTGTGCAGTGTGTCTCCCAGTGAGAAGTCAGTCTCAGGAACAAGTGTCCCTGTGTGCAATGTGTCTCCCAGTGAGGAGTCAGTGTGTGGAACAAGTGTCCCTGTATGCAGTGTGTCCCCCAGTGAGGAGTCAGTGTGTGGAACAAGTGTCCCTGTGTGCAGTGTGTCTCCCAGTGAGGAGTCAGTGTGTGGAACAAGTGTCCCAGTGTGCAGTGTGTCTCCCACTGAGGAGTCAGTGTGTGGAACAAGTGTCCCTGTGTGCAGTGTGTCTCCCAGTGAGGAGTCAGTGTGTTGAACAAGTGTCCCTGTGTGCAGTGTGTCTCCCAGTGAGGAGTCAGTGTGTGGAACAAGTGTCCCTGTGTGCAGTGTGTCTCCCAGTGAGGAATCAGTCTCTGGAACAAGTGTTCCTGTGTGCAGTGTGTCTCCCAGTGAGGAGTTAGTCTCTGGAACAAGTGTCCCTGTGTGCAGTGTGTCTCCCAGTGAGGAGTCAGTCTCTGGAACAAGTGTCCCTGTGTGCAGTGTGTCTCTCCCAGTGAGGAGTCAGTCTCTGGAACAAGTGTCCCTGTATGCAGTGTGTCCCTCCCAGTGAGGAGTCAGTCTCTGGAACAAGAGTCCATGTGTGCAGTGTGTCTCCCAGTGAGGAGTCAGTCTCTGGAACAAATGTCCCTGTGTGCAGTGTGTCTCTCAGTGCGGAGTCAGTGTGTGGAACAAGTGTCCCTGTGTGCAGTGTCTCTCCCAGTGAGGAGTCAGTCTGTGGAACAAGTGTCCCAGTGTGCAGTGTCTCCCACTGAGGAGTCAGTCTCTGGAATAAGTGTCCCTGTGTGCAGTGTGTCTCCCAGTGAGGAGTCAGTGTGTAGAACAACTGTCCCTGTGTGCAGTGTGTCTGCCAGTGAGGAGTCAGTGTGTGGAACAAGTGTCCATGTGAGCAGTGTGTCTCCCAGTGAGGAGTCCTTCTCTGGAATAAGTGTCCCTGTGTGCAGTGTGTCTCCCAGTGAGGAGTCAGTGTGTGGAACAAGCGTCCCTGTGTGCAGTGTCTCTCCCAGTGAGGTGTCAGTGTGTGGAACAAGTGTCTCTGTGTGCAGTGTGTCTCCCAGTGAGGAGTCAGTCTCTGGAACAAGTGTCCCTGTGTGCAGTGTGTCTCTCCCAGTGAGGAGTCAGTCTCTGGAACAAGTGTCCCTGTGTGCAGTGTGTCTCTCCCAGTGAGGAGTCAGTCTCTGGAACAAGTGTCCCTGTGTGCAGTGTGTCTCTCCCAGTGAGGAGTCAGTCTCTGGAACAAGTGTCCCTGTGTGCAGTGTGTCCCTCCCAGTGAGGAGTCAGTCTCTGGAACAAGTGTCCCTGTGTGCAGTGCATCTCCCAGTGAGGAGCCAGTGTGTGGAACAAGTGTCCCTGTGTGCAGTGTGTCTCCCAGTGAGGAGTCAGTGTTTGGAACAAGTGTCCCTGTGTGCAGTGTGTCTCCCAGTGAGGAGTCAGTGTGTGGAACAAGTGTCACTGTGTGCAGTGTGTCTCCCAGTGAGGAGTTAGTCTCTGGAACAAGTGTCCCTGTGTGCAGTGTCTCTCCCAGTGAGCAGTCAGTGTGGAGAACAAGTGTCCCTGTGTGCAGTGTGTCTGCCAGTGAGGAGTCAGTGTGTGGAACAAGTGTCCATGTGAGCAGTGTGTCACCCAGTGAGGAGTCAGTCTCTGGAATAAGTGGCCCTGTGTGCAGTGTCTCTCCCAGTGAGCAGTCAGTGTGGAGAACAAGTGTCCCTGTGTGCAGTGTGTCTCCCAGTGAGGAGTCAGTGTGTGGAACAAGTGTCCCAGTGTGCAGTGTGTCTCCCAGTGAGGAGTCAGTCTCTGCAACAAGTGTTCCTGTGTGCAGTGTGTCTCCCAGTGAGGAGTCAGTGTGTGGAACAAGTGTCCCTGTGTGCAGTGTGTCTCCCAGTGAGGAGTCAGTCTCTGGAACGAGTGTTCCTGTGTGCAGTGTGTCTCCCAGTGAGGAGTCAGTATGCGGAACAACTGTCTCTGTGTGCAGTGTGTCTCCCAGTGAGGAGTCAGTCTCTGGAACAAGAGTCCATGTGTGCAGTGTGTCTCCCAGTGAGGAGTCAGTCTCTGGAACAAATGTCCCTGTGTGCAGTGTGTCTCTCAGTGCGGAGTCAGTGTGTGGAACAAGTGTCCCTGTGTGCAGTGTCTCTCCCAGTGAGGAGTCAGTCTGTGGAACAAGTGTCCCAGTGTGCAGTGTCTCCCACTGAGGAGTCAGTCTCTGGAATAAGTGTCCCTGTGTGCAGTGTGTCTCCCAGTGAGGAGTCAGTGTGTAGAACAACTGTCCCTGTGTGCAGTGTGTCTGCCAGTGAGGAGTCAGTGTGTGGAACAAGTGTCCATGTGAGCAGTGTGTCTCCCAGTGAGGAGTCCTTCTCTGGAATAAGTGTCCCTGTGTGCAGTGTGTCTCCCAGTGAGGAGTCAGTGTGTGGAACAAGCGTCCCTGTGTGCAGTGTCTCTCCCAGTGAGGTGTCAGTGTGTGGAACAAGTGTCTCTGTGTGCAGTGTGTCTCCCAGTGAGGAGTCAGTCTCTGGAACAAGTGTCCCTGTGTGCAGTGTGTCTCTCCCAGTGAGGAGTCAGTCTCTGGAACAAGTGTCCCTGTGTGCAGTGTGTCTCTCCCAGTGAGGAGTCAGTCTCTGGAACAAGTGTCCCTGTGTGCAGTGTGTCTCTCCCAGTGAGGAGTCAGTCTCTGGAACAAGTGTCCCTGTGTGCAGTGTGTCCCTCCCAGTGAGGAGTCAGTCTCTGGAACAAGTGTCCCTGTGTGCAGTGCATCTCCCAGTGAGGAGCCAGTGTGTGGAACAAGTGTCCCTGTGTGCAGTGTGTCTCCCAGTGAGGAGTCAGTGTTTGGAACAAGTGTCCCTGTGTGCAGTGTGTCTCCCAGTGAGGAGTCAGTGTGTGGAACAAGTGTCACTGTGTGCAGTGTGTCTCCCAGTGAGGAGTTAGTCTCTGGAACAAGTGTCCCTGTGTGCAGTGTCTCTCCCAGTGAGCAGTCAGTGTGGAGAACAAGTGTCCCTGTGTGCAGTGTGTCTGCCAGTGAGGAGTCAGTGTGTGGAACAAGTGTCCATGTGAGCAGTGTGTCACCCAGTGAGGAGTCAGTCTCTGGAATAAGTGGCCCTGTGTGCAGTGTCTCTCCCAGTGAGCAGTCAGTGTGGAGAACAAGTGTCCCTGTGTGCAGTGTGTCTCCCAGTGAGGAGTCAGTGTGTGGAACAAGTGTCCCAGTGTGCAGTGTGTCTCCCAGTGAGGAGTCAGTCTCTGCAACAAGTGTTCCTGTGTGCAGTGTGTCTCCCAGTGAGGAGTCAGTGTGTGGAACAAGTGTCCCTGTGTGCAGTGTGTCTCCCAGTGAGGAGTCAGTCTCTGGAACGAGTGTTCCTGTGTGCAGTGTGTCTCCCAGTGAGGAGTCAGTATGCGGAACAACTGTCTCTGTGTGCAGTGTGTCTCCCAGTGAGGAGTCAGTGTGTGGAACAAGTGTCCCTGTGTGCAGTATGTCTCCCAGTGAGGAGTCAGTCTCTGGAACAAGTGTCCCTGTGTGCAGTGTGTCTCCCAGTGAGAAGTCAGTCTCAGGAACAAGTGTCCCTGTGTGCAATGTGTCTCCCAGTGAGGAGTCAGTGTGTGGAACAAGTGTCCCTGTGTGCAGTGTGTCTCCCAGTGAGGAGTCAGTGTGTGGAACAAGTGTCCCAGTGTGCAGTGTGTCTCCCACTGAGGAGTCAGTGTGTGGAACAAGTGTCCCTGTGTGCAGTGTGTCTCCCAGTGAGGAGTCAGTGTGTTGAACAAGTGTCCCTGTGTGCAGTGTGTCTCCCAGTGAGCAGTCAGTGTGTGGAACAAGTGTCCCTGTGTGCAGTGTGTCTCCCAGTGAGGAGTCAGTCTCTGGAACAAGTGTTCCTGTGTGCAGTGTGTCTCCCAGTGAGGAGTTAGTCTCTGGAACAAGTGTCCCTGTGTGCAGTGTGTCTCCCAGTGAGGAGTCAGTGTGTGGAACAAGTGTCTCTGTGTGCAGTGTGTCTCCCAGTGAGGAGTCAGTGTGTGGAACAAGTGTCTCTGTGTGCAGTGTGTCTCTCCCAGTGAGGAGTCAGTCTCTGGAACAAGTGTCCCTGTGTGCAGTGTGTCTCTCCCAGTGAGGAGTCAGTCTCTGGAACAAGTGTCCCTGTGTGCAGTGTGTCCCTCCCAGTGAGGAGTCAGTCTCTGGAACAAGTGTCCATGTGTGCAGTGTGTCTCCCAGTGAGGAGTCAGTCTCTGGAACATATGTCCCTGTGTGCAGTGTGTCTCCCAGTGCGGAGTCAGTGTGTGGAACAACTGTCCCTGTGTGCAGTGTGTCTCCCAGTGAGGAGTTAGTCTCTGGAACAAGTGTCCCTGTGTGCAGTGTGTCTCCCAGTGAGGAGTCAGTCTCTGGAACAAGTGTCCCTGTGTGCAGTGTGTCTCTCCCAGTGAGGAGTCAGTCTCTGGAACAAGTGTCCCTGTGTGCAGTGTGTCCCTCCCAGTGAGGAGTCAGTCTCTGGAACAAGTGTCAATGTGTGCAGTGTGTCTCCCAGTGAGGAGTCAGTCTCTGGAACAAATGTCCCTGTGTGCAGTGTGTCTCCCAGTGCGGAGTCAGTGTGTGGAACAAGTGTCCCTGTGTGCAGTGTGTCCCTCCCAGTGAGGAGTCAGTCTCTGGAACAAGTGTCCATGTGTGCAGTGTCTCCCAGTGAGGAGTCAGTCTCTGGAACATATGTCCCTGTGTGCAGTGTGTCTCCCAGTGCGGAGTCAGTGTGTGGAACAAGTGTCCCTGTGTGCAGTGTGTCTCCCAGTGAGCAGTGTGTCTCCCAGTGAGGAGTCAGTCTCTGGAACAAGTGTCCCTGTGTGCAGTGTGTCTCCCAGTGAGGAGTCAGTGTGTGGAACAAGTGTCTCTGTGTGCAGTGTGTCTCCCAGTGAGGAGTCAGTGTGTGGAACGAGTGTCTCTGTGTGCAGTGTGTCTCTCCCAGTGAGGAGTCAGTCTCTGGAACAAGTGTCCCTGTGTGCAGTGTGTCTCTCCCAGTGAGGAGTCAGTCTCTGGAACAAGTGTCCCTGTGTGCAGTGTGTCCCTCCCAGTGAGGAGTCAGTCTCTGGAACAAGTGTCCATGTGTGCAGTGTGTCTCCCAGTGAGGAGTCAGTCTCTGGAACATATGTCCCTGTGTGCAGTGTGTCTCCCAGTGCGGAGTCAGTGTGTGGAACAACTGTCCCTGTGTGCAGTGTGTCTCCCAGTGAGGAGTTAGTCTCTGGAACAAGTGTCCCTGTGTGCAGTGTGTCTCCCAGTGAGGAGTCAGTCTCTGGAACAAGTGTCCCTGTGTGCAGTGTGTCTCTCCCAGTGAGGAGTCAGTCTCTGGAACAAGTGTCCCTGTGTGCAGTGTGTCCCTCCCAGTGAGGAGTCAGTCTCTGGAACAAGTGTCCATGTGTGCAGTGTGTCTCCCAGTGAGGAGTCAGTCTCTGGAACAAATGTCCCTGTGTGCAGTGTGTCTCCCAGTGCGGAGTCAGTGTGTGGAACAAGTGTTCCTGTGTGCAGTGTGTCCCTCCCAGTGAGGAGTCAGTCTCTGGAACAAGTGTCCATGTGTGCAGTGTCTCCCAGTGAGGAGTCAGTCTCTGGAACATATGTCCCTGTGTGCAGTGTGTCTCCCAGTGCGGAGTCAGTGTGTGGAACAAGTGTCCCTGTGTGCAGTGTGTCTCCCAGTGAGCAGTGTGTCTCCCAGTGAGGAGTCAGTCTCTGGAACAAGTGTCCCTATGTGCAGTGTGTCTCCCTGTGAGGAGTTAGTCTCTGGAACAAGTGTCCCTGTGTGCAGTGTGTCTCCCAGTGAGGAGTCAGTGTGTAGAACAACTGTCCCTGTGTGCAGTGTGTCTGCCAGTGAGGAGTCAGTGTGTGGAACAAGTGTCCATGTGAGCAGTGTGTCTCCCAGTGAGGAGTCAGTCTCTGGAATAAGTGTCCCTGTGTGCAGTGTGTCTCCCAGTGAGGAGTCAGTGTGTGGAACAAGTGTCCCTGTGTGCAGTGTCTCTCCCAGTGAGGAGTCAGTATGTGGAACAAGTGTCCCAGTGTGCAGTGTCTCCCACTGAGGCGTCAGTCTCTGGAACAAGTGTCCCTGTGTGCAGTGTGTCTCCCAGTGAGGAGTCAGTGTGTAGAACAACTGTCCCTGTGTGCAGTGTGTCTCTCCCAGTGAGGAGTCAGTCTCTGGAACAAGTGTCCCTGTGTGCAGTGTGTCTCTCCCAGTGAGGAGTCAGTCTCTGGAACAAGTGTCCCTGTGTGCAGTGTGTCCCTCCCAGTGAGGAGTCAGTCTCTGGAACAAGTGTCTCTGTGTGCAGTGTGTCTGCCAGTGAGGAGTCAGTGTGTGGAACAAGTGTCCATGTGAGCAGTGTGTCACCCAGTGAGGAGTCAGTCTCTGGAATAAGTGTCCCTGTGTGCAGTGTCTCTCCCAGTGAGGAGTCAGTCTGTGGAACAAGTGTCCCTGTGTGCAGTGTGTCTCCCAGTGAGGAGTCAGTGTGGAGAACAAGTGTCCCTGTGTGCAGTGTGTCTCCCAGTGAGGAGTCAGTGTGTGGAACAAGTGTCCCAGTGTGCAGTGTGTCTCCCAGTGAGGAGTCAGTCTCTGGAACAAGTGTTCCTGTGTGCAGTGCGTCTCCCAGTGAGGAGTCAGTGTGTGGAACAAGTGTCCCTGTGTGCAGTGTGTCTCCAAGTGAGGAGTCAGTATGCGGAACAACTGTCTGTGTGTGCAGTGTGTCTCCCAGTGAGGAGTCAGTGTGTGGAACAAGTGTCCCTGTGTGCAGTATGTCTCCCAGTGAGGAGTCAGTCTCTGGAACAAGTGTCCCTGTGTGCAGTGTGTCTCCCAGTGAGAAGTCAGTCTCAGGAACAAGTGTCCCTGTGTGCAGTGTGTCTCCCAGTGAGGAGTCAGTGTGTGGAACAAGTGTCCCTGTGTGCAATGTGTCTCCCAGTGAGGAGTCAGTGTGTGGAACAAGTGTCCCTGTATGCAGTGTGTCCCCCAGTGAGGAGTCAGTGTGTGGAACAAGTGTCCCTGTGTGCAGTGTGTCTCCCAGTGAGGAGTCAGTGTGTGGAACAAGTGTCCCAGTGTGCAGTGTGTCTCCCACTGAGGAGTCAGTGTGTGGAACAAGTGTCCCTGTGTGCAGTGTGTCTCCCAGTGAGGAGTCAGTGTGTGGAACAAGTGTCCCTGTGTGCAGTGTGTCTCCCAGTGAGGAGTCAGTCTCTGGAACAAGTGTTCCTGTGTGCAGTGTGTCTCCCAGTGAGGAGTTAGTCTCGGGAACAAGTGTCCCTGTGTGCAGTGTGTCTCCCAGTGAGGAGTCAGTGTGTGGAACAAGTGTCTCTGTGTGCAGTGTGTCTCCCAGTGAGGAGTCAGTCTCTGGAACAAGTGTCCCTGTGTGCAGTGTGTCCCTCCCAGTGAGGAGTCAGTCTCTGGAACAAGTGTCCATGTGTGCAGTGTGTCTCCCAGTGAGGAGTCAGTCTCTGGAACAAGTGTTCCTGTGTGCAGTGTGTCTCCCAGTGAGGAGTCAGTCTCTGGAACAAGTGTCCCTGTGTGCAGTGTGTCCCTCCCAGTGAGGAGTCAGTCTCTGGAACAAGTGTCCATGTGTGCAGTGTGTCTCCCAGTGAGGAGTCAGTCTCTGGAACATATGTCCCTGTGTGCAGTGTGTCTCCCAGTGCGGAGTCAGTGTGTGGAACAAGTGTCCCTGTGTGCAGTGTGTCTCCCAGTGAGCAGTGTGTCTCCCAGTGAGGAGTCAGTCTCTGGAACAAGTGTTCCTATGTGCAGTGTGTCTCCCTGTGAGGAGTTAGTCTCTGGAACAAGTGTCCCTGTGTGCAGTGTGTCTCCCAGTGAGGAGTCAGTGTGTAGAACAACTGTCCCTGTGTGCAGTGTGTCTGCCAGTGAGGAGTCAGTGTGTGGAACAAGTGTCCATGTGAGCAGTGTGTCTCCCAGTGAGGAGTCAGTGTGTGGAACAAGTGTCCCTGTGTGCAGTGTGTCTGCCAGTGAGGAGTCAGTGTGTGGAACAAGTGTCCATGTGTGCAGTGTCTCTCCCAGTGAGGAGTCAGTGTGTGGAACAAGTGTCTCTGTGTGCAGTGTGTCTCCCAGTGAGGAGTCAGTCTCTGGAACAAGTGTCCCTGTGTGCAGTGTGTCTCTCCCAGTGAGGAGTCAGTCTCTGGAACAAGTGTCCCTGTGTGCAGTGTGTCTCTCCCAGTGAGGAGTCAGTCTCTGGAACAAGTGTCCCTGTGTGCAGTGTGTCTCTCCCAGTGAGGAGTCAGTCTCTGGAACAAGTGTCCCTGTGTGCAGTGTGTCCCTCCCAGTGAGGAGTCAGTCTCTGGAACAAGTGTCTCTGTGTGCAGTGTGTCTGCCAGTGAGGAGTCAGTGTGTGGAACAAGTGTCCATGTGAGCAGTGTGTCACCCAGTGAGGAGTCAGTCTCTGGAATAAGTGTCCCTGTGTGCAGTGTCTCTCCCAGTGAGGAGTCAGTATGTGGAACAAGTGTCCCAGTGTGCAGTGTGTCTCCCAGTGAGGAGTCAGTGTGTAGAACAAGTGTCCCTGTGTGCAGTGTGTCTCCCAGTGAGGAGTCAGTGTGTGGAACAAGTGTCCCAGTGTGCAGTGTGTCTCCCAGTGAGGAGTCAGTGTGGAGAACAAGTGTCCCTGTGTGCAGTGTGTCTCCCAGTGAGGAGTCAGTGTGTGGAACAAGTGTCCCAGTGTGCAGTGTGTCTCCCAGTGAGGAGTCAGTCTCTGGAACAAGTGTTCCTATGTGCAGTGCGTCTCGCAGTGAGGAGTCAGTGTGTGGAACAAGTGTCCCTGTGTGCAGTGTGTCTCCAAGTGAGGAGTCAGTATGCGGAACAACTGTCTGTGTGTGCAGTGTGTCTCCCAGTGAGGAGTCAGTGTGTGGAACAAGTGTCCCTGTGTGCAGTATGTCTCCCAGTGAGGAGTCAGTCTCTGGAACAAGTGTCCATGTGTGCAGTGTGTCTCCGATGAGAAGTCAGTCTCAGGAACAAGTGTCCCTGTGTGCAGTGTGTCTCCCAGTGAGGAGTCAGTGTGTGGAACAAGTGTCCCTGTGTGCAGTGTGTCTCCCAGTGAGGAGTCAGTGTGTGGAACAAGTGTCCCAGTGTGCAGTGTGTCTCCCACTGAGGAGTCAGTGTGTGGAACAAGTGTCCCTGTGTGCAGTGTGTCTCCCAGTGAGGAGTCAGTGTGTGGAACAAGTGTCCCTGTGTGCAGTGTGTCTCCCAGTGAGGAGTCAGTCTCTGGAACAAGTGTTCCTGTGTGCAGTGTGTCTCCCAGTGAGGTGTTAGTCTCGGGAACAAGTGTCCCTGTGTGCAGTGTGTCTCCCAGTGAGGAGTCAGTGTGTGGAACAAGTGTCTCTGTGTGCAGTGTGTCTCCCAGTGAGGAGTCAGTCTCTGGAACAAGTGTCCCTGTGTGCAGTGTGTCCCTCCCAGTGAGGAGTCAGTCTCTGGAACAAGTGTCCATGTGTGCAGTGTGTCTCCCAGTGAGGAGTCAGTCTCTGGAACATATGTCCCTGTGTGCAGTGTGTCTCCCAGTGCGGAGTCAGTGTGTGGAACAAGTGTCCCTGTGTGCAGTGTGTCTCCCAGTGAGCAGTGTGTCTCCCAGTGAGGAGTCAGTCTCTGGAACATATGTCCCTGTGTGCAGTGTGTCTCCCAGTGCGGAGTCAGTGTGTGGAACAAGCGTCCCTGTGTGCAGTGTCTCTCCCAGTGAGGTGTCAGTGTGTGGAACAAGTGTCTCTGTGTGCAGTGTGTCTCCCAGTGAGGAGTCAGTCTCTGGAACAAGTGTCCCTGTGTGCAGTGTGTCTCTCCCAGTGAGGAGTCAGTCTCTGGAACAAGTGTCCCTGTGTGCAGTGTGTCTCTCCCAGTGAGGAGTCAGTCTCTGGAACAAGTGTCCCTGTGTGCAGTGTGTCTCTCCCAGTGAGGAGTCAGTCTCTGGAACAAGTGTCCCTGTGTGCAGTGTGTCCCTCCCAGTGAGGAGTCAGTCTCTGGAACAAGTGTCCCTGTGTGCAGTGCATCTCCCAGTGAGGAGCCAGTGTGTGGAACAAGTGTCCCTGTGTGCAGTGTGTCTCCCAGTGAGGAGTCAGTGTTTGGAACAAGTGTCCCTGTGTGCAGTGTGTCTCCCAGTGAGGAGTCAGTGTGTGGAACAAGTGTCACTGTGTGCAGTGTGTCTCCCAGTGAGGAGTTAGTCTCTGGAACAAGTGTCCCTGTGTGCAGTGTCTCTCCCAGTGAGCAGTCAGTGTGGAGAACAAGTGTCCCTGTGTGCAGTGTGTCTGCCAGTGAGGAGTCAGTGTGTGGAACAAGTGTCCATGTGAGCAGTGTGTCACCCAGTGAGGAGTCAGTCTCTGGAATAAGTGGCCCTGTGTGCAGTGTCTCTCCCAGTGAGCAGTCAGTGTGGAGAACAAGTGTCCCTGTGTGCAGTGTGTCTCCCAGTGAGGAGTCAGTGTGTGGAACAAGTGTCCCAGTGTGCAGTGTGTCTCCCAGTGAGGAGTCAGTCTCTGCAACAAGTGTTCCTGTGTGCAGTGTGTCTCCCAGTGAGGAGTCAGTGTGTGGAACAAGTGTCCCTGTGTGCAGTGTGTCTCCCAGTGAGGAGTCAGTCTCTGGAACGAGTGTTCCTGTGTGCAGTGTGTCTCCCAGTGAGGAGTCAGTATGCGGAACAACTGTCTCTGTGTGCAGTGTGTCTCCCAGTGAGGAGTCAGTGTGTGGAACAAGTGTCCCTGTGTGCAGTATGTCTCCCAGTGAGGAGTCAGTCTCTGGAACAAGTGTCCCTGTGTGCAGTGTGTCTCCCAGTGAGAAGTCAGTCTCAGGAACAAGTGTCCCTGTGTGCAATGTGTCTCCCAGTGAGGAGTCAGTGTGTGGAACAAGTGTCCCTGTGTGCAGTGTGTCTCCCAGTGAGGAGTCAGTGTGTGGAACAAGTGTCCCAGTGTGCAGTGTGTCTCCCACTGAGGAGTCAGTGTGTGGAACAAGTGTCCCTGTGTGCAGTGTGTCTCCCAGTGAGGAGTCAGTGTGTTGAACAAGTGTCCCTGTGTGCAGTGTGTCTCCCAGTGAGCAGTCAGTGTGTGGAACAAGTGTCCCTGTGTGCAGTGTGTCTCCCAGTGAGGAGTCAGTCTCTGGAACAAGTGTTCCTGTGTGCAGTGTGTCTCCCAGTGAGGAGTTAGTCTCTGGAACAAGTGTCCCTGTGTGCAGTGTGTCTCCCAGTGAGGAGTCAGTGTGTGGAACAAGTGTCTCTGTGTGCAGTGTGTCTCCCAGTGAGGAGTCAGTGTGTGGAACAAGTGTCTCTGTGTGCAGTGTGTCTCTCCCAGTGAGGAGTCAGTCTCTGGAACAAGTGTCCCTGTGTGCAGTGTGTCTCTCCCAGTGAGGAGTCAGTCTCTGGAACAAGTGTCCCTGTGTGCAGTGTGTCCCTCCCAGTGAGGAGTCAGTCTCTGGAACAAGTGTCCATGTGTGCAGTGTGTCTCCCAGTGAGGAGTCAGTCTCTGGAACATATGTCCCTGTGTGCAGTGTGTCTCCCAGTGCGGAGTCAGTGTGTGGAACAACTGTCCCTGTGTGCAGTGTGTCTCCCAGTGAGGAGTTAGTCTCTGGAACAAGTGTCCCTGTGTGCAGTGTGTCTCCCAGTGAGGAGTCAGTCTCTGGAACAAGTGTCCCTGTGTGCAGTGTGTCTCTCCCAGTGAGGAGTCAGTCTCTGGAACAAGTGTCCCTGTGTGCAGTGTGTCCCTCCCAGTGAGGAGTCAGTCTCTGGAACAAGTGTCAATGTGTGCAGTGTGTCTCCCAGTGAGGAGTCAGTCTCTGGAACAAATGTCCCTGTGTGCAGTGTGTCTCCCAGTGCGGAGTCAGTGTGTGGAACAAGTGTCCCTGTGTGCAGTGTGTCCCTCCCAGTGAGGAGTCAGTCTCTGGAACAAGTGTCCATGTGTGCAGTGTCTCCCAGTGAGGAGTCAGTCTCTGGAACATATGTCCCTGTGTGCAGTGTGTCTCCCAGTGCGGAGTCAGTGTGTGGAACAAGTGTCCCTGTGTGCAGTGTGTCTCCCAGTGAGCAGTGTGTCTCCCAGTGAGGAGTCAGTCTCTGGAACAAGTGTCCCTGTGTGCAGTGTGTCTCCCAGTGAGGAGTCAGTGTGTGGAACAAGTGTCTCTGTGTGCAGTGTGTCTCCCAGTGAGGAGTCAGTGTGTGGAACGAGTGTCTCTGTGTGCAGTGTGTCTCTCCCAGTGAGGAGTCAGTCTCTGGAACAAGTGTCCCTGTGTGCAGTGTGTCTCTCCCAGTGAGGAGTCAGTCTCTGGAACAAGTGTCCCTGTGTGCAGTGTGTCCCTCCCAGTGAGGAGTCAGTCTCTGGAACAAGTGTCCATGTGTGCAGTGTGTCTCCCAGTGAGGAGTCAGTCTCTGGAACATATGTCCCTGTGTGCAGTGTGTCTCCCAGTGCGGAGTCAGTGTGTGGAACAACTGTCCCTGTGTGCAGTGTGTCTCCCAGTGAGGAGTTAGTCTCTGGAACAAGTGTCCCTGTGTGCAGTGTGTCTCCCAGTGAGGAGTCAGTCTCTGGAACAAGTGTCCCTGTGTGCAGTGTGTCTCTCCCAGTGAGGAGTCAGTCTCTGGAACAAGTGTCCCTGTGTGCAGTGTGTCCCTCCCAGTGAGGAGTCAGTCTCTGGAACAAGTGTCCATGTGTGCAGTGTGTCTCCCAGTGAGGAGTCAGTCTCTGGAACAAATGTCCCTGTGTGCAGTGTGTCTCCCAGTGCGGAGTCAGTGTGTGGAACAAGTGTTCCTGTGTGCAGTGTGTCCCTCCCAGTGAGGAGTCAGTCTCTGGAACAAGTGTCCATGTGTGCAGTGTCTCCCAGTGAGGAGTCAGTCTCTGGAACATATGTCCCTGTGTGCAGTGTGTCTCCCAGTGCGGAGTCAGTGTGTGGAACAAGTGTCCCTGTGTGCAGTGTGTCTCCCAGTGAGCAGTGTGTCTCCCAGTGAGGAGTCAGTCTCTGGAACAAGTGTCCCTATGTGCAGTGTGTCTCCCTGTGAGGAGTTAGTCTCTGGAACAAGTGTCCCTGTGTGCAGTGTGTCTCCCAGTGAGGAGTCAGTGTGTAGAACAACTGTCCCTGTGTGCAGTGTGTCTGCCAGTGAGGAGTCAGTGTGTGGAACAAGTGTCCATGTGAGCAGTGTGTCTCCCAGTGAGGAGTCAGTCTCTGGAATAAGTGTCCCTGTGTGCAGTGTGTCTCCCAGTGAGGAGTCAGTGTGTGGAACAAGTGTCCCTGTGTGCAGTGTCTCTCCCAGTGAGGAGTCAGTATGTGGAACAAGTGTCCCAGTGTGCAGTGTCTCCCACTGAGGCGTCAGTCTCTGGAACAAGTGTCCCTGTGTGCAGTGTGTCTCCCAGTGAGGAGTCAGTGTGTAGAACAACTGTCCCTGTGTGCAGTGTGTCTCTCCCAGTGAGGAGTCAGTCTCTGGAACAAGTGTCCCTGTGTGCAGTGTGTCTCTCCCAGTGAGGAGTCAGTCTCTGGAACAAGTGTCCCTGTGTGCAGTGTGTCCCTCCCAGTGAGGAGTCAGTCTCTGGAACAAGTGTCTCTGTGTGCAGTGTGTCTGCCAGTGAGGAGTCAGTGTGTGGAACAAGTGTCCATGTGAGCAGTGTGTCACCCAGTGAGGAGTCAGTCTCTGGAATAAGTGTCCCTGTGTGCAGTGTCTCTCCCAGTGAGGAGTCAGTCTGTGGAACAAGTGTCCCTGTGTGCAGTGTGTCTCCCAGTGAGGAGTCAGTGTGGAGAACAAGTGTCCCTGTGTGCAGTGTGTCTCCCAGTGAGGAGTCAGTGTGTGGAACAAGTGTCCCAGTGTGCAGTGTGTCTCCCAGTGAGGAGTCAGTCTCTGGAACAAGTGTTCCTGTGTGCAGTGCGTCTCCCAGTGAGGAGTCAGTGTGTGGAACAAGTGTCCCTGTGTGCAGTGTGTCTCCAAGTGAGGAGTCAGTATGCGGAACAACTGTCTGTGTGTGCAGTGTGTCTCCCAGTGAGGAGTCAGTGTGTGGAACAAGTGTCCCTGTGTGCAGTATGTCTCCCAGTGAGGAGTCAGTCTCTGGAACAAGTGTCCCTGTGTGCAGTGTGTCTCCCAGTGAGAAGTCAGTCTCAGGAACAAGTGTCCCTGTGTGCAGTGTGTCTCCCAGTGAGGAGTCAGTGTGTGGAACAAGTGTCCCTGTGTGCAATGTGTCTCCCAGTGAGGAGTCAGTGTGTGGAACAAGTGTCCCTGTATGCAGTGTGTCCCCCAGTGAGGAGTCAGTGTGTGGAACAAGTGTCCCTGTGTGCAGTGTGTCTCCCAGTGAGGAGTCAGTGTGTGGAACAAGTGTCCCAGTGTGCAGTGTGTCTCCCACTGAGGAGTCAGTGTGTGGAACAAGTGTCCCTGTGTGCAGTGTGTCTCCCAGTGAGGAGTCAGTGTGTGGAACAAGTGTCCCTGTGTGCAGTGTGTCTCCCAGTGAGGAGTCAGTCTCTGGAACAAGTGTTCCTGTGTGCAGTGTGTCTCCCAGTGAGGAGTTAGTCTCGGGAACAAGTGTCCCTGTGTGCAGTGTGTCTCCCAGTGAGGAGTCAGTGTGTGGAACAAGTGTCTCTGTGTGCAGTGTGTCTCCCAGTGAGGAGTCAGTCTCTGGAACAAGTGTCCCTGTGTGCAGTGTGTCCCTCCCAGTGAGGAGTCAGTCTCTGGAACAAGTGTCCATGTGTGCAGTGTGTCTCCCAGTGAGGAGTCAGTCTCTGGAACAAGTGTTCCTGTGTGCAGTGTGTCTCCCAGTGAGGAGTCAGTCTCTGGAACAAGTGTCCCTGTGTGCAGTGTGTCCCTCCCAGTGAGGAGTCAGTCTCTGGAACAAGTGTCCATGTGTGCAGTGTGTCTCCCAGTGAGGAGTCAGTCTCTGGAACATATGTCCCTGTGTGCAGTGTGTCTCCCAGTGCGGAGTCAGTGTGTGGAACAAGTGTCCCTGTGTGCAGTGTGTCTCCCAGTGAGCAGTGTGTCTCCCAGTGAGGAGTCAGTCTCTGGAACAAGTGTTCCTATGTGCAGTGTGTCTCCCTGTGAGGAGTTAGTCTCTGGAACAAGTGTCCCTGTGTGCAGTGTGTCTCCCAGTGAGGAGTCAGTGTGTAGAACAACTGTCCCTGTGTGCAGTGTGTCTGCCAGTGAGGAGTCAGTGTGTGGAACAAGTGTCCATGTGAGCAGTGTGTCTCCCAGTGAGGAGTCAGTGTGTGGAACAAGTGTCCCTGTGTGCAGTGTGTCTGCCAGTGAGGAGTCAGTGTGTGGAACAAGTGTCCATGTGTGCAGTGTCTCTCCCAGTGAGGAGTCAGTGTGTGGAACAAGTGTCTCTGTGTGCAGTGTGTCTCCCAGTGAGGAGTCAGTCTCTGGAACAAGTGTCCCTGTGTGCAGTGTGTCTCTCCCAGTGAGGAGTCAGTCTCTGGAACAAGTGTCCCTGTGTGCAGTGTGTCTCTCCCAGTGAGGAGTCAGTCTCTGGAACAAGTGTCCCTGTGTGCAGTGTGTCTCTCCCAGTGAGGAGTCAGTCTCTGGAACAAGTGTCCCTGTGTGCAGTGTGTCCCTCCCAGTGAGGAGTCAGTCTCTGGAACAAGTGTCTCTGTGTGCAGTGTGTCTGCCAGTGAGGAGTCAGTGTGTGGAACAAGTGTCCATGTGAGCAGTGTGTCACCCAGTGAGGAGTCAGTCTCTGGAATAAGTGTCCCTGTGTGCAGTGTCTCTCCCAGTGAGGAGTCAGTATGTGGAACAAGTGTCCCAGTGTGCAGTGTGTCTCCCAGTGAGGAGTCAGTGTGTAGAACAAGTGTCCCTGTGTGCAGTGTGTCTCCCAGTGAGGAGTCAGTGTGTGGAACAAGTGTCCCAGTGTGCAGTGTGTCTCCCAGTGAGGAGTCAGTGTGGAGAACAAGTGTCCCTGTGTGCAGTGTGTCTCCCAGTGAGGAGTCAGTGTGTGGAACAAGTGTCCCAGTGTGCAGTGTGTCTCCCAGTGAGGAGTCAGTCTCTGGAACAAGTGTTCCTATGTGCAGTGCGTCTCGCAGTGAGGAGTCAGTGTGTGGAACAAGTGTCCCTGTGTGCAGTGTGTCTCCAAGTGAGGAGTCAGTATGCGGAACAACTGTCTGTGTGTGCAGTGTGTCTCCCAGTGAGGAGTCAGTGTGTGGAACAAGTGTCCCTGTGTGCAGTATGTCTCCCAGTGAGGAGTCAGTCTCTGGAACAAGTGTCCATGTGTGCAGTGTGTCTCCGATGAGAAGTCAGTCTCAGGAACAAGTGTCCCTGTGTGCAGTGTGTCTCCCAGTGAGGAGTCAGTGTGTGGAACAAGTGTCCCTGTGTGCAGTGTGTCTCCCAGTGAGGAGTCAGTGTGTGGAACAAGTGTCCCAGTGTGCAGTGTGTCTCCCACTGAGGAGTCAGTGTGTGGAACAAGTGTCCCTGTGTGCAGTGTGTCTCCCAGTGAGGAGTCAGTGTGTGGAACAAGTGTCCCTGTGTGCAGTGTGTCTCCCAGTGAGGAGTCAGTCTCTGGAACAAGTGTTCCTGTGTGCAGTGTGTCTCCCAGTGAGGTGTTAGTCTCGGGAACAAGTGTCCCTGTGTGCAGTGTGTCTCCCAGTGAGGAGTCAGTGTGTGGAACAAGTGTCTCTGTGTGCAGTGTGTCTCCCAGTGAGGAGTCAGTCTCTGGAACAAGTGTCCCTGTGTGCAGTGTGTCCCTCCCAGTGAGGAGTCAGTCTCTGGAACAAGTGTCCATGTGTGCAGTGTGTCTCCCAGTGAGGAGTCAGTCTCTGGAACATATGTCCCTGTGTGCAGTGTGTCTCCCAGTGCGGAGTCAGTGTGTGGAACAAGTGTCCCTGTGTGCAGTGTGTCTCCCAGTGAGCAGTGTGTCTCCCAGTGAGGAGTCAGTCTCTGGAACAAGTGTTCCTATGTGCAGTGTGTCTCCTTGTGAGGAGTTAGTCTCTGGAACAAGTGTCCCTGTGTGCAGTGTGTCTCCCAGTGAGGAGTCAGTGTGTAGAACAACTGTCCCTGTGTGCAGTGTGTCTGCCAGTGAGGAGTCAGTGTGTGGAACAAGTGTCCATGTGAGCAGTGTGTCTCCCAGTGAGGAGTCAGTCTCTGGAATAAGTGTCCCTGTGTGCAGTGTGTCTCCCAGTGAGGAGTCAGTGTGTGGAACAAGTGTCCCTGTGTGCAGTGTCTCTCCCAGTGAGGAGTCAGTATGTGGAACAAGTGTCCCAGTGTGCAGTGTCTCCCACTGAGGCGTCAGTCTCTGGAATAAGTGTCCCTGTGTGCAGTGTGTCTCCCAGTGAGGAGTCAGTGTGTAGAACAACTGTCCCTGTGTGCAGTGTGTCTGCCAGTGAGGAGTCAGTGTGTGGAACAAGTGTTCCTGTGTGCAGTGTCTCTCCCAGTGAGGAGTCAGTGTGTGGAACAAGTGTCTCTGTGTGCAGTGTGTCTCCCAGTGAGGAGTCAGTCTCTGGAACAAGTGTCCCTGTCTGCAGTGTGTCTCTCCCAGTGAGGAGTCAGTCTCTGGAACAAGTGTCCCTGTGTGCAGTGTGTCTCCCAGTGAGGAGTCAGTGTGTGGAACAAGTGTCCCTGTGTGCAGTGTCTCTCCCAGTGAGGAGTCAGTGTGTGGAACAAGTGTCTCTGTGTGCAGTGTGTCTCCCAGTGAGGAGTCAGTCTCTGGAACAAGTGTCCCTGTGTGCAGTGTGTCTCTCCCAGTGAGGAGTCAGTCTCTGGAACAAGTGTCCCTGTGTGCAGTGTGTCTCTCCCAGTGAGGAGTCAGTCTCTGGAACAAGTGTCCCTGTGTGCAGTGTGTCTCTCCCAGTGAGGAGTCAGTCTCTGGAACAAGTGTCCCTGTGTGCAGTGTGTCCCTCCCAGTGAGGAGTCAGTCTCTGGAACAAGTGTCTCTGTGTGCAGTGTGTCTGCCAGTGAGGAGTCAGTGTGTGGAACAAGTGTCCATGTGAGCAGTGTGTCTCCCAGTGAGGAGTCAGTCTCTGGAATAAGTGTCCCTGTGTGCAGTGTGTCTCCCAGTGAGGAGTCAGTGTGTGGAACAAGTGTCCCTGTGTGCAGTGTCTCTCCCAGTGAGGAGTCAGTATGTGGAACAAGTGTCCCAGTGTGCAGTGTCTCCCACTGAGGCGTCAGTCTCTGGAATAAGTGTCCCTGTGTGCAGTGTGTCTCCCAGTGAGGAGTCAGTGTGTAGAACAACTGTCCCTGTGTGCAGTGTGTCTGCCAGTGAGGAGTCAGTGTGTGGAACAAGTGTTCCTGTGTGCAGTGTCTCTCCCAGTGAGGAGTCAGTGTGTGGAACAAGTGTCTCTGTGTGCAGTGTGTCTCCCAGTGAGGAGTCAGTGTGTGGAACAAGTGTCCCTGTGTGCAGTATGTCTCCCAGTGAGGAGTCAGTCTCTGGAACAAGTGTCCCTGTGTGCAGTGTGTCTCCCAGTGAGGAGTCAGTGTGTGGAACAAGTGTCCCTGTGTGCAGTGTGTCTCCCAGTGAGGAGTCAGTGTGTGGAACAAGTGTCTCTGTGTGCAGTGTGTCTCCCAGTGAGGAGTTAGTCTCTGGAACAAGTGTCCCTGTGTGCAGTGTCTCTCCCAGTGAGCAGTCAGTGTGGAGAACAAGTGTCCCTGTGTGCAGTGTGTCTGCCAGTGAGGAGTCAGTGTGTGGAACAAGTGTCCATGTGAGCAGTGTGTCACCCAGTGAGGAGTCAGTCTCTGGAATAAGTGGCCCTGTGTGCAGTGTCTCTCCCAGTGAGCAGTCAGTGTGGAGAACAAGTGTCCCTGTGTGCAGTGTGTCTCCCAGTGAGGAGTCAGTGTGTGGAACAAGTGTCCCAGTGTGCAGTGTGTCTCCCAGTGAGGAGTCAGTCTCTGGAACAAGTGTCCCTGTGTGCAGTGTGTCTCCCAGTGAGAAGTCAGTCTCAGGAACAAGTGTCCCTGTGTGCAATGTGTCTCCCAGTGAGGAGTCAGTGTGTGGAACAAGTGTCCCTGTGTGCAGTGTGTCTCCCAGTGAGGAGTCAGTGTGTGGAACAAGTGTCCCAGTGTGCAGTGTGTCTCCCACTGAGGAGTCAGTGTGTGGAACAAGTGTCCCTGTGTGCAGTGTGTCTCCCAGTGAGGAGTCAGTGTGTTGAACAAGTGTCCCTGTGTGCAGTGTGTCTCCCAGTGAGGAGTCAGTGTGTGGAACAAGTGTCCCTGTGTGCAGTGTGTCTCCCAGTGAGGAGTCAGTCTCTGGAACGAGTGTTCCTGTGTGCAGTGTGTCTCCCAGTGAGGAGTCAGTATGCGGAACAACTGTCTCTGTGTGCAGTGTGTCTCCCAGTGAGGAGTCAGTGTGTGGAACAAGTGTCCCTGTGTGCAGTATGTCTCCCAGTGAGGAGTCAGTCTCTGGAACAAGTGTCCCTGTGTGCAGTGTGTCTCCCAGTGAGAAGTCAGTCTCAGGAACAAGTGTCCCTGTGTGCAATGTGTCTCCCAGTGAGGAGTCAGTGTGTGGAACAAGTGTCCCTGTGTGCAGTGTGTCTCCCAGTGAGGAGTCAGTGTGTGGAACAAGTGTCCCAGTGTGCAGTGTGTCTCCCACTGAGGAGTCAGTGTGTGGAACAAGTGTCCCTGTGTGCAGTGTGTCTCCCAGTGAGGAGTCAGTGTGTTGAACAAGTGTCCCTGTGTGCAGTGTGTCTCCCAGTGAGCAGTCAGTGTGTGGAACAAGTGTCCCTGTGTGCAGTGTGTCTCCCAGTGAGGAGTCAGTCTCTGGAACAAGTGTTCCTGTGTGCAGTGTGTCTCCCAGTGAGGAGTTAGTCTCTGGAACAAGTGTCCCTGTGTGCAGTGTGTCTCCCAGTGAGGAGTCAGTGTGTGGAACAAGTGTCTCTGTGTGCAGTGTGTCTCCCAGTGAGGAGTCAGTGTGTGGAACAAGTGTCTCTGTGTGCAGTGTGTCTCTCCCAGTGAGGAGTCAGTCTCTGGAACAAGTGTCCCTGTGTGCAGTGTGTCTCTCCCAGTGAGGAGTCAGTCTCTGGAACAAGTGTCCCTGTGTGCAGTGTGTCCCTCCCAGTGAGGAGTCAGTCTCTGGAACAAGTGTCCATGTGTGCAGTGTGTCTCCCAGTGAGGAGTCAGTCTCTGGAACATATGTCCCTGTGTGCAGTGTGTCTCCCAGTGCGGAGTCAGTGTGTGGAACAACTGTCCCTGTGTGCAGTGTGTCTCCCAGTGAGGAGTTAGTCTCTGGAACAAGTGTCCCTGTGTGCAGTGTGTCTCCCAGTGAGGAGTCAGTCTCTGGAACAAGTGTCCCTGTGTGCAGTGTGTCTCTCCCAGTGAGGAGTCAGTCTCTGGAACAAGTGTCCCTGTGTGCAGTGTGTCCCTCCCAGTGAGGAGTCAGTCTCTGGAACAAGTGTCAATGTGTGCAGTGTGTCTCCCAGTGAGGAGTCAGTCTCTGGAACAAATGTCCCTGTGTGCAGTGTGTCTCCCAGTGCGGAGTCAGTGTGTGGAACAAGTGTCCCTGTGTGCAGTGTGTCCCTCCCAGTGAGGAGTCAGTCTCTGGAACAAGTGTCCATGTGTGCAGTGTCTCCCAGTGAGGAGTCAGTCTCTGGAACATATGTCCCTGTGTGCAGTGTGTCTCCCAGTGCGGAGTCAGTGTGTGGAACAAGTGTCCCTGTGTGCAGTGTGTCTCCCAGTGAGCAGTGTGTCTCCCAGTGAGGAGTCAGTCTCTGGAACAAGTGTCCCTGTGTGCAGTGTGTCTCCCAGTGAGGAGTCAGTGTGTGGAACAAGTGTCTCTGTGTGCAGTGTGTCTCCCAGTGAGGAGTCAGTGTGTGGAACGAGTGTCTCTGTGTGCAGTGTGTCTCTCCCAGTGAGGAGTCAGTCTCTGGAACAAGTGTCCCTGTGTGCAGTGTGTCTCTCCCAGTGAGGAGTCAGTCTCTGGAACAAGTGTCCCTGTGTGCAGTGTGTCCCTCCCAGTGAGGAGTCAGTCTCTGGAACAAGTGTCCATGTGTGCAGTGTGTCTCCCAGTGAGGAGTCAGTCTCTGGAACATATGTCCCTGTGTGCAGTGTGTCTCCCAGTGCGGAGTCAGTGTGTGGAACAACTGTCCCTGTGTGCAGTGTGTCTCCCAGTGAGGAGTTAGTCTCTGGAACAAGTGTCCCTGTGTGCAGTGTGTCTCCCAGTGAGGAGTCAGTCTCTGGAACAAGTGTCCCTGTGTGCAGTGTGTCTCTCCCAGTGAGGAGTCAGTCTCTGGAACAAGTGTCCCTGTGTGCAGTGTGTCCCTCCCAGTGAGGAGTCAGTCTCTGGAACAAGTGTCCATGTGTGCAGTGTGTCTCCCAGTGAGGAGTCAGTCTCTGGAACAAATGTCCCTGTGTGCAGTGTGTCTCCCAGTGCGGAGTCAGTGTGTGGAACAAGTGTTCCTGTGTGCAGTGTGTCCCTCCCAGTGAGGAGTCAGTCTCTGGAACAAGTGTCCATGTGTGCAGTGTCTCCCAGTGAGGAGTCAGTCTCTGGAACATATGTCCCTGTGTGCAGTGTGTCTCCCAGTGCGGAGTCAGTGTGTGGAACAAGTGTCCCTGTGTGCAGTGTGTCTCCCAGTGAGCAGTGTGTCTCCCAGTGAGGAGTCAGTCTCTGGAACAAGTGTCCCTATGTGCAGTGTGTCTCCCTGTGAGGAGTTAGTCTCTGGAACAAGTGTCCCTGTGTGCAGTGTGTCTCCCAGTGAGGAGTCAGTGTGTAGAACAACTGTCCCTGTGTGCAGTGTGTCTGCCAGTGAGGAGTCAGTGTGTGGAACAAGTGTCCATGTGAGCAGTGTGTCTCCCAGTGAGGAGTCAGTCTCTGGAATAAGTGTCCCTGTGTGCAGTGTGTCTCCCAGTGAGGAGTCAGTGTGTGGAACAAGTGTCCCTGTGTGCAGTGTCTCTCCCAGTGAGGAGTCAGTATGTGGAACAAGTGTCCCAGTGTGCAGTGTCTCCCACTGAGGCGTCAGTCTCTGGAACAAGTGTCCCTGTGTGCAGTGTGTCTCCCAGTGAGGAGTCAGTGTGTAGAACAACTGTCCCTGTGTGCAGTGTGTCTCTCCCAGTGAGGAGTCAGTCTCTGGAACAAGTGTCCCTGTGTGCAGTGTGTCTCTCCCAGTGAGGAGTCAGTCTCTGGAACAAGTGTCCCTGTGTGCAGTGTGTCCCTCCCAGTGAGGAGTCAGTCTCTGGAACAAGTGTCTCTGTGTGCAGTGTGTCTGCCAGTGAGGAGTCAGTGTGTGGAACAAGTGTCCATGTGAGCAGTGTGTCACCCAGTGAGGAGTCAGTCTCTGGAATAAGTGTCCCTGTGTGCAGTGTCTCTCCCAGTGAGGAGTCAGTCTGTGGAACAAGTGTCCCTGTGTGCAGTGTGTCTCCCAGTGAGGAGTCAGTGTGGAGAACAAGTGTCCCTGTGTGCAGTGTGTCTCCCAGTGAGGAGTCAGTGTGTGGAACAAGTGTCCCAGTGTGCAGTGTGTCTCCCAGTGAGGAGTCAGTCTCTGGAACAAGTGTTCCTGTGTGCAGTGCGTCTCCCAGTGAGGAGTCAGTGTGTGGAACAAGTGTCCCTGTGTGCAGTATGTCTCCCAGTGAGGAGTCAGTCTCTGGAACAAGTGTCCCTGTGTGCAGTGTGTCTCCCAGTGAGAAGTCAGTCTCAGGAACAAGTGTCCCTGTGTGCAGTGTGTCTCCCAGTGAGGAGTCAGTGTGTGGAACAAGTGTCCCTGTGTGCAATGTGTCTCCCAGTGAGGAGTCAGTGTGTGGAACAAGTGTCCCTGTATGCAGTGTGTCCCCCAGTGAGGAGTCAGTGTGTGGAACAAGTGTCCCTGTGTGCAGTGTGTCTCCCAGTGAGGAGTCAGTGTGTGGAACAAGTGTCCCAGTGTGCAGTGTGTCTCCCACTGAGGAGTCAGTGTGTGGAACAAGTGTCCCTGTGTGCAGTGTGTCTCCCAGTGAGGAGTCAGTCTCTGGAACAAGTGTTCCTGTGTGCAGTGTGTCTCCCAGTGAGGAGTTAGTCTCGGGAACAAGTGTCCCTGTGTGCAGTGTGTCTCCCAGTGAGGAGTCAGTGTGTGGAACAAGTGTCTCTGTGTGCAGTGTGTCTCCCAGTGAGGAGTCAGTCTCTGGAACAAGTGTCCCTGTGTGCAGTGTGTCCCTCCCAGTGAGGAGTCAGTCTCTGGAACAAGTGTCCATGTGTGCAGTGTGTCTCCCAGTGAGGAGTCAGTCTCTGGAACAAGTGTTCCTGTGTGCAGTGTGTCTCCCAGTGAGGAGTCAGTCTCTGGAACAAGTGTCCCTGTGTGCAGTGTGTCCCTCCCAGTGAGGAGTCAGTCTCTGGAACAAGTGTCCATGTGTGCAGTGTGTCTCCCAGTGAGGAGTCAGTCTCTGGAACATATGTCCCTGTGTGCAGTGTGTCTCCCAGTGCGGAGTCAGTGTGTGGAACAAGTGTCCCTGTGTGCAGTGTGTCTCCCAGTGAGCAGTGTGTCTCCCAGTGAGGAGTCAGTCTCTGGAACAAGTGTTCCTATGTGCAGTGTGTCTCCCTGTGAGGAGTTAGTCTCTGGAACAAGTGTCCCTGTGTGCAGTGTGTCTCCCAGTGAGGAGTCAGTGTGTAGAACAACTGTCCCTGTGTGCAGTGTGTCTGCCAGTGAGGAGTCAGTGTGTGGAACAAGTGTCCATGTGAGCAGTGTGTCTCCCAGTGAGGAGTCAGTGTGTGGAACAAGTGTCCCTGTGTGCAGTGTGTCTGCCAGTGAGGAGTCAGTGTGTGGAACAAGTGTCCATGTGTGCAGTGTCTCTCCCAGTGAGGAGTCAGTGTGTGGAACAAGTGTCTCTGTGTGCAGTGTGTCTCCCAGTGAGGAGTCAGTCTCTGGAACAAGTGTCCCTGTGTGCAGTGTGTCTCTCCCAGTGAGGAGTCAGTCTCTGGAACAAGTGTCCCTGTGTGCAGTGTGTCTCTCCCAGTGAGGAGTCAGTCTCTGGAACAAGTGTCCCTGTGTGCAGTGTGTCTCTCCCAGTGAGGAGTCAGTCTCTGGAACAAGTGTCCCTGTGTGCAGTGTGTCCCTCCCAGTGAGGAGTCAGTCTCTGGAACAAGTGTCTCTGTGTGCAGTGTGTCTGCCAGTGAGGAGTCAGTGTGTGGAACAAGTGTCCATGTGAGCAGTGTGTCACCCAGTGAGGAGTCAGTCTCTGGAATAAGTGTCCCTGTGTGCAGTGTCTCTCCCAGTGAGGAGTCAGTATGTGGAACAAGTGTCCCAGTGTGCAGTGTGTCTCCCAGTGAGGAGTCAGTGTGTAGAACAAGTGTCCCTGTGTGCAGTGTGTCTCCCAGTGAGGAGTCAGTGTGTGGAACAAGTGTCCCAGTGTGCAGTGTGTCTCCCAGTGAGGAGTCAGTGTGGAGAACAAGTGTCCCTGTGTGCAGTGTGTCTCCCAGTGAGGAGTCAGTGTGTGGAACAAGTGTCCCAGTGTGCAGTGTGTCTCCCAGTGAGGAGTCAGTCTCTGGAACAAGTGTTCCTATGTGCAGTGCGTCTCGCAGTGAGGAGTCAGTGTGTGGAACAAGTGTCCCTGTGTGCAGTGTGTCTCCAAGTGAGGAGTCAGTATGCGGAACAACTGTCTGTGTGTGCAGTGTGTCTCCCAGTGAGGAGTCAGTGTGTGGAACAAGTGTCCCTGTGTGCAGTATGTCTCCCAGTGAGGAGTCAGTCTCTGGAACAAGTGTCCCTGTGTGCAGTGTGTCTCCCAGTGAGAAGTCAGTCTCAGGAACAAGTGTCCCTGTGTGCAGTGTGTCTCCCAGTGAGGAGTCAGTGTGTGGAACAAGTGTCCCTGTGTGCAATGTGTCTCCCAGTGAGGAGTCAGTGTGTGGAACAAGTGTCCCTGTATGCAGTGTGTCCCCCAGTGAGGAGTCAGTGTGTGGAACAAGTGTCCCTGTGTGCAGTGTGTCTCCCAGTGAGGAGTCAGTGTGTGGAACAAGTGTCCCAGTGTGCAGTGTGTCTCCCACTGAGGAGTCAGTGTGTGGAACAAGTGTCCCTGTGTGCAGTGTGTCTCCCAGTGAGGAGTCAGTGTGTGGAACAAGTGTCCCTGTGTGCAGTGTGTCTCCCAGTGAGGAGTCAGTCTCTGGAACAAGTGTTCCTGTGTGCAGTGTGTCTCCCAGTGAGGTGTTAGTCTCGGGAACAAGTGTCCCTGTGTGCAGTGTGTCTCCCAGTGAGGAGTCAGTGTGTGGAACAAGTGTCTCTGTGTGCAGTGTGTCTCCCAGTGAGGAGTCAGTCTCTGGAACAAGTGTCCCTGTGTGCAGTGTGTCCCTCCCAGTGAGGAGTCAGTCTCTGGAACAAGTGTCCATGTGTGCAGTGTGTCTCCCAGTGAGGAGTCAGTCTCTGGAACAAGTGTTCCTGTGTGCAGTGTGTCTCCCAGTGAGGAGTTAGTCTCTGGAACAAGTGTCCCTGTGTGCAGTGTGTCTCCCAGTGAGGAGTCAGTCTCTGGAACAAGTGTCCCTGTGTGCAGTGTGTCCCTCCCAGTGAGGAGTCAGTCTCTGGAACAAGTGTCCATGTGTGCAGTGTGTCTCCCAGTGAGGAGTCAGTCTCTGGAACATATGTCCCTGTGTGCAGTGTGTCTCCCAGTGCGGAGTCAGTGTGTGGAACAAGTGTCCCTGTGTGCAGTGTGTCTCCCAGTGAGCAGTGTGTCTCCCAGTGAGGAGTCAGTCTCTGGAACAAGTGTTCCTATGTGCAGTGTGTCTCCCTGTGAGGAGTTAGTCTCTGGAACAAGTGTCCCTGTGTGCAGTGTGTCTCCCAGTGAGGAGTCAGTGTGTAGAACAACTGTCCCTGTGTGCAGTGTGTCTGCCAGTGAGGAGTCAGTGTGTGGAACAAGTGTCCATGTGAGCAGTGTGTCTCCCAGTGAGGAGTCAGTCTCTGGAATAAGTGTCCCTGTGTGCAGTGTGTCTCCCAGTGAGGAGTCAGTGTGTGGAACAAGTGTCCCTGTGTGCAGTGTCTCTCCCAGTGAGGAGTCAGTATGTGGAACAAGTGTCCCAGTGTGCAGTGTCTCCCACTGAGGCGTCAGTCTCTGGAATAAGTGTCCCTGTGTGCAGTGTGTCTCCCAGTGAGGAGTCAGTGTGTAGAACAACTGTCCCTGTGTGCAGTGTGTCTGCCAGTGAGGAGTCAGTGTGTGGAACAAGTGTTCCTGTGTGCAGTGTCTCTCCCAGTGAGGAGTCAGTGTGTGGAACAAGTGTCTCTGTGTGCAGTGTGTCTCCCAGTGAGGAGTCAGTCTCTGGAACAAGTGTCCCTGTCTGCAGTGTGTCTCTCCCAGTGAGGAGTCAGTCTCTGGAACAAGTGTCCCTGTGTGCAGTGTGTCTCCCAGTGAGGAGTCAGTGTGTGGAACAAGTGTCCCTGTGTGCAGTGTCTCTCCCAGTGAGGAGTCAGTGTGTGGAACAAGTGTCTCTGTGTGCAGTGTGTCTCCCAGTGAGGAGTCAGTCTCTGGAACAAGTGTCCCTGTGTGCAGTGTGTCTCTCCCAGTGAGGAGTCAGTCTCTGGAACAAGTGTCCCTGTGTGCAGTGTGTCTCTCCCAGTGAGGAGTCAGTCTCTGGAACAAGTGTCCCTGTGTGCAGTGTGTCTCTCCCAGTGAGGAGTCAGTCTCTGGAACAAGTGTCCCTGTGTGCAGTGTGTCCCTCCCAGTGAGGAGTCAGTCTCTGGAACAAGTGTCTCTGTGTGCAGTGTGTCTGCCAGTGAGGAGTCAGTGTGTGGAACAAGTGTCCATGTGAGCAGTGTGTCTCCCAGTGAGGAGTCAGTCTCTGGAATAAGTGTCCCTGTGTGCAGTGTGTCTCCCAGTGAGGAGTCAGTGTGTGGAACAAGTGTCCCTGTGTGCAGTGTCTCTCCCAGTGAGGAGTCAGTATGTGGAACAAGTGTCCCAGTGTGCAGTGTCTCCCACTGAGGCGTCAGTCTCTGGAATAAGTGTCCCTGTGTGCAGTGTGTCTCCCAGTGAGGAGTCAGTGTGTAGAACAACTGTCCCTGTGTGCAGTGTGTCTGCCAGTGAGGAGTCAGTGTGTGGAACAAGTGTTCCTGTGTGCAGTGTCTCTCCCAGTGAGGAGTCAGTGTGTGGAACAAGTGTCTCTGTGTGCAGTGTGTCTCCCAGTGAGGAGTCAGTGTGTGGAACAAGTGTCCCTGTGTGCAGTATGTCTCCCAGTGAGGAGTCAGTCTCTGGAACAAGTGTCCCTGTGTGCAGTGTGTCTCCCAGTGAGGAGTCAGTGTGTGGAACAAGTGTCCCTGTGTGCAGTGTGTCTCCCAGTGAGGAGTCAGTGTGTGGAACAAGTGTCCCTGTGTGCAGTGTGTCTGCCAGTGAGGAGTCAGTGTGTGGAACAAGTGTCCATGTGTGCAGTGTCTCTCCCAGTGAGGAGTCAGTGTGTGGAACAAGTGTCTCTGTGTGCAGTGTGTCTCCCAGTGAGGAGTCAGTCTCTGGAACAAGTGTCCCTGTGTGCAGTGTGTCTCTCCCAGTGAGGAGTCAGTCTCTGGAACAAGTGTCCCTGTGTGCAGTGTGTCTCTCCCAGTGAGGAGTCAGTCTCTGGAACAAGTGTCCCTGTGTGCAGTGTGTCTCTCCCAGTGAGGAGTCAGTCTCTGGAACAAGTGTCCCTGTGTGCAGTGTGTCCCTCCCAGTGAGGAGTCAGTCTCTGGAACAAGTGTCTCTGTGTGCAGTGTGTCTCCCAGTGAGCAGTGTGTCTCCCAGTGAGGAGTCAGTCTCTGGAACAAGTGTTCCTATGTGCAGTGTGTCTCCCTGTGAGGAGTTAGTCTCTGGAACAAGTGTCCCTGTGTGCAGTGTGTCTCCCAGTGAGGAGTCAGTGTGTAGAACAACTGTCCCTGTGTGCAGTGTGTCTGCCAGTGAGGAGTCAGTGTGTGGAACAAGTGTCCATGTGAGCAGTGTGTCTCCCAGTGAGGAGTCAGTGTGTGGAACAAGTGTCCCTGTGTGCAGTGTGTCTGCCAGTGAGGAGTCAGTGTGTGGAACAAGTGTCCATGTGTGCAGTGTCTCTCCCAGTGAGGAGTCAGTGTGTGGAACAAGTGTCTCTGTGTGCAGTGTGTCTCCCAGTGAGGAGTCAGTCTCTGGAACAAGTGTCCCTGTGTGCAGTGTGTCTCTCCCAGTGAGGAGTCAGTCTCTGGAACAAGTGTCCCTGTGTGCAGTGTGTCTCTCCCAGTGAGGAGTCAGTCTCTGGAACAAGTGTCCCTGTGTGCAGTGTGTCTCTCCCAGTGAGGAGTCAGTCTCTGGAACAAGTGTCCCTGTGTGCAGTGTGTCCCTCCCAGTGAGGAGTCAGTCTCTGGAACAAGTGTCTCTGTGTGCAGTGTGTCTGCCAGTGAGGAGTCAGTGTGTGGAACAAGTGTCCATGTGAGCAGTGTGTCACCCAGTGAGGAGTCAGTCTCTGGAATAAGTGTCCCTGTGTGCAGTGTCTCTCCCAGTGAGGAGTCAGTATGTGGAACAAGTGTCCCAGTGTGCAGTGTGTCTCCCAGTGAGGAGTCAGTGTGTAGAACAAGTGTCCCTGTGTGCAGTGTGTCTCCCAGTGAGGAGTCAGTGTGTGGAACAAGTGTCCCAGTGTGCAGTGTGTCTCCCAGTGAGGAGTCAGTGTGGAGAACAAGTGTCCCTGTGTGCAGTGTGTCTCCCAGTGAGGAGTCAGTGTGTGGAACAAGTGTCCCAGTGTGCAGTGTGTCTCCCAGTGAGGAGTCAGTCTCTGGAACAAGTGTTCCTATGTGCAGTGCGTCTCGCAGTGAGGAGTCAGTGTGTGGAACAAGTGTCCCTGTGTGCAGTGTGTCTCCAAGTGAGGAGTCAGTATGCGGAACAACTGTCTGTGTGTGCAGTGTGTCTCCCAGTGAGGAGTCAGTGTGTGGAACAAGTGTCCCTGTGTGCAGTATGTCTCCCAGTGAGGAGTCAGTCTCTGGAACAAGTGTCCCTGTGTGCAGTGTGTCTCCCAGTGAGAAGTCAGTCTCAGGAACAAGTGTCCCTGTGTGCAGTGTGTCTCCCAGTGAGGAGTCAGTGTGTGGAACAAGTGTCCCTGTGTGCAATGTGTCTCCCAGTGAGGAGTCAGTGTGTGGAACAAGTGTCCCTGTATGCAGTGTGTCCCCCAGTGAGGAGTCAGTGTGTGGAACAAGTGTCCCTGTGTGCAGTGTGTCTCCCAGTGAGGAGTCAGTGTGTGGAACAAGTGTCCCAGTGTGCAGTGTGTCTCCCACTGAGGAGTCAGTGTGTGGAACAAGTGTCCCTGTGTGCAGTGTGTCTCCCAGTGAGGAGTCAGTGTGTGGAACAAGTGTCCCTGTGTGCAGTGTGTCTCCCAGTGAGGAGTCAGTCTCTGGAACAAGTGTTCCTGTGTGCAGTGTGTCTCCCAGTGAGGTGTTAGTCTCGGGAACAAGTGTCCCTGTGTGCAGTGTGTCTCCCAGTGAGGAGTCAGTGTGTGGAACAAGTGTCTCTGTGTGCAGTGTGTCTCCCAGTGAGGAGTCAGTCTCTGGAACAAGTGTCCCTGTGTGCAGTGTGTCCCTCCCAGTGAGGAGTCAGTCTCTGGAACAAGTGTCCATGTGTGCAGTGTGTCTCCCAGTGAGGAGTCAGTCTCTGGAACAAGTGTTCCTGTGTGCAGTGTGTCTCCCAGTGAGGAGTTAGTCTCTGGAACAAGTGTCCCTGTGTGCAGTGTGTCTCCCAGTGAGGAGTCAGTCTCTGGAACAAGTGTCCCTGTGTGCAGTGTGTCCCTCCCAGTGAGGAGTCAGTCTCTGGAACAAGTGTCCATGTGTGCAGTGTGTCTCCCAGTGAGGAGTCAGTCTCTGGAACATATGTCCCTGTGTGCAGTGTGTCTCCCAGTGCGGAGTCAGTGTGTGGAACAAGTGTCCCTGTGTGCAGTGTGTCTCCCAGTGAGCAGTGTGTCTCCCAGTGAGGAGTCAGTCTCTGGAACAAGTGTTCCTATGTGCAGTGTGTCTCCCTGTGAGGAGTTAGTCTCTGGAACAAGTGTCCCTGTGTGCAGTGTGTCTCCCAGTGAGGAGTCAGTGTGTAGAACAACTGTCCCTGTGTGCAGTGTGTCTGCCAGTGAGGAGTCAGTGTGTGGAACAAGTGTCCATGTGAGCAGTGTGTCTCCCAGTGAGGAGTCAGTCTCTGGAATAAGTGTCCCTGTGTGCAGTGTGTCTCCCAGTGAGGAGTCAGTGTGTGGAACAAGTGTCCCTGTGTGCAGTGTCTCTCCCAGTGAGGAGTCAGTATGTGGAACAAGTGTCCCAGTGTGCAGTGTCTCCCACTGAGGCGTCAGTCTCTGGAATAAGTGTCCCTGTGTGCAGTGTGTCTCCCAGTGAGGAGTCAGTGTGTAGAACAACTGTCCCTGTGTGCAGTGTGTCTGCCAGTGAGGAGTCAGTGTGTGGAACAAGTGTTCCTGTGTGCAGTGTCTCTCCCAGTGAGGAGTCAGTGTGTGGAACAAGTGTCTCTGTGTGCAGTGTGTCTCCCAGTGAGGAGTCAGTCTCTGGAACAAGTGTCCCTGTCTGCAGTGTGTCTCTCCCAGTGAGGAGTCAGTCTCTGGAACAAGTGTCCCTGTGTGCAGTGTGTCTCCCAGTGAGGAGTCAGTGTGTGGAACAAGTGTCCCTGTGTGCAGTGTCTCTCCCAGTGAGGAGTCAGTGTGTGGAACAAGTGTCTCTGTGTGCAGTGTGTCTCCCAGTGAGGAGTCAGTCTCTGGAACAAGTGTCCCTGTGTGCAGTGTGTCTCTCCCAGTGAGGAGTCAGTCTCTGGAACAAGTGTCCCTGTGTGCAGTGTGTCTCTCCCAGTGAGGAGTCAGTCTCTGGAACAAGTGTCCCTGTGTGCAGTGTGTCTCTCCCAGTGAGGAGTCAGTCTCTGGAACAAGTGTCCCTGTGTGCAGTGTGTCCCTCCCAGTGAGGAGTCAGTCTCTGGAACAAGTGTCTCTGTGTGCAGTGTGTCTGCCAGTGAGGAGTCAGTGTGTGGAACAAGTGTCCATGTGAGCAGTGTGTCTCCCAGTGAGGAGTCAGTCTCTGGAATAAGTGTCCCTGTGTGCAGTGTGTCTCCCAGTGAGGAGTCAGTGTGTGGAACAAGTGTCCCTGTGTGCAGTGTCTCTCCCAGTGAGGAGTCAGTATGTGGAACAAGTGTCCCAGTGTGCAGTGTCTCCCACTGAGGCGTCAGTCTCTGGAATAAGTGTCCCTGTGTGCAGTGTGTCTCCCAGTGAGGAGTCAGTGTGTAGAACAACTGTCCCTGTGTGCAGTGTGTCTGCCAGTGAGGAGTCAGTGTGTGGAACAAGTGTTCCTGTGTGCAGTGTCTCTCCCAGTGAGGAGTCAGTGTGTGGAACAAGTGTCTCTGTGTGCAGTGTGTCTCCCAGTGAGGAGTCAGTGTGTGGAACAAGTGTCCCTGTGTGCAGTATGTCTCCCAGTGAGGAGTCAGTCTCTGGAACAAGTGTCCCTGTGTGCAGTGTGTCTCCCAGTGAGAAGTCTGTCTCAGGAACAAGTGTCCCTGTGTGCAGTGTGTCTCCCAGTGAGGAGTCAGTGTGTGGTACAAGTGTCCCAGTGTGCAGTGTGTCTCCCACTGAGGAGTCAGTGTGTGGAACAAGTGTCCCTGTGTGCAGTGTGTCTCCCAGTGAGGAGTCAGTGTGTTGAACAAGTGTCCCTGTGTGCAGTGTGTCTCCCAGTGAGGAGTCAGTGTGTGGAACAAGTGTCCCTGTGTGCAGTGTGTCTCCCAGTGAGGAGTCAGTCTCTGGAACAAGTGTTCCTGTGTGCAGTGTGTCTCCCAGTGAGGAGTTAGTCTCTGGAACAAGTGTTCCTGTGTGCAGTGTGTCTCCCAGTGAGGAGTCAGTCTCTGGAACAAGTGTCCCTGTGTGCAGTGTGTCCCTCCCAGTGAGGAGTCAGTCTCTGGAACAAATGTCCCTGTGTGCAGTGTGTCTCCCAGTGAGGAGTCAGTGTGTGGAACAAGTGTACCTGTGTGCAGTGTCTCTCCCAGTGAGGAGTCAGTCTCTGGAACAAGTGTTCCTGTGTGCAGTGTGTCTCCCAGTGAGGAGTTAGTCTCTGGAACAAGTGTCCCTGTGTGCAGTGTGTCTCCCAGTGAGGAGTCAGTGTGTGGAACAAGTGTCCCTGTGTGCAGTGTCTCTCCCAGTGAGGAGTCAGTATGTGGAACAAGTGTCCCAGTGTGCAGTGTCTCCCACTGAGGAGTCAGTGTGTGGAACAAGTGTCCCTGCGTGCAGTGTGTCTCCCAGTGAGGAGTCAGTGTGTAGAACAAGTGTCCCTGTGTGCAGTGTGTCTCCCAGTGAGGAGTCAGTGTGTAGAACAAGTGTCCCTGTGTGCAGTGTCTCCCAGTGAGGAGTCAGTCTCTGGAATAAGTGTCCCTGTGTGCAGTGTGTCTCCCAGTGAGGAGTCAGTGTGTAGAACAACTGTCCCTGTGTGCAGTGTGTCTCCCAGTGAGGAGTCAGTCTCTGGAACGAGTGTTCCTGTGTGCAGTGTGTCTCTCCCAGTGAGGAGTCAGTCTCTGGAACAAGTGTCCATGTGTGCAGTGTGTCTCCCAGTGAGGAGTCAGTCTCTGGAACAAATGTCCCTGTGTGCAGTGTGTCTCCCAGTGAGGAGTCAGTGTGTGGAACAAGTGTTCCTGTGTGCAGTGTGTCTCCCAGTGAGGAGTCAGTGTGTGGAACAAGTGTTCCTGTGTGCAGTGTGTCTCCCAGTGAGGAGTCAGTGTGTGGAACAAGTGTTCCTTTGTGCAGTGTGTCTCCCAGTGAGGAGTCAGTGTGTGGAACAAGTGTCCCTGTGTGCAGTGTGTCTCCCAGTGAGGAGTCAGTGTGTGGAACAAGTGTCCCTGTGTGCAGTGTGTCCCCCAGTGAGGAGTCAGTGTGGGAACAAGTGTCCCTGTGTGCAGTGTGTCTCCCAGTGAGGAGTCAGTGTGTCTCCCAGTGAAGAGTCAGTGTGTCTCCCAGTGAGGAGTCAGTGTGTCTCCCAGTGAGGAGTCAGTGTGTCTCCCAGTGAGGAGTCAGTGTGTCTCCCAGTGAGGAGTCAGTGTGTCTCCCAGTGAGGAGTCAGTGTGTCTCCCAGTGAGGAGTCAGTGTGTCTCCCAGTGAGGAGTCAGTGTGTCTCCCAGTGAGGAGTCAGTGTGTCTCCCAGTGAGGAGTCAGTGTGTCTCCCAGTGAGGAGTCAGTGTGTCTCCCAGTGAGGAGTCAGTGTGTGGAACAAGTGTTCCTGTGTGCAGTGTGTCTCCCAGTGAGGAGTCAGTGTGTAGAACAACTGTCCCTGTGTGCAGTGTGTCTGCCAGTGAGGAGTCAGTGTGTGGAACAAGTGTCCATGTGAGCAGTGTGTCTCCCAGTGAGGAGTCAGTTTCTGGAATAAGTGTCCCTGTGTGCAGTGCGTCTCCCAGTGAGAATTCAGTCTCTGGAACAAGTGTCCCTGTGTGCAGTGCATCTCCCAGTGAGGAGTCAGTGTGTGGAACAAGTGTCCCTGTGTGCAGTGTGTCTCCCAGTGAGAAGTCAGTGTGTGGAACAAGTGTCCCTGTGTGCAGTGTGTCTCCCAGTGAGGAGTCAGTCTCTGGAACAAGTGTTCCTGTGTGCAGTGTGTCTCCCAGTGAGGAGTCAGTGTGTGGAACAAGTGTCCCTGTGTGCAGTGTGTCTCCCAGTGAGGAGTCAGTCTCTGGAACGAGTGTTCCTGTGTGCAGTGTGTCTCCCAGTGAGGAGTCAGTGTGTAGGACAACTGTCCCTGTGTGCAGTGTGTCTGCCAGTGAGGAGTCAGTGTGTGGAACAAGTGTCCATGTGAGCAGTGTGTCACCCAGTGAGGAGTCAGTCTCTGGAATAAGTGTCCCTGTGTGCAGTGTGTCTCCCAGTGAGGAGTCAGTGTGTAGAACAAGTGTCCCTGTGTGCAGTGTGTCTCCCAGTGAGGAGTCAGTGTGTGGAACAAGTGTCCCAGTGTGCAGTGTGTCTCTCAGTGAGGAGTCAGTCTCTGGAACAAGTGTTCCTGTGTGCAGTGTGTCTCCCAGTGAGGAGTCAGTGTGTGGAACAAGTGTCGCTGTGTGCAGTGTGTCTCCCAGTGAGGAGTCAGTCTCTGGAACGAGTGTTCCTGTGTGCAGTGTGTCTCCCAGTGAGGAGTCAGTGTGTGGAACAAGTGTCCCTGTGTGCAGTGTGTCTCCCAGTGAGGAGTCAGTCTCTGGAACGAGTGTTCCTGTGTGCAGTGTGTCTCCCAGTGAGGAGTCAGTGTGTGGAACAAGTGTCCCTGTGTGCAGTGTGTCTCCCAGTGAGGAGTCAGTCTCTGGAACAAGTGTCCCTGTGTGCAGTGTGTCTCCCAGTGAAGAGTCAGTGTGTGGAACAAGTGTCCCTGTGTGCAGTGTGTCTCCAAGTGAGGAGTCAGTATGCGGAACAACTGTCTCTGTGTGCAGTGTGTCTCCCAGTGAGGAGTCAGTGTGTGGAACAACTGTCCCTGTGTGCAGTATGTCTCCCAGTGAGGAGTCAGTCTCTGGAACAAGTGTCCCTGTGTGCAGTGTGTCTCCCAGTGAGAAGTCAGTCTCAGGAACAAGTGTCCCTGTGTGCAATGTGTCTCCCAGTGAGGAGTCAGTGTGTGGAACAAGTGTCCCTGTATGCAGTGTGTCCCCCAGTGAGGAGTCAGTGTGTGGAACAAGTGTCCCTGTGTGCAGTGTGTCTCCCAGTGAGGAGTCAGTGTGTGGAACAAGTGTCCCAGTGTGCAGTGTGTCTCCCACTGAGGAGTCAGTGTGTGGAACAAGTGTCCCTGTGTGCAGTGTGTCTCCCAGTGAGGAGTCAGTGTGTTGAACAAGTGTCCCTGTGTGCAGTGTGTCTCCCAGTGAGGAGTCAGTGTGTGGAACAAGTGTCCCTGTGTGCAGTGTGTCTCCCAGTGAGGAGTCAGTCTCTGGAACAAGTGTTCCTGTGTGCAGTGTGTCTCCCAGTGAGGAGTTAGTCTCTGGAACAAGTGTCCCTGTGTGCAGTGTGTCTCCCAGTGAGGAGTCAGTCTCTGGAACAAGTGTCCCTGTGTGCAGTGTGTCTCTCCCAGTGAGGAGTCAGTCTCTGGAACAAGTGTCCCTGTATGCAGTGTGTCCCTCCCAGTGAGGAGTCAGTCTCTGGAACAAGAGTCCATGTGTGCAGTGTGTCTCCCAGTGAGGAGTCAGTCTCTGGAACAAATGTCCCTGTGTGCAGTGTGTCTCTCAGTGCGGAGTCAGTGTGTGGAACAAGTGTCCCTGTGTGCAGTGTCTCTCCCAGTGAGGAGTCAGTCTGTGGAACAAGTGTCCCAGTGTGCAGTGTCTCCCACTGAGGAGTCAGTCTCTGGAATAAGTGTCCCTGTGTGCAGTGTGTCTCCCAGTGAGGAGTCAGTGTGTAGAACAACTGTCCCTGTGTGCAGTGTGTCTGCCAGTGAGGAGTCAGTGTGTGGAACAAGTGTCCATGTGAGCAGTGTGTCTCCCAGTGAGGAGTCCTTCTCTGGAATAAGTGTCCCTGTGTGCAATGTGTCTCCCAGTGAGGAGTCAGTGTGTGGAACAAGCGTCCCTGTGTGCAGTGTCTCTCCCAGTGAGGTGTCAGTGTGTGGAACAAGTGTCTCTGTGTGCAGTGTGTCTCCCAGTGAGGAGTCAGTCTCTGGAACAAGTGTCCCTGTGTGCAGTGTGTCTCTCCCAGTGAGGAGTCAGTCTCTGGAACAAGTGTCCCTGTGTGCAGTGTGTCTCTCCCAGTGAGGAGTCAGTCTCTGGAACAAGTGTCCCTGTGTGCAGTGTGTCTCTCCCAGTGAGGAGTCAGTCTCTGGAACAAGTGTCCCTGTGTGCAGTGTGTCCCTCCCAGTGAGGAGTCAGTCTCTGGAACAAGTGTCCCTGTGTGCAGTGCATCTCCCAGTGAGGAGTCAGTGTGTGGAACAAGTGTCCCTGTGTGCAGTGTGTCTCCCAGTGAGGAGTCAGTGTTTGGAACAAGTGTCCCTGTGTGCAGTGTGTCTCCCAGTGAGGAGTCAGTGTGTGGAACAAGTGTCACTGTGTGCAGTGTGTCTCCCAGTGAGGAGTTAGTCTCTGGAACAAGTGTCCCTGTGTGCAGTGTCTCTCCCAGTGAGCAGTCAGTGTGGAGAACAAGTGTCCCTGTGTGCAGTGTGTCTGCCAGTGAGGAGTCAGTGTGTGGAACAAGTGTCCATGTGAGCAGTGTGTCACCCAGTGAGGAGTCAGTCTCTGGAATAAGTGGCCCTGTGTGCAGTGTCTCTCCCAGTGAGCAGTCAGTGTGGAGAACAAGTGTCCCTGTGTGCAGTGTGTCTCCCAGTGAGGAGTCAGTGTGTGGAACAAGTGTCCCAGTGTGCAGTGTGTCTCCCAGTGAGGAGTCAGTCTCTGCAACAAGTGTTCCTGTGTGCAGTGTGTCTCCCAGTGAGGAGTCAGTGTGTGGAACAAGTGTCCCTGTGTGCAGTGTGTCTCCCAGTGAGGAGTCAGTCTCTGGAACGAGTGTTCCTGTGTGCAGTGTGTCTCCCAGTGAGGAGTCAGTATGCGGAACAACTGTCTCTGTGTGCAGTGTGTCTCCCAGTGAGGAGTCGGTGTGTGGAACAAGTGTCCCTGTGTGCAGTATGTCTCCCAGTGAGGAGTCAGTCTCTGGAACAAGTGTCCCTGTGTGCAGTGTGTCTCCCAGTGAGAAGTCAGTCTCAGGAACAAGTGTCCCAGTGTGCAGTGTGTCTCCCACTGAGGAGTCAGTGTGTGGAACAAGTGTCCCTGTGTGCAGTGTGTCTCCCAGTGAGGAGTCAGTGTGTTGAACAAGTGTCCCTGTGTGCAGTGTGTCTCCCAGTGAGCAGTCAGTGTGTGGAACAAGTGTCCCTGTGTGCAGTGTGTCTCCCAGTGAGGAGTCAGTCTCTGGAACAAGTGTTCCTGTGTGCAGTGTGTCTCCCAGTGAGGAGTTAGTCTCTGGAACAAGTGTCCCTGTGTGCAGTGTGTCTCCCAGTGAGGAGTCAGTGTGTGGAACAAGTGTCTCTGTGTGCAGTGTGTCTCCCAGTGAGGAGTTAGTCTCTGGAACAAGTGTCCCTGTGTGCAGTGTGTCTCCCAGTGAGGAGTCAGTCTCTGGAACAAGTGTCCCTGTGTGCAGTGTGTCTCTCCCAGTGAGGAGTCAGTCTCTGGAACAAGTGTCCCTGTGTGCAGTGTGTCCCTCCCAGTGAGGAGTCAGTCTCTGGAACAAGTGTCCATGTGTGCAGTGTGTCTCCCAGTGAGGAGTCAGTCTCTGGAACAAATGTCCCTGTGTGCAGTGTGTCTCCCAGTGCGGAGTCAGTGTGTGGAACAAGTGTCCCTGTGTGCAGTGTCTCTCCCAGTGAGGAGTCAGTATGTGGAACAAGTGTCCCAGTGTGCAGTGTCTCCCACTGAGGAGTCAGTCTCTGGAATAAGTGTCCCTGTGTGCAGTGTGTCTCCCTGTGAGGAGTCAGTGTGTAGAACAACTGTCCCTGTGTGCAGTGTGTCTGCCAGTGAGGAGTCAGTGTGTGGAACAAGTGTCCATGTGAGCAGTGTGTCTCCCAGTGAGGAGTCCGTCTCTGGAATAAGTGTCCCTGTGTGCAGTGTGTCTCCCAGTGAGGAGTCAGTGTGTGGAACAAGCGTCCCTGTGTGCAGTGTCTCTCCCAGTGAGGTGTCAGTGTGTGGAACAAGTGTCTGTGTGTGCAGTGTGTCTCCCAGTGAGGAGTCAGTCTCTGGAACAAGTGTCCCTGTGTGCAGTGTGTCTCTCCCAGTGAGGAGTCGGTCTCTGGAACAAGTGTCCCTGTGTGCAGTGTGTCTCTCCCAGTGAGGAGTCAGTCTCTGGAACAAGTGTCCCTGTGTGCAGTGTGTCTCTCCCAGTGAGGAGTCAGTCTCTGGAACAAGTGTCCCTGTGTGCAGTGTGTCCCTCCCAGTGAGGAGTCAGTCTCTGGAACAAGTGTCCCTGTGTGCAGTGCATCTCCCAGTGAGGAGTCAGTGTGTGGAACAAGTGTCCCTGTGTGCAGTGTGTCTCCCAGTGAGGAGTCAGTGTTTGGAACAAGTGTCCCTGTGTGCAGTGTGTCTCCCAGTGAGGAGTCAGTGTGTGGAACAAGTGTCCCTGTGTGCAGTGTGTCTCCCAGTGAGGAGTTAGTCTCTGGAACAAGTGTCCCTGTGTGCAGTGTGTCTCCCAGTGAGGAGTCAGTGTGTAGGACAACTGTCCCTGTGTGCAGTGTGTCTGCCAGTGAGGAGTCAGTGTGTGGAACAAGTGTCCATGTGAGCAGTGTGTCACCCAGTGAGGAGTCAGTCTCTGGAATAAGTGGCCCTGTGTGCAGTGTCTCTCCCAGTGAGGAGTCAGTGTGGAGAACATGTGTCCCTGTGTGCAGTGTGTCTCCCAGTGAGGAGTCAGTGTGTGGAACAAGTGTCCCAGTGTGCAGTGTGTCTCCCAGTGAGGAGTCAGTCTCTGGAACAAGTGTTCCTGTGTGCAGTGTGTCTCCCAGTGAGGAGTCAGTGTGTGGAACAAGTGTCCCTGTGTGCAGTGTGTCTCCCAGTGAGGAGTCAGTCTCTGGAACGAGTGTTCCTGTGTGCAGTGTGTCTCCCAGTGAGGATTCAGTATGCAGAACAACTGTCTCTGTGTGCAGTGTGTCTCCCAGTGAGGAGTCAGTGTGTGGAACAAGTGTCCCTGTGTGCAGTATGTCTCCCAGTGAGGAGTCAGTCTCTGGAACAAGTGTCCCTGTGTGCAGTGTGTCTCCCAGTGAGAAGTCAGTCTCAGGAACAAGTGTCCCTGTGTGCAATGTGTCTCCCAGTGAGGAGTCAGTGTGTGGAACAAGTGTCCCTGTGTGCAGTGTGTCTCCCAGTGAGGAGTCAGTGTGTGGAACAAGTGTCCCAGTGTGCAGTGTGTCTCCCACTGAGGAGTCAGTGTGTGGAACAAGTGTCCCTGTGTGCAGTGTGTCTCCCAGTGAGGAGTCAGTGTGTTGAACAAGTGTCCCTGTGTGCAGTGTGTCTCCCAATGAGGAGTCAGTGTGTGGAACAAGTGTCCCTGTGTGCAGTGTGTCTCCCAGTGAGGAGTCAGTCTCTGGAACAAGTGTTCCTGTGTGCAGTGTGTCTCCCAGTGAGGAGTTAGTCTCTGGAACAAGTGTCCCTGTGTGCAGTGTGTCTCCCAGTGAGGAGTCAGTGTGTGGAACAAGTGTCTCTGTGTGCAGTGTGTCTCCCAGTGAGGAGTCAGTGTGTGGAACAAGTGTCTCTGTGTGCAGTGTGTCTCTCCCAGTGAGGAGTCAGTCTCTGGAACAAGTGTCCCTGTGTGCAGTGTGTCTCTCCCAGTGAGGAGTCAGTCTCTGGAACAAGTGTCCCTGTGTGCAGTGTGTCCCTCCCAGTGAGGAGTCAGTCTCTGGAACAAGTGTCCATGGGTGCAGTGTGTCTCCCAGTGAGGAGTCAGTCTCTGGAACATAAGTCCCTGTGTGCAGTGTGTCTCCCAGTGCGGAGTCGGTGTGTGGAACAAGTGTCCCTGTGTGCAGTGTGTCTCCCAGTGAGGAGTCAGTCTCTGGAACAAGTGTTCCTATGTGCAGTGTGTCTCCCTGTGAGGAGTTAGTCTCTGGAACAAGTGTCCCTGTGTGCAGTGTGTCTCCCAGTGAGGAGTCAGTGTGTAGAACAACTGTCCCTGTGTGCAGTGTGTCTCCCAGTGAGGAGTCAGTCTCTGGAATAAGTGTCCCTGTGTGCAGTGTGTCTCCCAGTGAGGAGTCAGTGTGTGGAACAAGTGTCCCTGTGTGCAGTGTCTCTCCCAGTGAGGAGTCAGTATGTGGAACAAGTGTCCCAGTGTGCAGTGTCTCCCACTGAGGAGTCAGTCTCTGGAATAAGTGTCCCTGTGTGCAGTGTGTCTCCCAGTGAGGAGTCAGTGTGTAGAACAACTGTCCCTGTGTGCAGTGTGTCTGCCAGTGAGGAGTCAGTGTGTGGAACAAGTGTCCATGTGAGCAGTGTGTCTCCCAGTGAGGAGTCAGTGTGTGGAACAAGTGTTCCTGTGTGCAGTGTCTCTCCCAGTGAGGAGTCAGTGTGTGGAACAAGTGTCTCTGTGTGCAGTGTGTCTCCCAGTGAGGACTCAGTCTCTGGAACAAGTGTCCCTGTGTGCAGTGTGTCTCTCCCAGTGAGGAGTCAGTCTCTGGAACAAGTGTCCCTGTGTGCAGTGTGTCTCCCAGTGAGGAGTCAGTGTGTGGAACAAGTGTCCCTGTGTGCAGTGTCTCTCCCAGTGAGGAGTCAGTGTGTGGAACAAGTGTCTCTGTGTGCAGTGTGTCTCCCAGTGAGGAGTCAGTCTCTGGAACAAGTGTCCCTGTGTGCAGTGTGTCTCTCCCAGTGAGGAGTCAGTCTCTGGAACAAGTGTCCCTGTGTGCAGTGTGTCTCTCCCAGTGAGGAGTCAGTCTCTGGAACAAGTGTCCCTGTGTGCAGTGTGTCTCTCCCAGTGAGGAGTCAGTCTCTGGAACAAGTGTCCCTGTGTGCAGTGTGTCCCTCCCAGTGAGGAGTCAGTCTCTGGAACAAGTGTCTCTGTGTGCAGTGTGTCTGCCAGTGAGGAGTCAGTGTGTAGAACAAGTGTCCATGTGAGCAGTGTGTCACCCAGTGAGGAGTCAGTCTCTGGAACAAGTGTCCCTGTGTGCAGTGTGTCTCCCAGTGAGGAGTCAGTGTGTAGAACAAGTGTCCATGTGAGCAGTGTGTCACCCAGTGAGGAGTCAGTCTCTGGAATAAGTGTCCCTGTGTGCAGTGTGTCTCCCAGTGAGGAGTCAGTGTGTAGAACAAGTGTCCATGTGAGCAGTGTGTCACCCAGTGAGGAGTCAGTCTCTGGAACAAGTGTCCCTGTGTGCAGTGTGTCTCCCAGTGAGGAGTCAGTGTGTAGAACAAGTGTCCCTGTGTGCAGTGTGTCTCCCAGTGAGGAGTCAGTATGTGGAACAAGTGTCCCAGTGTGCAGTGTCTCCCACTGAGGAGTCAGTGTGTGGAACAAGTGTCCCTGTGTGCAGTGTGTCTCCCAGTGAGGAGTCAGTGTGTAGAACAAGTGTCCCTGTGTGCAGTGTGTCTCCCAGTGAGGAGTCAGTGTGTAGAACAAGTGTCCCTGTGTGCAGTGTCTCCCAGTGAGGAGTCAGTCTCTGGAATAAGTGTCCCTGTGTGCAGTGTGTCTCCCAGTGAGGAGTCAGTCTCTGGAACGAGTGTTCCTGTGTGCAGTGTGTCTCTCCCAGTGAGGAGTCAGTCTCTGGAACAAGTGTCCATGTGTGCAGTGTGTCTCCCAGTGAGGAGTCAGTCTCTGGAACAAATGTCCCTGTGTGCAGTGTGTCTCCCAGTGAGGAGTCAGTCTCTGGAACGAGTGTTCCTGTGTGCAGTGTGTCTCTCCCAGTGAGGAGTCAGTCTCTGGAACAAGTGTCCCTGTGTGCAGTGTGTCTCCCAGTGAGGAGTCAGTGTGTGGAACAAGTGTTCCTGTGTGCAGTGTGTCTCCCAGTGAGGAGTCAGTGTGTGGAACAAGTGTTCCTGTGTGCAGTGTGTCTCCCAGTGAGGAGTCAGTGTGTGGAACAAGTGTTCCTTTGTGCAGTGTGTCTCCCAGTGAGGAGTCAGTGTGTGGAACAAGTGTCCCTGTGTGCAGTGTGTCTCCCAGTGAGGAGTCAGTGTGTGGAACAAGTGTCCCTGTGTGCAGTGTGTCCCCCAGTGAGGAGTCAGTGTGGGAACAAGTGTCCCTGTGTGCAGTGTGTCTCCCAGTGAGGAGTCAGTGTGTCTCCCAGTGAAGAGTCAGTGTGTCTCCCAGTGAGGAGTCAGTGTGTCTCCCAGTGAGGAGTCAGTGTGTCTCCCAGTGAGGAGTCAGTGTGTCTCCCAGTGAGGAGTCAGTGTGTCTCCCAGTGAGGAGTCAGTGTGTCTCCCAGTGAGGAGTCAGTGTGTCTCCCAGTGAGGAGTCAGTGTGTCTCCCAGTGAGGAGTCAGTGTGTCTCCCAGTGAGGAGTCAGTGTGTCTCCCAGTGAGGAGTCAGTGTGTGGAACAAGTGTTCCTGTGTGCAGTGTGTCTCCCAGTGAGGAGTCAGTGTGTAGAACAACTGTCCCTGTGTGCAGTGTGTCTGCCAGTGAGGAGTCAGTGTGTGGAACAAGTGTCCATGTGAGCAGTGTGTCTCCCAGTGAGGAGTCAGTTTCTGGAATAAGTGTCCCTGTGTGCAGTGCGTCTCCCAGTGAGAATTCAGTCTCTGGAACAAGTGTCCCTGTGTGCAGTGCATCTCCCAGTGAGGAGTCAGTGTGTGGAACAAGTGTCCCTGTGTGCAGTGTGTCTCCCAGTGAGAAGTCAGTGTGTGGAACAAGTGTCCCTGTGTGCAGTGTGTCTCCCAGTGAGGAGTCAGTCTCTGGAACAAGTGTTCCTGTGTGCAGTGTGTCTCCCAGTGAGGAGTCAGTGTGTGGAACAAGTGTCCCTGTGTGCAGTGTGTCTCCCAGTGAGGAGTCAGTCTCTGGAACGAGTGTTCCTGTGTGCAGTGTGTCTCCCAGTGAGGAGTCAGTGTGTAGGACAACTGTCCCTGTGTGCAGTGTGTCTGCCAGTGAGGAGTCAGTGTGTGGAACAAGTGTCCATGTGAGCAGTGTGTCACCCAGTGAGGAGTCAGTCTCTGGAATAAGTGTCCCTGTGTGCAGTGTGTCTCCCAGTGAGGAGTCAGTGTGTAGAAGAAGTGTCCCTGTGTGCAGTGTGTCTCCCAGTGAGGAGTCAGTGTGTGGAACAAGTGTCCCAGTGTGCAGTGTGTCTCTCAGTGAGGAGTCAGTGTGGAGAACAAGTGTCCCTGTGTGCAGTGTGTCTCCCAGTGAGGAGTCAGTGTGTGGAACAAGTGTCGCTGTGTGCAGTGTGTCTCCCAGTGAGGAGTCAGTCTCTGGAACGAGTGTTCCTGTGTGCAGTGTGTCTCCCAGTGAGGAGTCAGTGTGTGGAACAAGTGTCCCTGTGTGCAGTGTGTCTCCCAGTGAGGAGTCAGTCTCTGGAACGAGTGTTCCTGTGTGCAGTGTGTCTCCCAGTGAGGAGTCAGTGTGTGGAACAAGTGTCCCTGTGTGCAGTGTGTCTCCCAGTGAGGAGTCAGTCTCTGGAACAAGTGTCCCTGTGTGCAGTGTGTCTCCCAGTGAGGAGTCAGTGTGTGGAACAAGTGTCCCTGTGTGCAGTGTGTCTCCAAGTGAGGAGTCAGTATGCGGAACAACTGTCTCTGTGTGCAGTGTGTCTCCCAGTGAGGAGTCAGTGTGTGGAACAACTGTCCCTGTGTGCAGTATGTCTCCCAGTGAGGAGTCAGTCTCTGGAACAAGTGTCCCTGTGTGCAGTGTGTCTCCCAGTGAGAAGTCAGTCTCAGGAACAAGTGTCCCTGTGTGCAATGTGTCTCCCAGTGAGGAGTCAGTGTGTGGAACAAGTGTCCCTGTATGCAGTGTGTCCCCCAGTGAGGAGTCAGTGTGTGGAACAAGTGTCCCTGTGTGCAGTGTGTCTCCCAGTGAGAAGTCAGTGTGTGGAACAAGTGTCCCAGTGTGCAGTGTGTCTCCCACTGAGGAGTCAGTGTGTGGAACAAGTGTCCCTGTGTGCAGTGTGTCTCCCAGTGAGGAGTCAGTGTGTTGAACAAGTGTCCCTGTGTGCAGTGTGTCTCCCAGTGAGGAGTCAGTGTGTCTCCCAGTGAGGAGTCAGTGTGTCTCCCAGTGAGGAGTCAGTGTGTCTCCCAGTGAGGAGTCAGTGTGTCTCCCAGTGAGGAGTCAGTGTGTCTCCCAGTGAGGAGTCAGTGTGTCTCCCAGTGAGGAGTCAGTGTGTCTCCCAGTGAGGAGTCAGTGTGTCTCCCAGTGAGGAGTCAGTGTGTGGAACAAGTGTTCCTGTGTGCAGTGTGTCTCCCAGTGAGGAGTCAGTGTGTAGAACAACTGTCCCTGTGTGCAGTGTGTCTGCCAGTGAGGAGTCAGTGTGTGGAACAAGTGTCCATGTGAGCAGTGTGTCTCCCAGTGAGGAGTCAGTTTCTGGAATAAGTGTCCCTGTGTGCAGTGCGTCTCCCAGTGAGAATTCAGTCTCTGGAACAAGTGTCCCTGTGTGCAGTGCATCTCCCAGTGAGGAGTCAGTGTGTGGAACAAGTGTCCCTGTGTGCAGTGTGTCTCCCAGTGAGAAGTCAGTGTGTGGAACAAGTGTCCCAGTGTGCAGTGTGTCTCCCAGTGAGGAGTCAGTCTCTGGAACAAGTGTTCCTGTGTGCAGTGTGTCTCCCAGTGAGGAGTCAGTGTGTGGAACAAGTGTCCCTGTGTGCAGTGTGTCTCCCAGTGAGGAGTCAGTCTCTGGAACGAGTGTTCCTGTGTGCAGTGTGTCTCCCAGTGAGGAGTCAGTGTGTAGGACAACTGTCCCTGTGTGCAGTGTGTCTGCCAGTGAGGAGTCAGTGTGTGGAACAAGTGTCCATGTGAGCAGTGTGTCACCCAGTGAGGAGTCAGTCTCTGGAATAAGTGTCCCTGTGTGCAGTGTGTCTCCCAGTGAGGAGTCAGTGTGTAGAACAAGTGTCCCTGTGTGCAGTGTGTCTCCCAGTGAGGAGTCAGTGTGTGGAACAAGTGTCCCAGTGTGCAGTGTGTCTCTCAGTGAGGAGTCAGTGTGGAGAACAAGTGTCCCTGTGTGCAGTGTGTCTCCCAGTGAGGAGTCAGTGTGTGGAACAAGTGTCCCAGTGTGCAGGGTGTCTCCCAGTGAGGAGTCAGTCTCTGGAACAAGTGTTCCTGTGTGCAGTGTGTCTCCCAGTGAGGAGTCAGTGTGTGGAACAAGTGTCGCTGTGTGCAGTGTGTCTCCCAGTGAGGAGTCAGTCTCTGGAACGAGTGTTCCTGTGTGCAGTGTGTCTCCCAGTGAGGAGTCAGTGTGTGGAACAAGTGTCCCTGCGTGCAGTGTGTCTCCCAGTGAGGAGTCAGTCTCTGGAACGAGTGTTCCTGTGTGCAGTGTGTCTCCCAGTGAGGAGTCAGTGTGTGGAACAAGTGTCCCTGTGTGCAGTGTGTCTCCCAGTGAGGAGTCAGTCTCTGGAACAAGTGTCCCTGTGTGCAGTGTGTCTCCCAGTGAGGAGTCAGTGTGTGGAACAAGTGTCCCTGTGTGCAGTGTGTCTCCAAGTGAGGAGTCAGTATGCGGAACAACTGTCTCTGTGTGCAGTGTGTCTCCCAGTGAGGAGTCAGTGTGTGGAACAACTGTCCCTGTGTGCAGTATGTCTCCCAGTGAGGAGTCAGTCTCTGGAACAAGTGTCCCTGTGTGCAGTGTGTCTCCCAGTGAGAAGTCAGTCTCAGGAACAAGTGTCCCTGTGTGCAATGTGTCTCCCAGTGAGGAGTCAGTGTGTGGAACAAGTGTCCCTGTATGCAGTGTGTCCCCCAGTGAGGAGTCAGTGTGTGGAACAAGTGTCCCTGTGTGCAGTGTGTCTCCCAGTGAGGAGTCAGTGTGTGGAACAAGTGTCCCAGTGTGCAGTGTGTCTCCCACTGAGGAGTCAGTGTGTGGAACAAGTGTCCCTGTGTGCAGTGTGTCTCCCAGTGAGGAGTCAGTGTGTTGAACAAGTGTCCCTGTGTGCAGTGTGTCTCCCAGTGAGGAGTCAGTGTGTGGAACAAGTGTCCCTGTGTGCAGTGTGTCTCCCAGTGAGGAGTCAGTCTCTGGAACAAGTGTTCCTGTGTGCAGTGTGTCTCCCAGTGAGGAGTTAGTCTCTGGAACAAGTGTCCCTGTGTGCAGTGTGTCTCCCAGTGAGGAGTCAGTCTCTGGAACAAGTGTCCCTGTGTGCAGTGTGTCTCTCCCAGTGAGGAGTCAGTCTCTGGAACAAGTGTCCCTGTATGCAGTGTGTCCCTCCCAGTGAGGAGTCAGTCTCTGGAATAAGTGTCCCTGTGTGCAGTGTGTCTCCCAGTGAGGAGTCAGTGTGTAGAACAACTGTCCCTGTGTGCAGTGTGTCTGCCAGTGAGGAGTCAGTGTGTGGAACAAGTGTCCATGTGAGCAGTGTGTCTCCCAGTGAGGAGTCCTTCTCTGGAATAAGTGTCCCTGTGTGCAGTGTGTCTCCCAGTGAGGAGTCAGTGTGTGGAACAAGCGTCCCTGTGTGCAGTGTCTCTCCCAGTGAGGTGTCAGTGTGTGGAACAAGTGTCTCTGTGTGCAGTGTGTCTCCCAGTGAGGAGTCAGTCTCTGGAACAAGTGTCCCTGTGTGCAGTGTGTCTCTCCCAGTGAGGAGTCAGTCTCTGGAACAAGTGTCCCTGTGTGCAGTGTGTCCCTCCCAGTGAGGAGTCAGTCTCTGGAACAAGTGTCCCTGTGTGCAGTGCATCTCCCAGTGAGGAGTCAGTGTGTGGAACAAGTGTCCCTGTGTGCAGTGTGTCTCCCAGTGAGGAGTCAGTGTTTGGAACAAGTGTCCCTGTGTGCAGTGTGTCTCCCAGTGAGGAGTCAGTGTGTGGAACAAGTGTCACTGTGTGCAGTGTGTCTCCCAGTGAGGAGTTAGTCTCTGGAACAAGTGTCCCTGTGTGCAGTGTCTCTCCCAGTGAGCAGTCAGTGTGGAGAACAAGTGTCCCTGTGTGCAGTGTGTCTGCCAGTGAGGAGTCAGTGTGTGGAACAAGTGTCCATGTGAGCAGTGTGTCACCCAATGAGGAGTCAGTCTCTGGAATAAGTGGCCCTGTGTGCAGTGTCTCTCCCAGTGAGCAGTCAGTGTGGAGAACAAGTGTCCCTGTGTGCAGTGTGTCTCCCAGTGAGGAGTCAGTGTGTGGAACAAGTGTCCCAGTGTGCAGTGTGTCTCCCAGTGAGGAGTCAGTCTCTGCAACAAGTGTCCCTGTGTGCAGTGTGTCTCCCAGTGAGGAGTCAGTCTCTGGAACGAGTGTTCCTGTGTGCAGTGTGTCTCCCAGTGAGGAGTCAGTATGCGGAACAACTGTCTCTGTGTGCAGTGTGTCTCCCAGTGAGGAGTCAGTGTGTGGAACAAGTGTCCCTGTGTGCAGTATGTCTCCCAGTGAGGAGTCAGTCTCTGGAACAAGTGTCCCTGTGTGCAGTGTGTCTCCCAGTGAGAAGTCAGTCTCAGGAACAAGTGTCCCTGTGTGCAGTGTGTCTCCCAGTGAGGAGTCAGTGTGTGGAACAAGTGTCCCAGTGTGCAGTGTGTCTCCCACTGAGGAGTCAGTGTGTGGAACAAGTGTCCCTGTGTGCAGTGTGTCTCCCAGTGAGGAGTCAGTGTGTTGAACAAGTGTCCCTGTGTGCAGTGTGTCTCCCAGTGAGCAGTCAGTGTGTGGAACAAGTGTCCCTGTGTGCAGTGTGTCTCCCAGTGAGGAGTCAGTCTCTGGAACAAGTGTTCCTGTGTGCAGTGTGTCTCCCAGTGAGGAGTTAGTCTCTGGAACAAGTGTCCCTGTGTGCAGTGTGTCTCCCAGTGAGGAGTCCGTGTGTGGAACAAGTGTCTCTGTGTGCAGTGTGTCTCCCAGTGAGGAGTCAGTGTGTGGAACAAGTGTCTCTGTGTGCAGTGTGTCTCTCCCAGTGAGGAGTCAGTCTCTGGAACAAGTGTCCCTGTGTGCAGTGTGTCTCTCCCAGTGAGGAGTCAGTCTCTGGAACAAGTGTCCCTGTGTGCAGTGTGTCCCTCCCAGTGAGGAGTCAGTCTCTGGAACAAGTGTCCATGTGTGCAGTGTGTCTCCCAGTGAGGAGTCAGTCTCTGGAACATATGTCCCTGTGTGCAGTGTGTCTCCCAGTGCGGAGTCAGTGTGTGGAACAACTGTCCCTGTGTGCAGTGTGTCTCCCAGTGAGGAGTTAGTCTCTGGAACAAGTGTCCCTGTGTGCAGTGTGTCTCCCAGTGAGGAGTCAGTCTCTGGAACAAGTGTCCCTGTGTGCAGTGTGTCTCTCCCAGTGAGGAGTCAGTCTCTGGAACAAGTGTCCCTGTGTGCAGTGTGTCCCTCCCAGTGAGGAGTCAGTCTCTGGAACAAGTGTCCATGTGTGCAGTGTGTCTCCCAGTGAGGAGTCAGTCTCTGGAACAAATGTCCCTGTGTGCAGTGTGTCTCCCAGTGCGGAGTCAGTGTGTGGAACAAGTGTCCCTGTGTGCAGTGTCTCTCCCAGTGAGGAGTCAGTATGTGGAACAAGTGTCCCAGTGTGCAGTGTCTCCCACTGAGGAGTCAGTCTCTGGAATAAGTGTCCCTGTGTGCAGTGTGTCTCCCAGTGAGGAGTCAGTGTGTAGAACAACTGTCCCTGTGTGCAGTGTGTCTGCCAGTGAGGAGTCAGTGTGTGGAACAAGTGTCCATGTGAGCAGTGTGTCTCCCAGTGAGGAGTCCGTCTCTGGAATAAGTGTCCCTGTGTGCAGTGTGTCTCCCAGTGAGGAGTCAGTGTGTGGAACAAGCGTCCCTGTGTGCAGTGTCTCTCCCAGTGAGGTGTCAGTGTGTGGAACAAGTGTCTCTGTGTGCAGTGTGTCTCCCAGTGAGGAGTCAGTCTCTGGAACAAGTGTCCCTGTGTGCAGTGTGTCTCTCCCAGTGAGGAGTCGGTCTCTGGAACAAGTGTCCCTGTGTGCAGTGTGTCTCTCCCAGTGAGGAGTCAGTCTCTGGAACAAGTGTCCCTGTGTGCAGTGTGTCTCTCCCAGTGAGGAGTCAGTCTCTGGAACAAGTGTCCCTGTGTGCAGTGTGTCCCTCCCAGTGAGGAGTCAGTCTCTGGAACAAGTGTCCCTGTGTGCAGTGCATCTCCCAGTGAGGAGTCAGTGTGTGGAACAAGTGTCCCTGTGTGCAGTGTGTCTCCCAGTGAGGAGTCAGTGTTTGGAACAAGTGTCCCTGTGTGCAGTGTGTCTCCCAGTGAGGAGTCAGTGTGTGGAACAAGTGTCCCTGTGTGCAGTGTGTCTCCCAGTGAGGAGTTAGTCTCTGGAACAAGTGTCCCTGTGTGCAGTGTGTCTCCCAGTGAGGAGTCAGTGTGTAGGACAACTGTCCCTGTGTGCAGTGTGTCTGCCAGTGAGGAGTCAGTGTGTGGAACAAGTGTCCATGTGAGCAGTGTGTCACCCAGTGAGGAGTCAGTCTCTGGAATAAGTGGCCCTGTGTGCAGTGTCTCTCCCAGTGAGGAGTCAGTGTGGAGAACAAGTGTCCCTGTGTGCAGTGTGTCTCCCAGTGAGGAGTCAGTGTGTGGAACAAGTGTCCCAGTGTGCAGTGTGTCTCCCAGTGAGGAGTCAGTCTCTGGAACAAGTGTTCCTGTGTGCAGTGTGTCTCCCAGTGAGGAGTCAGTGTGTGGAACAAGTGTCCCTGTGTGCAGTGTGTCTCCCAGTGAGGAGTCAGTCTCTGGAACGAGTGTTCCTGTGTGCAGTGTGTCTCCCAGTGAGGATTCAGTATGCAGAACAACTGTCTCTGTGTGCAGTGTGTCTCCCAGTGAGGAGTCAGTGTGTGGAACAAGTGTCCCTGTGTGCAGTATGTCTCCCAGTGAGGAGTCAGTCTCTGGAACAAGTGTCCCTGTGTGCAGTGTGTCTCCCAGTGAGAAGTCAGTCTCAGGAACAAGTGTCCCTGTGTGCAATGTGTCTCCCAGTGAGGAGTCAGTGTGTGGAACAAGTGTCCCTGTGTGCAGTGTGTCTCCCAGTGAGGAGTCAGTGTGTGGAACAAGTGTCCCAGTGTGCAGTGTGTCTCCCAGTGAGGAGTCAGTCTCTGGAACAAGTGTCCCTGTGTGCAGTGTGTCTCTCCCAGTGAGGAGTCAGTCTCTGGAACAAGTGTCCCTGTGTGCAGTGTGTCCCTCCCAGTGAGGAGTCAGTCTCTGGAACAAGTGTCCCTGTGTGCAGTGCATCTCCCAGTGAGGAGTCAGTGTGTGGAACAAGTGTCCCTGTGTGCAGTGTGTCTCCCAGTGAGGAGTCAGTGTTTGGAACAAGTGTCCCTGTGTGCAGTGTGTCTCCCAGTGAGGAGTCAGTGTGTGGAACAAGTGTCACTGTGTGCAGTGTGTCTCCCAGTGAGGAGTTAGTCTCTGGAACAAGTGTCCCTGTGTGCAGTGTCTCTCCCAGTGAGCAGTCAGTGTGGAGAACAAGTGTCCCTGTGTGCAGTGTGTCTGCCAGTGAGGAGTCAGTGTGTGGAACAAGTGTCCATGTGAGCAGTGTGTCACCCAGTGAGGAGTCAGTCTCTGGAATAAGTGGCCCTGTGTGCAGTGTCTCTCCCAGTGAGCAGTCAGTGTGGAGAACAAGTGTCCCTGTGTGCAGTGTGTCTCCCAGTGAGGAGTCAGTGTGTGGAACAAGTGTCCCAGTGTGCAGTGTGTCTCCCAGTGAGGAGTCAGTCTCTGCAACAAGTGTCCCTGTGTGCAGTGTGTCTCCCAGTGAGGAGTCAGTCTCTGGAACGAGTGTTCCTGTGTGCAGTGTGTCTCCCAGTGAGGAGTCAGTATGCGGAACAACTGTCTCTGTGTGCAGTGTGTCTCCCAGTGAGGAGTCAGTGTGTGGAACAAGTGTCCCTGTGTGCAGTATGTCTCCCAGTGAGGAGTCAGTCTCTGGAACAAGTGTCCCTGTGTGCAGTGTGTCTCCCAGTGAGAAGTCAGTCTCAGGAACAAGTGTCCCTGTGGGCAATGTGTCTCCCAGTGAGGAGTCAGTGTGTGGAACAAGTGTCCCTGTGTGCAGTGTGTCTCCCAGTGAGGAGTCAGTGTGTGGAACAAGTGTCCCAGTGTGCAGTGTGTCTCCCACTGAGGAGTCAGTGTGTGGAACAAGTGTCCCTGTGTGCAGTGTGTCTCCCAGTGAGGAGTCAGTGTGTTGAACAAGTGTCCCTGTGTGCAGTGTGTCTCCCAGTGAGCAGTCAGTGTGTGGAACAAGTGTCCCTGTGTGCAGTGTGTCTCCCAGTGAGGAGTCAGTCTCTGGAACAAGTGTTCCTGTGTGCAGTGTGTCTCCCAGTGAGGAGTTAGTCTCTGGAACAAGTGTCCCTGTGTGCAGTGTGTCTCCCAGTGAGGAGTCCGTGTGTGGAACAAGTGTCTCTGTGTGCAGTGTGTCTCCCAGTGAGGAGTCAGTGTGTGGAACAAGTGTCTCTGTGTGCAGTGTGTCTCTCCCAGTGAGGAGTCAGTCTCTGGAACAAGTGTCCCTGTGTGCAGTGTGTCTCTCCCAGTGAGGAGTCAGTCTCTGGAACAAGTGTCCCTGTGTGCAGTGTGTCCCTCCCAGTGAGGAGTCAGTCTCTGGAACAAGTGTCCATGTGTGCAGTGTGTCTCCCAGTGAGGAGTCAGTCTCTGGAACATATGTCCCTGTGTGCAGTGTGTCTCCCAGTGCGGAGTCAGTGTGTGGAACAACTGTCCCTGTGTGCAGTGTGTCTCCCAGTGAGGAGTTAGTCTCTGGAACAAGTGTCCCTGTGTGCAGTGTGTCTCCCAGTGAGGAGTCAGTCTCTGGAACAAGTGTCCCTGTGTGCAGTGTGTCTCTCCCAGTGAGGAGTCAGTCTCTGGAACAAGTGTCCCTGTGTGCAGTGTGTCCCTCCCAGTGAGGAGTCAGTCTCTGGAACAAGTGTCCATGTGTGCAGTGTGTCTCCCAGTGAGGAGTCAGTCTCTGGAACAAATGTCCCTGTGTGCAGTGTGTCTCCCAGTGCGGAGTCAGTGTGTGGAACAAGTGTCCCTGTGTGCAGTGTCTCTCCCAGTGAGGAGTCAGTATGTGGAACAAGTGTCCCAGTGTGCAGTGTCTCCCACTGAGGAGTCAGTCTCTGGAATAAGTGTCCCTGTGTGCAGTGTGTCTCCCAGTGAGGAGTCAGTGTGTAGAACAACTGTCCCTGTGTGCAGTGTGTCTGCCAGTGAGGAGTCAGTGTGTGGAACAAGTGTCCATGTGAGCAGTGTGTCTCCCAGTGAGGAGTCCGTCTCTGGAATAAGTGTCCCTGTGTGCAGTGTGTCTCCCAGTGAGGAGTCAGTGTGTGGAACAAGCGTCCCTGTGTGCAGTGTCTCTCCCAGTGAGGTGTCAGTGTGTGGAACAAGTGTCTCTGTGTGCAGTGTGTCTCCCAGTGAGGAGTCAGTCTCTGGAACAAGTGTCCCTGTGTGCAGTGTGTCTCTCCCAGTGAGGAGTCGGTCTCTGGAACAAGTGTCCCTGTGTGCAGTGTGTCTCTCCCAGTGAGGAGTCAGTCTCTGGAACAAGTGTCCCTGTGTGCAGTGTGTCTCTCCCAGTGAGGAGTCAGTCTCTGGAACAAGTGTCCCTGTGTGCAGTGTGTCCCTCCCAGTGAGGAGTCAGTCTCTGGAACAAGTGTCCCTGTGTGCAGTGCATCTCCCAGTGAGGAGTCAGTGTGTGGAACAAGTGTCCCTGTGTGCAGTGTGTCTCCCAGTGAGGAGTCAGTGTTTGGAACAAGTGTCCCTGTGTGCAGTGTGTCTCCCAGTGAGGAGTCAGTGTGTGGAACAAGTGTCCCTGTGTGCAGTGTGTCTCCCAGTGAGGAGTTAGTCTCTGGAACAAGTGTCCCTGTGTGCAGTGTGTCTCCCAGTGAGGAGTCAGTGTGTAGGACAACTGTCCCTGTGTGCAGTGTGTCTGCCAGTGAGGAGTCAGTGTGTGGAACAAGTGTCCATGTGAGCAGTGTGTCACCCAGTGAGGAGTCAGTCTCTGGAATAAGTGGCCCTGTGTGCAGTGTCTCTCCCAGTGAGGAGTCAGTGTGGAGAACAAGTGTCCCTGTGTGCAGTGTGTCTCCCAGTGAGGAGTCAGTGTGTGGAACAAGTGTCCCAGTGTGCAGTGTGTCTCCCAGTGAGGAGTCAGTCTCTGGAACAAGTGTTCCTGTGTGCAGTGTGTCTCCCAGTGAGGAGTCAGTGTGTGGAACAAGTGTCCCTGTGTGCAGTGTGTCTCCCAGTGAGGAGTCAGTCTCTGGAACGAGTGTTCCTGTGTGCAGTGTGTCTCCCAGTGAGGATTCAGTATGCAGAACAACTGTCTCTGTGTGCAGTGTGTCTCCCAGTGAGGAGTCAGTGTGTGGAACAAGTGTCCCTGTGTGCAGTATGTCTCCCAGTGAGGAGTCAGTCTCTGGAACAAGTGTCCCTGTGTGCAGTGTGTCTCCCAGTGAGAAGTCAGTCTCAGGAACAAGTGTCCCTGTGTGCAATGTGTCTCCCAGTGAGGAGTCAGTGTGTGGAACAAGTGTCCCTGTGTGCAGTGTGTCTCCCAGTGAGGAGTCAGTGTGTGGAACAAGTGTCCCAGTGTGCAGTGTGTCTCCCACTGAGGAGTCAGTGTGTGGAACAAGTGTCCCTGTGTGCAGTGTGTCTCCCAGTGAGGAGTCAGTGTGTTGAACAAGTGTCCCTGTGTGCAGTGTGTCTCCCAATGAGGAGTCAGTGTGTGGAACAAGTGTCCCTGTGTGCAGTGTGTCTCCCAGTGAGGAGTCAGTCTCTGGAACAAGTGTTCCTGTGTGCAGTGTGTCTCCCAGTGAGGAGTTAGTCTCTGGAACAAGTGTCCCTGTGTGCAGTGTGTCTCCCAGTGAGGAGTCAGTGTGTGGAACAAGTGTCTCTGTGTGCAGTGTGTCTCCCAGTGAGGAGTCAGTGTGTGGAACAAGTGTCTCTGTGTGCAGTGTGTCTCTCCCAGTGAGGAGTCAGTCTCTGGAACAAGTGTCCCTGTGTGCAGTGTGTCTCTCCCAGTGAGGAGTCAGTCTCTGGAACAAGTGTCCCTGTGTGCAGTGTGTCCCTCCCAGTGAGGAGTCAGTCTCTGGAACAAGTGTCCATGGGTGCAGTGTGTCTCCCAGTGAGGAGTCAGTCTCTGGAACATAAGTCCCTGTGTGCAGTGTGTCTCCCAGTGCGGAGTCAGTGTGTGGAACAAGTGTCCCTGTGTGCAGTGTGTCTCCCAGTGAGGAGTCAGTCTCTGGAACAAGTGTTCCTATGTGCAGTGTGTCTCCCTGTGAGGAGTTAGTCTCTGGAACAAGTGTCCCTGTGTGCAGTGTGTCTCCCAGTGAGGAGTCAGTGTGTAGAACAACTGTCCCTGTGTGCAGTGTGTCTGCCAGTGAGGAGTCAGTGTGTGGAACAAGTGTCCATGTGAGCAGTGTGTCTCCCAGTGAGGAGTCAGTCTCTGGAATAAGTGTCCCTGTGTGCAGTGTGTCTCCCAGTGAGGAGTCAGTGTGTGGAACAAGTGTCCCTGTGTGCAGTGTCTCTCCCAGTGAGGAGTCAGTATGTGGAACAAGTGTCCCAGTGTGCAGTGTCTCCCACTGAGGAGTCAGTCTCTGGAATAAGTGTCCCTGTGTGCAGTGTGTCTCCCAGTGAGGAGTCAGTGTGTAGAACAACTGTCCCTGTGTGCAGTGTGTCTGCCAGTGAGGAGTCAGTGTGTGGAACAAGTGTCCATGTGAGCAGTGTGTCTCCCAGTGAGGAGTCAGTGTGTGGAACAAGTGTTCCTGTGTGCAGTGTCTCTCCCAGTGAGGAGTCAGTGTGTGGAACAAGTGTCTCTGTGTGCAGTGTGTCTCCCAGTGAGGACTCAGTCTCTGGAACAAGTGTCCCTGTGTGCAGTGTGTCTCTCCCAGTGAGGAGTCAGTCTCTGGAACAAGTGTCCCTGTGTGCAGTGTGTCTCCCAGTGAGGAGTCAGTGTGTGGAACAAGTGTCCCTGTGTGCAGTGTGTCTCTCCCAGTGAGGAGTCAGTCTCTGGAACAAGTGTCCCTGTGTGCAGTGTGTCTCTCCCAGTGAGGAGTCAGTCTCTGGAACAAGTGTCCCTGTGTGCAGTGTGTCCCTCCCAGTGAGGAGTCAGTCTCTGGAACAAGTGTCTCTGTGTGCAGTGTGTCTGCCAGTGAGGAGTCAGTGTGTATTACAAGTGTCCATGTGAGCAGTGTGTCACCCAGTGAGGAGTCAGTCTCTGGAACAAGTGTCCCTGTGTGCAGTGTGTCTCCCAGTGAGGAGTCAGTGTGTAGAACAAGTGTCCATGTGAGCAGTGTGTCACCCAGTGAGGAGTCAGTCTCTGGAATAAGTGTCCCTGTGTGCAGTGTGTCTCCCAGTGAGGAGTCAGTGTGTAGAACAAGTGTCCATGTGAGCAGTGTGTCACCCAGTGAGGAGTCAGTCTCTGGAACAAGTGTCCCTGTGTGCAGTGTGTCTCCCAGTGAGGAGTCAGTGTGTAGAACAAGTGTCCCTGTGTGCAGTGTGTCTCCCAGTGAGGAGTCAGTGTGTGGAACAAGTGTCCCAGTGTGCAGTGTGTCTCCCAGTGAGGAGTCAGTGTGGAGAACAAGTGTCCCTGTGTGCAGTGTGTCTCCCAGTGAGGAGTCAGTGTGTGGAACAAGTGTCCCAGTGTGCAGTGTGTCTCCCAGTGAGGAGTCAGTCTCTGGAACAAGTGTTCCTGTGTGCAGTGTCTCCCCCAGTGAGGAGTCAGTGTGTGGAACAAGTGTCCCTGTGTGCAGTGTGGCTCCCAGTGAGGAGTCAGTCTCTGGAACGAGTGTTCCTGTGTGCAGTGTGTCTCCCAGTGAGGAGTCAGTGTGTGGAACAAGTGTCCCTGTGTGCAGTGTGTCTCCCAGTGAGGAGTCAGTCTCTGGAACGAGTGTTCCTGTGTGCAGTGTGTCTCCCAGTGAGGAGTCAGTGTGTGGAACAAGTGTCCCTGTGTGCAGTGTGTCTCCCAGTGAGGAGTCAGTCTCTGGAACAAGTGTCCCTGTGTGCAGTGCGTCTCCCAGTGAGGAGTCAGTGTGTGGAACAAGTGTCCCTGTGTTCAGTGTGTCTCCAAGTGAGGAGTCAGTATGCGGAACAACTGTCTGTGTGTGCAGTATGTCTCCCAGTGAGGAGTCAGTCTCTGGAACAAGTGTCCCTGTGTGCAGTGTGTCTCCCAGTGAGAAGTCAGTCTCAGGAACAAGTGTCCCTGTGTGCAGTGTGTCTCCCAGTGAGGAGTCAGTGTGTGGAACAAGTGTCCCTGTGTGCAGTGTGTCTCCCAGTGAGGAGTCAGTGTGTAGAACAAGTGTCCATGTGAGCAGTGTGTCACCCAGTGAGGAGTCAGTCTCTGGAATAAGTGTCCCTGTGTGCAGTGTGTCTCCCAGTGAGGAGTCAGTGTGTGGAACAAGTGTCCCTGTATGCAGTGTGTCCCCCAGTGAGGAGTCAGTGTGTGGAACAAGTGTCCCTGTGTGCAGTGTGTCTCCCAGTGAGGAGTCAGTGTGTGGAACAAGTGTCCCAGTGTGCAGTGTGTCTCCCACTGAGGAGTCAGTGTGTGGAACAAGTGTCCCTGTGTGCAGTGTGTCTCCCAGTGAGGAGTCAGTGTGTGGAACAAGTGTCCCTGTGTGCAGTGTCTCTCCCAGTGAGGAGTCAGTCTGTGGAACAAGTGTCCCAGTGTGCAGTGTCTCCCACTGAGGAGTCAGTCTCTGGAATAAGTGTCCCTGTGTGCAGTGTGTCTCCCAGTGAGGAGTCAGTGTGTAGAACAACTGTCCCTGTGTGCAGTGTGTCTGCCAGTGAGGAGTCAGTGTGTGGAACAAGTGTCCATGTGAGCAGTGTGTCTCCCAGTGAGGAGTCCTTCTCTGGAATAAGTGTCCCTGTGTGCAGTGTGTCTCCCAGTGAGGAGTCAGTGTGTGGAACAAGCGTCCCTGTGTGCAGTGTCTCTCCCAGTGAGGTGTCAGTGTGTGGAACAAGTGTCTCTGTGTGCAGTGTGTCTCCCAGTGAGGAGTCAGTCTCTGGAACAAGTGTCCCTGTGTGCAGTGTGTCTCTCCCAGTGAGGAGTCAGTCTCTGGAACAAGTGTCCCTGTGTGCAGTGTGTCCCTCCCAGTGAGGAGTCAGTCTCTGGAACAAGTGTCCCTGTGTGCAGTGCATCTCCCAGTGAGGAGTCAGTGTGTGGAACAAGTGTCCCTGTGTGCAGTGTGTCTCCCAGTGAGGAGTCAGTGTTTGGAACAAGTGTCCCTGTGTGCAGTGTGTCTCCCAGTGAGGAGTCAGTGTGTGGAACAAGTGTCACTGTGTGCAGTGTGTCTCCCAGTGAGGAGTTAGTCTCTGGAACAAGTGTCCCTGTGTGCAGTGTCTCTCCCAGTGAGCAGTCAGTGTGGAGAACAAGTGTCCCTGTGTGCAGTGTGTCTGCCAGTGAGGAGTCAGTGTGTGGAACAAGTGTCCATGTGAGCAGTGTGTCACCCAGTGAGGAGTCAGTCTCTGGAATAAGTGGCCCTGTGTGCAGTGTCTCTCCCAGTGAGCAGTCAGTGTGGAGAACAAGTGTCCCTGTGTGCAGTGTGTCTCCCAGTGAGGAGTCAGTGTGTGGAACAAGTGTCCCAGTGTGCAGTGTGTCTCCCAGTGAGGAGTCAGTCTCTGCAACAAGTGTCCCTGTGTGCAGTGTGTCTCCCAGTGAGGAGTCAGTCTCTGGAACGAGTGTTCCTGTGTGCAGTGTGTCTCCCAGTGAGGAGTCAGTATGCGGAACAACTGTCTCTGTGTGCAGTGTGTCTCCCAGTGAGGAGTCAGTGTGTGGAACAAGTGTCCCTGTGTGCAGTATGTCTCCCAGTGAGGAGTCAGTCTCTGGAACAAGTGTCCCTGTGTGCAGTGTGTCTCCCAGTGAGAAGTCAGTCTCAGGAACAAGTGTCCCTGTGGGCAATGTGTCTCCCAGTGAGGAGTCAGTGTGTGGAACAAGTGTCCCTGTGTGCAGTGTGTCTCCCAGTGAGGAGTCAGTGTGTGGAACAAGTGTCCCAGTGTGCAGTGTGTCTCCCACTGAGGAGTCAGTGTGTGGAACAAGTGTCCCTGTGTGCAGTGTGTCTCCCAGTGAGGAGTCAGTGTGTTGAACAAGTGTCCCTGTGTGCAGTGTGTCTCCCAGTGAGCAGTCAGTGTGTGGAACAAGTGTCCCTGTGTGCAGTGTGTCTCCCAGTGAGGAGTCAGTCTCTGGAACAAGTGTTCCTGTGTGCAGTGTGTCTCCCAGTGAGGAGTTAGTCTCTGGAACAAGTGTCCCTGTGTGCAGTGTGTCTCCCAGTGAGGAGTCCGTGTGTGGAACAAGTGTCTCTGTGTGCAGTGTGTCTCCCAGTGAGGAGTCAGTGTGTGGAACAAGTGTCTCTGTGTGCAGTGTGTCTCTCCCAGTGAGGAGTCAGTCTCTGGAACAAGTGTCCCTGTGTGCAGTGTGTCTCTCCCAGTGAGGAGTCAGTCTCTGGAACAAGTGTCCCTGTGTGCAGTGTGTCCCTCCCAGTGAGGAGTCAGTCTCTGGAACAAGTGTCCATGTGTGCAGTGTGTCTCCCAGTGAGGAGTCAGTCTCTGGAACATATGTCCCTGTGTGCAGTGTGTCTCCCAGTGCGGAGTCAGTGTGTGGAACAACTGTCCCTGTGTGCAGTGTGTCTCCCAGTGAGGAGTTAGTCTCTGGAACAAGTGTCCCTGTGTGCAGTGTGTCTCCCAGTGAGGAGTCAGTCTCTGGAACAAGTGTCCCTGTGTGCAGTGTGTCTCTCCCAGTGAGGAGTCAGTCTCTGGAACAAGTGTCCCTGTGTGCAGTGTGTCCCTCCCAGTGAGGAGTCAGTCTCTGGAACAAGTGTCCATGTGTGCAGTGTGTCTCCCAGTGAGGAGTCAGTCTCTGGAACAAATGTCCCTGTGTGCAGTGTGTCTCCCAGTGCGGAGTCAGTGTGTGGAACAAGTGTCCCTGTGTGCAGTGTCTCTCCCAGTGAGGAGTCAGTATGTGGAACAAGTGTCCCAGTGTGCAGTGTCTCCCACTGAGGAGTCAGTCTCTGGAATAAGTGTCCCTGTGTGCAGTGTGTCTCCCAGTGAGGAGTCAGTGTGTAGAACAACTGTCCCTGTGTGCAGTGTGTCTGCCAGTGAGGAGTCAGTGTGTGGAACAAGTGTCCATGTGAGCAGTGTGTCTCCCAGTGAGGAGTCCGTCTCTGGAATAAGTGTCCCTGTGTGCAGTGTGTCTCCCAGTGAGGAGTCAGTGTGTGGAACAAGCGTCCCTGTGTGCAGTGTCTCTCCCAGTGAGGTGTCAGTGTGTGGAACAAGTGTCTCTGTGTGCAGTGTGTCTCCCAGTGAGGAGTCAGTCTCTGGAACAAGTGTCCCTGTGTGCAGTGTGTCTCTCCCAGTGAGGAGTCGGTCTCTGGAACAAGTGTCCCTGTGTGCAGTGTGTCTCTCCCAGTGAGGAGTCAGTCTCTGGAACAAGTGTCCCTGTGTGCAGTGTGTCTCTCCCAGTGAGGAGTCAGTCTCTGGAACAAGTGTCCCTGTGTGCAGTGTGTCCCTCCCAGTGAGGAGTCAGTCTCTGGAACAAGTGTCCCTGTGTGCAGTGCATCTCCCAGTGAGGAGTCAGTGTGTGGAACAAGTGTCCCTGTGTGCAGTGTGTCTCCCAGTGAGGAGTCAGTGTTTGGAACAAGTGTCCCTGTGTGCAGTGTGTCTCCCAGTGAGGAGTCAGTGTGTGGAACAAGTGTCCCTGTGTGCAGTGTGTCTCCCAGTGAGGAGTTAGTCTCTGGAACAAGTGTCCCTGTGTGCAGTGTGTCTCCCAGTGAGGAGTCAGTGTGTAGGACAACTGTCCCTGTGTGCAGTGTGTCTGCCAGTGAGGAGTCAGTGTGTGGAACAAGTGTCCATGTGAGCAGTGTGTCACCCAGTGAGGAGTCAGTCTCTGGAATAAGTGGCCCTGTGTGCAGTGTCTCTCCCAGTGAGGAGTCAGTGTGGAGAACAAGTGTCCCTGTGTGCAGTGTGTCTCCCAGTGAGGAGTCAGTGTGTGGAACAAGTGTCCCAGTGTGCAGTGTGTCTCCCAGTGAGGAGTCAGTCTCTGGAACAAGTGTTCCTGTGTGCAGTGTGTCTCCCAGTGAGGAGTCAGTGTGTGGAACAAGTGTCCCTGTGTGCAGTGTGTCTCCCAGTGAGGAGTCAGTCTCTGGAACGAGTGTTCCTGTGTGCAGTGTGTCTCCCAGTGAGGATTCAGTATGCAGAACAACTGTCTCTGTGTGCAGTGTGTCTCCCAGTGAGGAGTCAGTGTGTGGAACAAGTGTCCCTGTGTGCAGTATGTCTCCCAGTGAGGAGTCAGTCTCTGGAACAAGTGTCCCTGTGTGCAGTGTGTCTCCCAGTGAGAAGTCAGTCTCAGGAACAAGTGTCCCTGTGTGCAATGTGTCTCCCAGTGAGGAGTCAGTGTGTGGAACAAGTGTCCCTGTGTGCAGTGTGTCTCCCAGTGAGGAGTCAGTGTGTGGAACAAGTGTCCCAGTGTGCAGTGTGTCTCCCACTGAGGAGTCAGTGTGTGGAACAAGTGTCCCTGTGTGCAGTGTGTCTCCCAGTGAGGAGTCAGTGTGTTGAACAAGTGTCCCTGTGTGCAGTGTGTCTCCCAATGAGGAGTCAGTGTGTGGAACAAGTGTCCCTGTGTGCAGTGTGTCTCCCAGTGAGGAGTCAGTCTCTGGAACAAGTGTTCCTGTGTGCAGTGTGTCTCCCAGTGAGGAGTTAGTCTCTGGAACAAGTGTCCCTGTGTGCAGTGTGTCTCCCAGTGAGGAGTCAGTGTGTGGAACAAGTGTCTCTGTGTGCAGTGTGTCTCCCAGTGAGGAGTCAGTGTGTGGAACAAGTGTCTCTGTGTGCAGTGTGTCTCTCCCAGTGAGGAGTCAGTCTCTGGAACAAGTGTCCCTGTGTGCAGTGTGTCTCTCCCAGTGAGGAGTCAGTCTCTGGAACAAGTGTCCCTGTGTGCAGTGTGTCCCTCCCAGTGAGGAGTCAGTCTCTGGAACAAGTGTCCATGGGTGCAGTGTGTCTCCCAGTGAGGAGTCAGTCTCTGGAACATAAGTCCCTGTGTGCAGTGTGTCTCCCAGTGCGGAGTCAGTGTGTGGAACAAGTGTCCCTGTGTGCAGTGTGTCTCCCAGTGAGGAGTCAGTCTCTGGAACAAGTGTTCCTATGTGCAGTGTGTCTCCCTGTGAGGAGTTAGTCTCTGGAACAAGTGTCCCTGTGTGCAGTGTGTCTCCCAGTGAGGAGTCAGTGTGTAGAACAACTGTCCCTGTGTGCAGTGTGTCTGCCAGTGAGGAGTCAGTGTGTGGAACAAGTGTCCATGTGAGCAGTGTGTCTCCCAGTGAGGAGTCAGTCTCTGGAATAAGTGTCCCTGTGTGCAGTGTGTCTCCCAGTGAGGAGTCAGTGTGTGGAACAAGTGTCCCTGTGTGCAGTGTCTCTCCCAGTGAGGAGTCAGTATGTGGAACAAGTGTCCCAGTGTGCAGTGTCTCCCACTGAGGAGTCAGTCTCTGGAATAAGTGTCCCTGTGTGCAGTGTGTCTCCCAGTGAGGAGTCAGTGTGTAGAACAACTGTCCCTGTGTGCAGTGTGTCTGCCAGTGAGGAGTCAGTGTGTGGAACAAGTGTCCATGTGAGCAGTGTGTCTCCCAGTGAGGAGTCAGTGTGTGGAACAAGTGTTCCTGTGTGCAGTGTCTCTCCCAGTGAGGAGTCAGTGTGTGGAACAAGTGTCTCTGTGTGCAGTGTGTCTCCCAGTGAGGACTCAGTCTCTGGAACAAGTGTCCCTGTGTGCAGTGTGTCTCTCCCAGTGAGGAGTCAGTCTCTGGAACAAGTGTCCCTGTGTGCAGTGTGTCTCCCAGTGAGGAGTCAGTGTGTGGAACAAGTGTCCCTGTGTGCAGTGTGTCTCTCCCAGTGAGGAGTCAGTCTCTGGAACAAGTGTCCCTGTGTGCAGTGTGTCTCTCCCAGTGAGGAGTCAGTCTCTGGAACAAGTGTCCCTGTGTGCAGTGTGTCCCTCCCAGTGAGGAGTCAGTCTCTGGAACAAGTGTCTCTGTGTGCAGTGTGTCTGCCAGTGAGGAGTCAGTGTGTATTACAAGTGTCCATGTGAGCAGTGTGTCACCCAGTGAGGAGTCAGTCTCTGGAACAAGTGTCCCTGTGTGCAGTGTGTCTCCCAGTGAGGAGTCAGTGTGTAGAACAAGTGTCCATGTGAGCAGTGTGTCACCCAGTGAGGAGTCAGTCTCTGGAATAAGTGTCCCTGTGTGCAGTGTGTCTCCCAGTGAGGAGTCAGTGTGTAGAACAAGTGTCCATGTGAGCAGTGTGTCACCCAGTGAGGAGTCAGTCTCTGGAACAAGTGTCCCTGTGTGCAGTGTGTCTCCCAGTGAGGAGTCAGTGTGTAGAACAAGTGTCCCTGTGTGCAGTGTGTCTCCCAGTGAGGAGTCAGTGTGTGGAACAAGTGTCCCAGTGTGCAGTGTGTCTCCCAGTGAGGAGTCAGTGTGGAGAACAAGTGTCCCTGTGTGCAGTGTGTCTCCCAGTGAGGAGTCAGTGTGTGGAACAAGTGTCCCAGTGTGCAGTGTCTCTCCCAGTGAGGAGTCAGTCTCTGGAACAAGTGTCCCTGTGTGCAGTGTGTCCCTCCCAGTGAGGAGTCAGTCTCTGGAACAAGTGTCTCTGTGTGCAGTGTGTCTGCCAGTGAGGAGTCAGTGTGTATTACAAGTGTCCATGTGAGCAGTGTGTCACCCAGTGAGGAGTCAGTCTCTGGAACAAGTGTCCCTGTGTGCAGTGTGTCTCCCAGTGAGGAGTCAGTGTGTAGAACAAGTGTCCATGTGAGCAGTGTGTCACCCAGTGAGGAGTCAGTCTCTGGAATAAGTGTCCCTGTGTGCAGTGTGTCTCCCAGTGAGGAGTCAGTGTGTAGAACAAGTGTCCATGTGAGCAGTGTGTCACCCAGTGAGGAGTCAGTCTCTGGAACAAGTGTCCCTGTGTGCAGTGTGTCTCCCAGTGAGGAGTCAGTGTGTAGAACAAGTGTCCCTGTGTGCAGTGTGTCTCCCAGTGAGGAGTCAGTGTGTGGAACAAGTGTCCCAGTGTGCAGTGTGTCTCCCAGTGAGGAGTCAGTGTGGAGAACAAGTGTCCCTGTGTGCAGTGTGTCTCCCAGTGAGGAGTCAGTGTGTGGAACAAGTGTCCCAGTGTGCAGTGTGTCTCCCAGTGAGGAGTCAGTCTCTGGAACAAGTGTTCCTGTGTGCAGTGTCTCCCCCAGTGAGGAGTCAGTGTGTGGAACAAGTGTCCCTGTGTGCAGTGTGGCTCCCAGTGAGGAGTCAGTCTCTGGAACGAGTGTTCCTGTGTGCAGTGTGTCTCCCAGTGAGGAGTCAGTGTGTGGAACAAGTGTCCCTGTGTGCAGTGTGTCTCCCAGTGAGGAGTCAGTCTCTGGAACGAGTGTTCCTGTGTGCAGTGTGTCTCCCAGTGAGGAGTCAGTGTGTGGAACAAGTGTCCCTGTGTGCAGTGTGTCTCCCAGTGAGGAGTCAGTCTCTGGAACAAGTGTCCCTGTGTGCAGTGCGTCTCCCAGTGAGGAGTCAGTGTGTGGAACAAGTGTCCCTGTGTTCAGTGTGTCTCCAAGTGAGGAGTCAGTATGCGGAACAACTGTCTGTGTGTGCAGTATGTCTCCCAGTGAGGAGTCAGTCTCTGGAACAAGTGTCCCTGTGTGCAGTGTGTCTCCCAGTGAGAAGTCAGTCTCAGGAACAAGTGTCCCTGTGTGCAGTGTGTCTCCCAGTGAGGAGTCAGTGTGTGGAACAAGTGTCCCTGTGTGCAGTGTGTCTCCCAGTGAGGAGTCAGTGTGCAGAACAAGTGTCCATGTGAGCAGTGTGTCACCCAGTGAGGAGTCAGTCTCTGGAATAAGTGTCCCTGTGTGCAGTGTGTCTCCCAGTGAGGAGTCAGTGTGTGGAACAAGTGTCCCTGTATGCAGTGTGTCCCCCAGTGAGGAGTCAGTGTGTGGAACAAGTGTCCCTGTGTGCAGTGTGTCTCCCAGTGAGGAGTCAGTGTGTGGAACAAGTGTCCCAGTGTGCAGTGTGTCTCCCACTGAGGAGTCAGTGTGTGGAACAAGTGTCCCTGTGTGCAGTGTGTCTCCCAGTGAGGAGTCAGTGTGTGGAACAAGTGTCCCTGTGTGCAGTGTGTCTCCCAGTGAGGAGTCAGTCTCTGGAACAAGTGTTCCTGTGTGCAGTGTGTCTCCCAGTGAGGAGTTAGTCTCGGGAACAAGTGTCCCTGTGTGCAGTGTGTCCCCCAGTGAGGAGTCAGTGTGTGGAACAAGTGTCCCTGTGTGCAGTGTGTCTCCCAGTGAGGAGTCAGTGTGTGGAACAAGTGTCCCAGTGTGCAGTGTGTCTCCCACTGAGGAGTCAGTGTGTGGAACAAGTGTCCCTGTGTGCAGTGTGTCTCCCAGTGAGGAGTCAGTGTGTGGAACAAGTGTCCCTGTGTGCAGTGTGTCTCCCAGTGAGGAGTCAGTCTCTGGAACAAGTGTTCCTGTGTGCAGTGTGTCTCCCAGTGAGGAGTTAGTCTCGGGAACAAGTGTCCCTGTGTGCAGTGTGTCTCCCAGTGAGGAGTCAGTGTGTGGAACAAGTGTCTCTGTGTGCAGTGTGTCTCCCAGTGAGGAGTCAGTCTCTGGAACAAGTGTCCCTGTGTGCAGTGTGTCCCTCCCAGTGAGGAGTCAGTCTCTGGAACAAGTGTCCATGTGAGCAGTGTGTCTCCCAGTGAGGAGTCAGTCTCTGGAACAAGTGTTCCTGTGTGCAGTGTGTCTCCCTGTGAGGAGTTAGTCTCTGGAACAAGTGTCCCTGTGTGCAGTGTGTCTCCCAGTGAGGAGTCAGTCTCTGGAACAAGTGTCCCTGTGTGCAGTGTGTCCCTCCCAGTGAGGAGTCAGTCTCTGGAACAAGTGTCCATGTGTGCAGTGTGTCTCCCAGTGAGGAGTCAGTCTCTGGAACAAGTGTTCCTATGTGCAGTGTGTCTCCCTGTGAGGAGTTAGTCTCTGGAACAAGTGTCCCTGTGTGCAGTGTGTCTCCCAGTGAGGAGTCAGTGTGTAGAACAACTGTCCCTGTGTGCAGTGTGTCTGCCAGTGAGGAGTCAGTGTGTGGAACAAGTGTCCATGTGAGCAGTGTGTCTCCCAGTGAGGAGTCAGTCTCTGGAATAAGTGTCCCTGTGTGCAGTGTGTCTCCCAGTGAGGAGTCAGTGTGTGGAACAAGTGTCCCTGTGTGCAGTGTCTCTCCCAGTGAGGAGTCAGTATGTGGAACAAGTGTCCCAGTGTGCAGTGTCTCCCACTGAGGCGTCAGTCTCTGGAATAAGTGTCCATGTGAGCAGTGTGTCTCCCAGTGAGGAGTCAGTGTGTGGAACAAGTGTTCCTGTGTGCAGTGTCTCTCCCAGTGAGGAGTCAGTGTGTGGAACAAGTGTCTCTGTGTGCAGTGTGTCTCCCAGTGAGGACTCAGTCTCTGGAACAAGTGTCCCTGTGTGCAGTGTGTCTCTCCCAGTGAGGAGTCAGTCTCTGGAACAAGTGTCCCTGTGTGCAGTGTGTCTCCCAGTGAGGAGTCAGTGTGTGGAACAAGTGTCCCTGTGTGCAGTGTCTCTCCCAGTGAGGAGTCAGTGTGTGGAACAAGTGTCTCTGTGTGCAGTGTGTCTCCCAGTGAGGAGTCAGTCTCTGGAACAAGTGTCCCTGTGTGCAGTGTGTCTCTCCCAGTGAGGAGTCAGTCTCTGGAACAAGTGTCCCTGTGTGCAGTGTGTCTCTCCCAGTGAGGAGTCAGTCTCTGGAACAAGTGTCCCTGTGTGCAGTGTGTCTCTCCCAGTGAGGAGTCAGTCTCTGGAACAAGTGTCCCTGTGTGCAGTGTGTCCCTCCCAGTGAGGAGTCAGTCTCTGGAACAAGTGTCTCTGTGTGCAGTGTGTCTGCCAGTGAGGAGTCAGTGTGTAGAACAAGTGTCCATGTGAGCAGTGTGTCACCCAGTGAGGAGTCAGTCTCTGGAACAAGTGTCCCTGTGTGCAGTGTGTCTCCCAGTGAGGAGTCAGTGTGTAGAACAAGTGTCCATGTGAGCAGTGTGTCACCCAGTGAGGAGTCAGTCTCTGGAATAAGTGTCCCTGTGTGCAGTGTGTCTCCCAGTGAGGAGTCAGTGTGTAGAACAAGTGTCCATGTGAGCAGTGTGTCACCCAGTGAGGAGTCAGTCTCTGGAACAAGTGTCCATGTGTGCAGTGTGTCTCCCAGTGAGGAGTCAGTCTCTGGAACAAATGTCCCTGTGTGCAGTGTGTCTCCCAGTGCGGAGTCAGTGTGTGGAACAAGTGTCCCTGTGTGCAGTGTCTCTCCCAGTGAGGAGTCAGTATGTGGAACAAGTGTCCCAGTGTGCAGTGTCTCCCACTGAGGAGTCAGTCTCTGGAATAAGTGTCCCTGTGTGCAGTGTGTCTCCCAGTGAGGAGTCAGTGTGTAGAACAACTGTCCCTGTGTGCAGTGTGTCTGCCAGTGAGGAGTCAGTGTGTGGAACAAGTGTCCATGTGAGCAGTGTGTCTCCCAGTGAGGAGTCCGTCTCTGGAATAAGTGTCCCTGTGTGCAGTGTGTCTCCCAGTGAGGAGTCAGTGTGTGGAACAAGCGTCCCTGTGTGCAGTGTCTCTCCCAGTGAGGTGTCAGTGTGTGGAACAAGTGTCTCTGTGTGCAGTGTGTCTCCCAGTGAGGAGTCAGTCTCTGGAACAAGTGTCCCTGTGTGCAGTGTGTCTCTCCCAGTGAGGAGTCGGTCTCTGGAACAAGTGTCCCTGTGTGCAGTGTGTCTCTCCCAGTGAGGAGTCAGTCTCTGGAACAAGTGTCCCTGTGTGCAGTGTGTCTCTCCCAGTGAGGAGTCAGTCTCTGGAACAAGTGTCCCTGTGTGCAGTGTGTCCCTCCCAGTGAGGAGTCAGTCTCTGGAACAAGTGTCCCTGTGTGCAGTGCATCTCCCAGTGAGGAGTCAGTGTGTGGAACAAGTGTCCCTGTGTGCAGTGTGTCTCCCAGTGAGGAGTCAGTGTTTGGAACAAGTGTCCCTGTGTGCAGTGTGTCTCCCAGTGAGGAGTCAGTGTGTGGAACAAGTGTCCCTGTGTGCAGTGTGTCTCCCAGTGAGGAGTTAGTCTCTGGAACAAGTGTCCCTGTGTGCAGTGTGTCTCCCAGTGAGGAGTCAGTGTGTAGGACAACTGTCCCTGTGTGCAGTGTGTCTGCCAGTGAGGAGTCAGTGTGTGGAACAAGTGTCCATGTGAGCAGTGTGTCACCCAGTGAGGAGTCAGTCTCTGGAATAAGTGGCCCTGTGTGCAGTGTCTCTCCCAGTGAGGAGTCAGTGTGGAGAACAAGTGTCCCTGTGTGCAGTGTGTCTCCCAGTGAGGAGTCAGTGTGTGGAACAAGTGTCCCAGTGTGCAGTGTGTCTCCCAGTGAGGAGTCAGTCTCTGGAACAAGTGTTCCTGTGTGCAGTGTGTCTCCCAGTGAGGAGTCAGTGTGTGGAACAAGTGTCCCTGTGTGCAGTGTGTCTCCCAGTGAGGAGTCAGTCTCTGGAACGAGTGTTCCTGTGTGCAGTGTGTCTCCCAGTGAGGATTCAGTATGCAGAACAACTGTCTCTGTGTGCAGTGTGTCTCCCAGTGAGGAGTCAGTGTGTGGAACAAGTGTCCCTGTGTGCAGTATGTCTCCCAGTGAGGAGTCAGTCTCTGGAACAAGTGTCCCTGTGTGCAGTGTGTCTCCCAGTGAGAAGTCAGTCTCAGGAACAAGTGTCCCTGTGTGCAATGTGTCTCCCAGTGAGGAGTCAGTGTGTGGAACAAGTGTCCCTGTGTGCAGTGTGTCTCCCAGTGAGGAGTCAGTGTGTGGAACAAGTGTCCCAGTGTGCAGTGTGTCTCCCACTGAGGAGTCAGTGTGTGGAACAAGTGTCCCTGTGTGCAGTGTGTCTCCCAGTGAGGAGTCAGTGTGTTGAACAAGTGTCCCTGTGTGCAGTGTGTCTCCCAATGAGGAGTCAGTGTGTGGAACAAGTGTCCCTGTGTGCAGTGTGTCTCCCAGTGAGGAGTCAGTCTCTGGAACAAGTGTTCCTGTGTGCAGTGTGTCTCCCAGTGAGGAGTTAGTCTCTGGAACAAGTGTCCCTGTGTGCAGTGTGTCTCCCAGTGAGGAGTCAGTGTGTGGAACAAGTGTCTCTGTGTGCAGTGTGTCTCCCAGTGAGGAGTCAGTGTGTGGAACAAGTGTCTCTGTGTGCAGTGTGTCTCTCCCAGTGAGGAGTCAGTCTCTGGAACAAGTGTCCCTGTGTGCAGTGTGTCTCTCCCAGTGAGGAGTCAGTCTCTGGAACAAGTGTCCCTGTGTGCAGTGTGTCCCTCCCAGTGAGGAGTCAGTCTCTGGAACAAGTGTCCATGGGTGCAGTGTGTCTCCCAGTGAGGAGTCAGTCTCTGGAACATAAGTCCCTGTGTGCAGTGTGTCTCCCAGTGCGGAGTCAGTGTGTGGAACAAGTGTCCCTGTGTGCAGTGTGTCTCCCAGTGAGGAGTCAGTCTCTGGAACAAGTGTTCCTATGTGCAGTGTGTCTCCCTGTGAGGAGTTAGTCTCTGGAACAAGTGTCCCTGTGTGCAGTGTGTCTCCCAGTGAGGAGTCAGTGTGTAGAACAACTGTCCCTGTGTGCAGTGTGTCTGCCAGTGAGGAGTCAGTGTGTGGAACAAGTGTCCATGTGAGCAGTGTGTCTCCCAGTGAGGAGTCAGTCTCTGGAATAAGTGTCCCTGTGTGCAGTGTGTCTCCCAGTGAGGAGTCAGTGTGTGGAACAAGTGTCCCTGTGTGCAGTGTCTCTCCCAGTGAGGAGTCAGTATGTGGAACAAGTGTCCCAGTGTGCAGTGTCTCCCACTGAGGAGTCAGTCTCTGGAATAAGTGTCCCTGTGTGCAGTGTGTCTCCCAGTGAGGAGTCAGTGTGTAGAACAACTGTCCCTGTGTGCAGTGTGTCTGCCAGTGAGGAGTCAGTGTGTGGAACAAGTGTCCATGTGAGCAGTGTGTCTCCCAGTGAGGAGTCAGTGTGTGGAACAAGTGTTCCTGTGTGCAGTGTCTCTCCCAGTGAGGAGTCAGTGTGTGGAACAAGTGTCTCTGTGTGCAGTGTGTCTCCCAGTGAGGACTCAGTCTCTGGAACAAGTGTCCCTGTGTGCAGTGTGTCTCTCCCAGTGAGGAGTCAGTCTCTGGAACAAGTGTCCCTGTGTGCAGTGTGTCTCCCAGTGAGGAGTCAGTGTGTGGAACAAGTGTCCCTGTGTGCAGTGTGTCTCTCCCAGTGAGGAGTCAGTCTCTGGAACAAGTGTCCCTGTGTGCAGTGTGTCTCTCCCAGTGAGGAGTCAGTCTCTGGAACAAGTGTCCCTGTGTGCAGTGTGTCCCTCCCAGTGAGGAGTCAGTCTCTGGAACAAGTGTCTCTGTGTGCAGTGTGTCTGCCAGTGAGGAGTCAGTGTGTATTACAAGTGTCCATGTGAGCAGTGTGTCACCCAGTGAGGAGTCAGTCTCTGGAACAAGTGTCCCTGTGTGCAGTGTGTCTCCCAGTGAGGAGTCAGTGTGTAGAACAAGTGTCCATGTGAGCAGTGTGTCACCCAGTGAGGAGTCAGTCTCTGGAATAAGTGTCCCTGTGTGCAGTGTGTCTCCCAGTGAGGAGTCAGTGTGTAGAACAAGTGTCCATGTGAGCAGTGTGTCACCCAGTGAGGAGTCAGTCTCTGGAACAAGTGTCCCTGTGTGCAGTGTGTCTCCCAGTGAGGAGTCAGTGTGTAGAACAAGTGTCCCTGTGTGCAGTGTGTCTCCCAGTGAGGAGTCAGTGTGTGGAACAAGTGTCCCAGTGTGCAGTGTGTCTCCCAGTGAGGAGTCAGTGTGGAGAACAAGTGTCCCTGTGTGCAGTGTGTCTCCCAGTGAGGAGTCAGTGTGTGGAACAAGTGTCCCAGTGTGCAGTGTCTCTCCCAGTGAGGAGTCAGTCTCTGGAACAAGTGTCCCTGTGTGCAGTGTGTCCCTCCCAGTGAGGAGTCAGTCTCTGGAACAAGTGTCTCTGTGTGCAGTGTGTCTGCCAGTGAGGAGTCAGTGTGTATTACAAGTGTCCATGTGAGCAGTGTGTCACCCAGTGAGGAGTCAGTCTCTGGAACAAGTGTCCCTGTGTGCAGTGTGTCTCCCAGTGAGGAGTCAGTGTGTAGAACAAGTGTCCATGTGAGCAGTGTGTCACCCAGTGAGGAGTCAGTCTCTGGAATAAGTGTCCCTGTGTGCAGTGTGTCTCCCAGTGAGGAGTCAGTGTGTAGAACAAGTGTCCATGTGAGCAGTGTGTCACCCAGTGAGGAGTCAGTCTCTGGAACAAGTGTCCCTGTGTGCAGTGTGTCTCCCAGTGAGGAGTCAGTGTGTAGAACAAGTGTCCCTGTGTGCAGTGTGTCTCCCAGTGAGGAGTCAGTGTGTGGAACAAGTGTCCCAGTGTGCAGTGTGTCTCCCAGTGAGGAGTCAGTGTGGAGAACAAGTGTCCCTGTGTGCAGTGTGTCTCCCAGTGAGGAGTCAGTGTGTGGAACAAGTGTCCCAGTGTGCAGTGTGTCTCCCAGTGAGGAGTCAGTCTCTGGAACAAGTGTTCCTGTGTGCAGTGTCTCCCCCAGTGAGGAGTCAGTGTGTGGAACAAGTGTCCCTGTGTGCAGTGTGGCTCCCAGTGAGGAGTCAGTCTCTGGAACGAGTGTTCCTGTGTGCAGTGTGTCTCCCAGTGAGGAGTCAGTGTGTGGAACAAGTGTCCCTGTGTGCAGTGTGTCTCCCAGTGAGGAGTCAGTCTCTGGAACGAGTGTTCCTGTGTGCAGTGTGTCTCCCAGTGAGGAGTCAGTGTGTGGAACAAGTGTCCCTGTGTGCAGTGTGTCTCCCAGTGAGGAGTCAGTCTCTGGAACAAGTGTCCCTGTGTGCAGTGCGTCTCCCAGTGAGGAGTCAGTGTGTGGAACAAGTGTCCCTGTGTTCAGTGTGTCTCCAAGTGAGGAGTCAGTATGCGGAACAACTGTCTGTGTGTGCAGTATGTCTCCCAGTGAGGAGTCAGTCTCTGGAACAAGTGTCCCTGTGTGCAGTGTGTCTCCCAGTGAGAAGTCAGTCTCAGGAACAAGTGTCCCTGTGTGCAGTGTGTCTCCCAGTGAGGAGTCAGTGTGTGGAACAAGTGTCCCTGTGTGCAGTGTGTCTCCCAGTGAGGAGTCAGTGTGCAGAACAAGTGTCCATGTGAGCAGTGTGTCACCCAGTGAGGAGTCAGTCTCTGGAATAAGTGTCCCTGTGTGCAGTGTGTCTCCCAGTGAGGAGTCAGTGTGTGGAACAAGTGTCCCTGTATGCAGTGTGTCCCCCAGTGAGGAGTCAGTGTGTGGAACAAGTGTCCCTGTGTGCAGTGTGTCTCCCAGTGAGGAGTCAGTGTGTGGAACAAGTGTCCCAGTGTGCAGTGTGTCTCCCACTGAGGAGTCAGTGTGTGGAACAAGTGTCCCTGTGTGCAGTGTGTCTCCCAGTGAGGAGTCAGTGTGTGGAACAAGTGTCCCTGTGTGCAGTGTGTCTCCCAGTGAGGAGTCAGTCTCTGGAACAAGTGTTCCTGTGTGCAGTGTGTCTCCCAGTGAGGAGTTAGTCTCGGGAACAAGTGTCCCTGTGTGCAGTGTGTCCCCCAGTGAGGAGTCAGTGTGTGGAACAAGTGTCCCTGTGTGCAGTGTGTCTCCCAGTGAGGAGTCAGTGTGTGGAACAAGTGTCCCAGTGTGCAGTGTGTCTCCCACTGAGGAGTCAGTGTGTGGAACAAGTGTCCCTGTGTGCAGTGTGTCTCCCAGTGAGGAGTCAGTGTGTGGAACAAGTGTCCCTGTGTGCAGTGTGTCTCCCAGTGAGGAGTCAGTCTCTGGAACAAGTGTTCCTGTGTGCAGTGTGTCTCCCAGTGAGGAGTTAGTCTCGGGAACAAGTGTCCCTGTGTGCAGTGTGTCTCCCAGTGAGGAGTCAGTGTGTGGAACAAGTGTCTCTGTGTGCAGTGTGTCTCCCAGTGAGGAGTCAGTCTCTGGAACAAGTGTCCCTGTGTGCAGTGTGTCCCTCCCAGTGAGGAGTCAGTCTCTGGAACAAGTGTCCATGTGAGCAGTGTGTCTCCCAGTGAGGAGTCAGTCTCTGGAACAAGTGTTCCTGTGTGCAGTGTGTCTCCCTGTGAGGAGTTAGTCTCTGGAACAAGTGTCCCTGTGTGCAGTGTGTCTCCCAGTGAGGAGTCAGTCTCTGGAACAAGTGTCCCTGTGTGCAGTGTGTCCCTCCCAGTGAGGAGTCAGTCTCTGGAACAAGTGTCCATGTGTGCAGTGTGTCTCCCAGTGAGGAGTCAGTCTCTGGAACAAGTGTTCCTATGTGCAGTGTGTCTCCCTGTGAGGAGTTAGTCTCTGGAACAAGTGTCCCTGTGTGCAGTGTGTCTCCCAGTGAGGAGTCAGTGTGTAGAACAACTGTCCCTGTGTGCAGTGTGTCTGCCAGTGAGGAGTCAGTGTGTGGAACAAGTGTCCATGTGAGCAGTGTGTCTCCCAGTGAGGAGTCAGTCTCTGGAATAAGTGTCCCTGTGTGCAGTGTGTCTCCCAGTGAGGAGTCAGTGTGTGGAACAAGTGTCCCTGTGTGCAGTGTCTCTCCCAGTGAGGAGTCAGTATGTGGAACAAGTGTCCCAGTGTGCAGTGTCTCCCACTGAGGCGTCAGTCTCTGGAATAAGTGTCCATGTGAGCAGTGTGTCTCCCAGTGAGGAGTCAGTGTGTGGAACAAGTGTTCCTGTGTGCAGTGTCTCTCCCAGTGAGGAGTCAGTGTGTGGAACAAGTGTCTCTGTGTGCAGTGTGTCTCCCAGTGAGGACTCAGTCTCTGGAACAAGTGTCCCTGTGTGCAGTGTGTCTCTCCCAGTGAGGAGTCAGTCTCTGGAACAAGTGTCCCTGTGTGCAGTGTGTCTCCCAGTGAGGAGTCAGTGTGTGGAACAAGTGTCCCTGTGTGCAGTGTCTCTCCCAGTGAGGAGTCAGTGTGTGGAACAAGTGTCTCTGTGTGCAGTGTGTCTCCCAGTGAGGAGTCAGTCTCTGGAACAAGTGTCCCTGTGTGCAGTGTGTCTCTCCCAGTGAGGAGTCAGTCTCTGGAACAAGTGTCCCTGTGTGCAGTGTGTCTCTCCCAGTGAGGAGTCAGTCTCTGGAACAAGTGTCCCTGTGTGCAGTGTGTCTCTCCCAGTGAGGAGTCAGTCTCTGGAACAAGTGTCCCTGTGTGCAGTGTGTCCCTCCCAGTGAGGAGTCAGTCTCTGGAACAAGTGTCTCTGTGTGCAGTGTGTCTGCCAGTGAGGAGTCAGTGTGTAGAACAAGTGTCCATGTGAGCAGTGTGTCACCCAGTGAGGAGTCAGTCTCTGGAACAAGTGTCCCTGTGTGCAGTGTGTCTCCCAGTGAGGAGTCAGTGTGTAGAACAAGTGTCCATGTGAGCAGTGTGTCACCCAGTGAGGAGTCAGTCTCTGGAATAAGTGTCCCTGTGTGCAGTGTGTCTCCCAGTGAGGAGTCAGTGTGTAGAACAAGTGTCCATGTGAGCAGTGTGTCACCCAGTGAGGAGTCAGTCTCTGGAACAAGTGTCCCTGTGTGCAGTGTGTCTCCCAGTGAGGAGTCAGTGTGTAGAACAAGTGTCCCTGTGTGCAGTGTGTCTCCCAGTGAGGAGTCAGTGTGTGGAACAAGTGTCCCAGTGTGCAGTGTGTCTCCCAGTGAGGAGTCAGTGTGGAGAACAAGTGTCCCTGTGTGCAGTGTGTCTCCCAGTGAGGAGTCAGTGTGTGGAACAAGTGTCCCAGTGTGCAGTGTGTCTCCCAGTGAGGAGTCAGTCTCTGGAACAAGTGTTCCTGTGTGCAGTGTGTCTCCCAGGTGAGGAGTCAGTGTGTGGAACAAGTGTCCCTGTGTGCAGTGTGGCTCCCAGTGAGGAGTCAGTCTCTGGAACGAGTGTTCCTGTGTGCAGTGTGTCTCCCAGTGAGGAGTCAGTGTGTGGAACAAGTGTCCCTGTGTGCAGTGTGTCTCCCAGTGAGGAGTCAGTCTCTGGAACGAGTGTTCCTGTGTGCAGTGTGTCTCCCAGTGAGGAGTCAGTGTGTGGAACAAGTGTCCCTGTGTGCAGTGTGTCTCCCAGTGAGGAGTCAGTCTCTGGAACAAGTGTCCCTGTGTGCAGTGCGTCTCCCAGTGAGGAGTCAGTGTGTGGAACAAGTGTCCCTGTGTGCAGTGTGTCTCCAAGTGAGGAGTCAGTATGCGGAACAACTGTCTGTGTGTGCAGTATGTCTCCCAGTGAGGAGTCAGTCTCTGGAACAAGTGTCCCTGTGTGCAGTGTGTCTCCCAGTGAGAAGTCAGTCTCAGGAACAAGTGTCCCTGTGTGCAGTGTGTCTCCCAGTGAGGAGTCAGTGTGTGGAACAAGTGTCCCTGTGTGCAATGTGTCTCCCAGTGAGGAGTCAGTGTGTGGAACAAGTGTCCCTGTATGCAGTGTGTCCCCCAGTGAGGAGTCAGTGTGTGGAACAAGTGTCCCTGTGTGCAGTGTGTCTCCCAGTGAGGAGTCAGTGTGTGGAACAAGTGTCCCAGTGTGCAGTGTGTCTCCCACTGAGGAGTCAGTGTGTGGAACAAGTGTCCCTGTGTGCAGTGTGTCTCCCAGTGAGGAGTCAGTGTGTGGAACAAGTGTCCCTGTGTGCAGTGTGTCTCCCAGTGAGGAGTCAGTCTCTGGAACAAGTGTTCCTGTGTGCAGTGTGTCTCCCAGTGAGGAGTTAGTCTCGGGAACAAGTGTCCCTGTGTGCAGTGTGTCCCCCAGTGAGGAGTCAGTGTGTGGAACAAGTGTCCCTGTGTGCAGTGTGTCTCCCAGTGAGGAGTCAGTGTGTGGAACAAGTGTCCCAGTGTGCAGTGTGTCTCCCACTGAGGAGTCAGTGTGTGGAACAAGTGTCCCTGTGAGCAGTGTGTCTCCCAGTGAGGAGTCAGTCTCTGGAACAAGTGTTCCTGTGTGCAGTGTGTCTCCCTGTGAGGAGTTAGTCTCTGGAACAAGTGTCCCTGTGTGCAGTGTGTCTCCCAGTGAGGAGTCAGTCTCTGGAACAAGTGTCCCTGTGTGCAGTGTGTCCCTCCCAGTGAGGAGTCAGTCTCTGGAACAAGTGTCCATGTGTGCAGTGTGTCTCCCAGTGAGGAGTCAGTCTCTGGAACAAGTGTTCCTATGTGCAGTGTGTCTCCCTGTGAGGAGTTAGTCTCTGGAACAAGTGTCCCTGTGTGCAGTGTGTCTCCCAGTGAGGAGTCAGTGTGTAGAACAACTGTCCCTGTGTGCAGTGTGTCTGCCAGTGAGGAGTCAGTGTGTGGAACAAGTGTCCATGTGAGCAGTGTGTCTCCCAGTGAGGAGTCAGTCTCTGGAATAAGTGTCCCTGTGTGCAGTGTGTCTCCCAGTGAGGAGTCAGTGTGTGGAACAAGTGTCCCTGTGTGCAGTGTCTCTCCCAGTGAGGAGTCAGTATGTGGAACAAGTGTCCCAGTGTGCAGTGTCTCCCACTGAGGCGTCAGTCTCTGGAATAAGTGTCCCTGTGTGCAGTGTGTCTCCCAGTGAGGAGTCAGTGTGTAGAACAACTGTCCCTGTGTGCAGTGTGTCTGCCAGTGAGGAGTCAGTCTCTGGAACAAGTGTCCCTGTGTGCAGTGTGTCTCTCCCAGTGAGGAGTCAGTCTCTGGAACAAGTGTCCCTGTGTGCAGTGTGTCTCCCAGTGAGGAGTCAGTGTGTGGAACAAGTGTCCCTGTGTGCAGTGTCTCTCCCAGTGAGGAGTCAGTGTGTGGAACAAGTGTCTCTGTGTGCAGTGTGTCTCCCAGTGAGGAGTCAGTCTCTGGAACAAGTGTCCCTGTGTGCAGTGTGTCTCTCCCAGTGAGGAGTCAGTCTCTGGAACAAGTGTCCCTGTGTGCAGTGTGTCTCTCCCAGTGAGGAGTCAGTCTCTGGAACAAGTGTCCCTGTGTGCAGTGTGTCTCTCCCAGTGAGGAGTCAGTCTCTGGAACAAGTGTCCCTGTGTGCAGTGTGTCCCTCCCAGTGAGGAGTCAGTCTCTGGAACAAGTGTCTCTGTGTGCAGTGTGTCTGCCAGTGAGGAGTCAGTGTGTGGAACAAGTGTCCATGTGAGCAGTGTGTCACCCAGTGAGGAGTCAGTCTCTGGAATAAGTGTCCCTGTGTGCAGTGTCTCTCCCAGTGAGGAGTCAGTCTGTGGAACAAGTGTCCCTGTGTGCAGTGTGTCTCCCAGTGAGGAGTCAGTGTGGAGAACAAGTGTCCCTGTGTGCAGTGTGTCTCCCAGTGAGGAGTCAGTGTGTGGAACAAGTGTCCCAGTGTGCAGTGTGTCTCCCAGTGAGGAGTCAGTCTCTGGAACAAGTGTTCCTGTGTGCAGTGCGTCTCCCAGTGAGGAGTCAGTGTGTGGAACAAGTGTCCCTGTGTGCAGTGTGTCTCCAAGTGAGGAGTCAGTATGCGGAACAACTGTCTGTGTGTGCAGTGTGTCTCCCAGTGAGGAGTCAGTGTGTGGAACAAGTGTCCCTGTGTGCAGTATGTCTCCCAGTGAGGAGTCAGTCTCTGGAACAAGTGTCCCTGTGTGCAGTGTGTCTCCCAGTGAGAAGTCAGTCTCAGGAACAAGTGTCCCTGTGTGCAGTGTGTCTCCCAGTGAGGAGTCAGTGTGTGGAACAAGTGTCCCTGTGTGCAATGTGTCTCCCAGTGAGGAGTCAGTGTGTGGAACAAGTGTCCCTGTATGCAGTGTGTCCCCCAGTGAGGAGTCAGTGTGTGGAACAAGTGTCCCTGTGTGCAGTGTGTCTCCCAGTGAGGAGTCAGTGTGTGGAACAAGTGTCCCAGTGTGCAGTGTGTCTCCCACTGAGGAGTCAGTGTGTGGAACAAGTGTCCCTGTGTGCAGTGTGTCTCCCAGTGAGGAGTCAGTGTGTGGAACAAGTGTCCCTGTGTGCAGTGTGTCTCCCAGTGAGGAGTCAGTCTCTGGAACAAGTGTTCCTGTGTGCAGTGTGTCTCCCAGTGAGGAGTTAGTCTCGGGAACAAGTGTCCCTGTGTGCAGTGTGTCTCCCAGTGAGGAGTCAGTGTGTGGAACAAGTGTCTCTGTGTGCAGTGTGTCTCCCAGTGAGGAGTCAGTCTCTGGAACAAGTGTCCCTGTGTGCAGTGTGTCCCTCCCAGTGAGGAGTCAGTCTCTGGAACAAGTATCCATGTGTGCAGTGTGTCTCCCAGTGAGGAGTCAGTCTCTGGAACAAGTGTTCCTGTGTGCAGTGTGTCTCCCAGTGAGGAGTCAGTCTCTGGAACAAGTGTCCCTGTGTGCAGTGTGTCCCTCCCAGTGAGGAGTCAGTCTCTGGAACAAGTGTCCATGTGTGCAGTGTGTCTCCCAGTGAGGAGTCAGTCTCTGGAACATATGTCCCTGTGAGCAGTGTGTCTCCCAGTGAGGAGTCAGTCTCTGGAACAAGTGTTCCTATGTGCAGTGTGTCTCCCTGTGAGGAGTTAGTCTCTGGAACAAGTGTCCCTGTGTGCAGTGTGTCTCCCAGTGAGGAGTCAGTGTGTAGAACAACTGTCCCTGTGTGCAGTGTGTCTGCCAGTGAGGAGTCAGTGTGTGGAACAAGTGTCCATGTGAGCAGTGTGTCTCCCAGTGAGGAGTCAGTGTGTGGAACAAGTGTCCCTGTGTGCAGTGTCTCTCCCAGTGAGGAGTCAGTGTGTGGAACAAGTGTCTCTGTGTGCAGTGTGTCTCCCAGTGAGGAGTCAGTCTCTGGAACAAGTGTCCCTGTGTGCAGTGTGTCTCTCCCAGTGAGGAGTCAGTCTCTGGAACAAGTGTCCCTGTGTGCAGTGTGTCTCTCCCAGTGAGGAGTCAGTCTCTGGAACAAGTGTCCCTGTGTGCAGTGTGTCTCTCCCAGTGAGGAGTCAGTCTCTGGAACAAGTGTCCCTGTGTGCAGTGTGTCCCTCCCAGTGAGGAGTCAGTCTCTGGAACAAGTGTCTCTGTGTGCAGTGTGTCTGCCAGTGAGGAGTCAGTGTGTGGAACAAGTGTCCATGTGAGCAGTGTGTCACCCAGTGAGGAGTCAGTCTCTGGAATAAGTGTCCCTGTGTGCAGTGTCTCTCCCAGTGAGGAGTCAGTATGTGGAACAAGTGTCCCAGTGTGCAGTGTGTCTCCCAGTGAGGAGTCAGTGTGTAGAACAAGTGTCCCTGTGTGCAGTGTGTCTCCCAGTGAGGAGTCAGTGTGTGGAACAAGTGTCCCAGTGTGCAGTGTGTCTCCCAGTGAGGAGTCAGTGTGGAGAACAAGTGTCCCTGTGTGCAGTGTGTCTCCCAGTGAGGAGTCAGTGTGTGGAACAAGTGTCCCAGTGTGCAGTGTGTCTCCCAGTGAGGAGTCAGTCTCTGGAACAAGTGTTCCTGTGTGCAGTGCGTCTCGCAGTGAGGAGTCAGTGTGTGGAACAAGTGTCCCTGTGTGCAGTGTGTCTCCAAGTGAGGAGTCAGTATGCGGAACAACTGTCTGTGTGTGCAGTGTGTCTCCCAGTGAGGAGTCAGTGTGTGGAACAAGTGTCCCTGTGTGCAGTCTGTCTCCCAGTGAGGAGTCAGTCTCTGGAACAAGTGTCCCTGTGTGCAGTGTGTCTCCCAGTGAGAAGTCAGTCTCAGGAACAAGTGTCCCTGTGTGCAGTGTGTCTCCCAGTGAGGAGTCAGTGTGTGGAACAAGTGTCCCTGTGTGCAATGTGTCTCCCAGTGAGGAGTCAGTGTGTGGAACAAGTGTCCCTGTATGCAGTGTGTCCCCCAGTGAGGAGTCAGTGTGTGGAACAAGTGTCCCTGTGTGCAGTGTGTCTCCCAGTGAGGAGTCAGTGTGTGGAACAAGTGTCCCAGTGTGCAGTGTGTCTCCCACTGAGGAGTCAGTGTGTGGAACAAGTGTCCCTGTGTGCAGTGTGTCTCCCAGTGAGGAGTCAGTGTGTGGAACAAGTGTCCCTGTGTGCAGTGTGTCTCCCAGTGAGGAGTCAGTCTCTGGAACAAGTGTTCCTGTGTGCAGTGTGTCTCCCAGTGAGGAGTTAGTCTCGGGAACAAGTGTCCCTGTGTGCAGTGTGTCTCCCAGTGAGGAGTCAGTGTGTGGAACAAGTGTCTCTGTGTGCAGTGTGTCTCCCAGTGAGGAGTCAGTCTCTGGAACAAGTGTCCCTGTGTGCAGTGTGTCCCTCCCAGTGAGGAGTCAGTCTCTGGAACAAGTGTCCATGTGTGCAGTGTGTCTCCCAGTGAGGAGTCAGTCTCTGGAACAAGTGTTCCTGTGTGCAGTGTGTCTCCCAGTGAGGAGTCAGTCTCTGGAACAAGTGTCCCTGTGTGCAGTGTGTCCCTCCCAGTGAGGAGTCAGTCTCTGGAACAAGTGTCCATGTGTGCAGTGTGTCTCCCAGTGAGGAGTCAGTCTCTGGAACATATGTCCCTGTGAGCAGTGTGTCTCCCAGTGAGGAGTCAGTCTCTGGAACAAGTGTTCCTATGTGCAGTGTGTCTCCCTGTGAGGAGTTAGTCTCTGGAACAAGTGTCCCTGTGTGCAGTGTGTCTCCCAGTGAGGAGTCAGTGTGTAGAACAACTGTCCCTGTGTGCAGTGTGTCTGCCAGTGAGGAGTCAGTGTGTGGAACAAGTGTCCATGTGAGCAGTGTGTCTCCCAGTGAGGAGTCAGTGTGTGGAACAAGTGTCCCTGTGTGCAGTGTCTCTCCCAGTGAGGAGTCAGTGTGTGGAACAAGTGTCTCTGTGTGCAGTGTGTCTCCCAGTGAGGAGTCAGTCTCTGGAACAAGTGTCCCTGTGTGCAGTGTGTCTCTCCCAGTGAGGAGTCAGTCTCTGGAACAAGTGTCCCTGTGTGCAGTGTGTCTCTCCCAGTGAGGAGTCAGTCTCTGGAACAAGTGTCCCTGTGTGCAGTGTGTCTCTCCCAGTGAGGAGTCAGTCTCTGGAACAAGTGTCCCAGTGTGCAGTGTGTCCCTCCCAGTGAGGAGTCAGTCTCTGGAACAAGTGTCTCTGTGTGCAGTGTGTCTGCCAGTGAGGAGTCAGTATGCGGAACAAGTGTCCCTGTGTGCAGTGTGTCACCCAGTGAGGAGTCAGTCTCTGGAACAAGTGTTCCTGTGTGCAGTGTGTCTGCCAGTGAGGAGTCAGTGTGTGGAACAAGTGTCCATGTGAGCAGTGTGTCACCCAGTGAGGAGTCAGTCTCTGGAATAAGTGTCCCTGTGTGCAGTGTCTCTCCCAGTGAGGAGTCAGTATGTGGAACAAGTGTCCCAGTGTGCAGTGTGTCTCCCAGTGAGGAGTCAGTGTGTGGAACAAGTGTCCCAGTGTGCAGTGTGTCTCCCAGTGAGGAGTCAGTGTGGAGAACAAGTGTCCCTGTGTGCAGTGTGTCTCCCAGTGAGGAGTCAGTGTGTGGAACAAGTGTCCCAGTGTGCAGTGTGTCTCCCAGTGAGGAGTCAGTCTCTGGAACAAGTGTTCCTGTGTGCAGTGCGTCTCGCAGTGAGGAGTCAGTGTGTGGAACAAGTGTCCCTGTGTGCACTGTGTCTCCCAGTGAGGAGTCAGTGTGTGGAACAAGTGTCCCTGTGTGCAGTATGTCTCCCAGTGAGGAGTCAGTCTCTGGAACAAGTGTCCCTGTGTGCAGTGTGTCTCCCAGTGAGAAGTCAGTCTCAGGAACAAGTGTCCCTGTGTGCAGTGTGTCTCGCAGTGAGGAGTCAGTGTGTGGAACAAGTGTCCCTGTGTGCAATGTGTCTCCCAGTGAGGAGTCAGTGTGTGGAACAAGTGTCCCTGTATGCAGTGTGTCCCCCAGTGAGGAGTCAGTGTGTGGAACAAGTGTCCCTGTGTGCAGTGTGTCTCCCAGTGAGGAGTCAGTGTGTGGAACAAGTGTCCCAGTGTGCAGTGTGTCTCCCACTGAGGAGTCAGTGTGTGGAACAAGTGTCCCTGTGTGCAGTGTGTCTCCCAGTGAGGAGTCAGTGTGTGGAACAAGTGTCCCTGTGTGCAGTGTGTCTCCCAGTGAGGAGTCAGTCTCTGGAACAAGTGTTCCTGTGTGCAGTGTGTCTCCCAGTGAGGAGTTAGTCTCGGGAACAAGTGTCCCTGTGTGCAGTGTGTCTCCCAGTGAGGAGTCAGTGTGTGGAACAAGTGTCTCTGTGTGCAGTGTGTCTCCCAGTGAGGAGTCAGTCTCTGGAACAAGTGTCCCTGTGTGCAGTGTGTCCCTCCCAGTGAGGAGTCAGTCTCTGGAACAAGTGTCCATGTGTGCAGTGTGTCTCCCAGTGAGGAGTCAGTCTCTGGAACAAGTGTTCCTATGTGCAGTGTGTCTCCCTGTGAGGAGTTAGTCTCTGGAACAAGTGTCCCTGTGTGCAGTGTGTCTCCCAGTGAGGAGTCAGTGTGTAGAACAACTGTCCCTGTGTGCAGTGTGTCTGCCAGTGAGGAGTCAGTGTGTGGAACAAGTGTCCATGTGAGCACTGTGTCTCCCAGTGAGGAGTCAGTCTCTGGAATAAGTGTCCCTGTGTGCAGTGTGTCTCCCAGTGAGGAGTCAGTGTGTGGAACAAGTGTCCCTGTGTGCAGTGTCTCTCCCAGTGAGGAGTCAGTATGTGGAACAAGTGTCCCAGTGTGCAGTGTCTCCCACTGAGGCGTCAGTCTCTGGAATAAGTGTCCCTGTGTGCAGTGTGTCTCCCAGTGAGGAGTCAGTGTGTAGAACAACTGTCCCTGTGTGCAGTGTGTCTGCCAGTGAGGAGTCAGTGTGTGGAACAAGTGTCCATGTGAGCAGTGTGTCTCCCAGTGAGGAGTCAGTGTGTGGAACAAGTGTTCCTGTGTGCAGTGTCTCTCCCAGTGAGGAGTCAGTGTGTGGAACAAGTGTCTCTGTGTGCAGTGTGTCTCCCAGTGAGGAGTCAGTCTCTGGAACCAGTGTCCCTGTGTGCAGTGTGTCTCTCCCAGTGAGGAGTCAGTCTCTGGAACAAGTGTCCCTGTGTGCAGTGTGTCTCCCAGTGAGGAGTCAGTGTGTGGAACAAGTGTCCCTGTGTGCAGTGTCTCTCCCAGTGAGGAGTCAGTGTGTGGAACAAGTGTCTCTGTGTGCAGTGTGTCTCCCAGTGAGGAGTCAGTCTCTGGAACAAGTGTCCCTGTGTGCAGTGTGTCTCTCCCAGTGAGGAGTCAGTCTCTGGAACAAGTGTCCCTGTGTGCAGTGTGTCTCTCCCAGTGAGGAGTCAGTCTCTGGAACAAGTGTCCCTGTGTGCAGTGTGTCTCTCCCAGTGAGGAGTCAGTCTCTGGAACAAGTGTCCCTGTGTACAGTGTGTCCCTCCCAGTGAGGAGTCAGTCTCTGGAACAAGTGTCTCTGTGTGCAGTGTGTCTGCCAGTGAGGAGTCAGTGTGTGGAACAAGTGTCCATGTGAGCAGTGTGTCTCCCAGTGAGGAGTCAGTCTCTGGAATAAGTGTCCCTGTGTGCAGTGTGTCTCCCAGTGAGGAGTCAGTGTGTGGAACAAGTGTCCCTGTGTGCAGTGTCTCTCCCAGTGAGGAGTCAGTATGTGGAACAAGTGTCCCAGTGTGCAGTGTCTCCCACTGAGGCGTCAGTCTCTGGAATAAGTGTCCCTGTGTGCAGTGTGTCTCCCAGTGAGGAGTCAGTGTGTAGAACAACTGTCCCTGTGTGCAGTGTGTCTGCCAGTGAGGAGTCACTGTGTGGAACAAGTGTTCCTGTGTGCAGTGTCTCTCCCAGTGAGGAGTCAGTGTGTGGATCAAGTGTCTCTGTGTGCAGTGTGTCTCCCAGTGAGGAGTCAGTCTCTGGAACAAGTGTCCCTGTGTGCAGTGTGTCTCTCCCAGTGAGGAGTCAGTCTCTGGAACAAGTGTCCCTGTGTGCAGTGTGTCTCCCAGTGAGGAGTCAGTGTGTGGAACAAGTGTCCCTGTGTGCAGTGTCTCTCCCAGTGAGGAGTCAGTGTGTGGAACAAGTGTCTCTGTGTGCAGTGTGTCTCCCAGTGAGGAGTCAGTCTCTGGAACAAGTGTCCCTGTGTGCAGTGTGTCTCTCCCAGTGAGGAGTCAGTCTCTGGAACAAGTGTCCCTGTGTGCAGTGTGTCTCTCCCAGTGAGGAGTCAGTCTCTGGAACAAGTGTCCCTGTGTGCAGTGTGTCTCTCCCAGTGAGGAGTCAGTCTCTGGAACAAGTGTCCCTGTGTGCAGTGTGTCCCTCCCAGTGAGGAGTCAGTCTCTGGAACAAGTGTCTCTGTGTGCAGTGTGTCTGCAAGTGAGGAGTCAGTGTGTGGAACAAGTGTCCATGTGAGCAGTGTGTCACCCAGTGAGGAGTCAGTCTCTGGAATAAGTGTCCCAGTGTGCAGTGTGTCTCCCAGTGAGGAGTCAGTGTGTAGAACAAGTGTCCCTGTGTGCAGTGTGTCTCCCAGTGAGGAGTCAGTGTGTGGAACAAGTGTCCCAGTGTGCAGTGTGTCTCCCAGTGAGGAGTCAGTGTGGAGAACAAGTGTCCCTGTGTGCAGTGTGTCTCCCAGTGAGGAGTCAGTGTGTGGAACAAGTGTCCCAGTGTGCAGTGTGTCTCCCACTGAGGAGTCAGTGTGTGGAACAAGTGTCCCTGTGTGCAGTGTGTCTCCCAGTGAGGAGTCAGTGTGTGGAACAAGTGTCCCTGTGTGCAGTGTGTCTCCCAGTGAGGAGTCAGTCTCTGGAACAAGTGTTCCTGTGTGCAGTGTGTCTCCCAGTGAGGAGTTAGTCTCGGGAACAAGTGTCCCTGTGTGCAGTGTGTCTCCCAGTGAGGAGTCAGTGTGTGGAACTAGTGTCTCTGTGTGCAGTGTGTCTCCCAGTGAGGAGTCAGTCTCTGGAACAAGTGTCCCTGTGTGCAGTGTGTCCCTCCCAGTGAGGAGTCAGTCTCTGGAACAAGTGTCCATGTGTGCAGTGTGTCTCCCAGTGAGGAGTCAGTCTCTGGAACAAGTGTTCCTGTGTGCAGTGTGTCTCCCTGTGAGGAGTTAGTCTCTGGAACAAGTGTCCCTGTGTGCAGTGTGTCTCCCAGTGAGGAGTCAGTCTCTGGAACAAGTGTCCCTGTGTGCAGTGTGTCCCTCCCAGTGAGGAGTCAGTCTCTGGAACAAGTGTCCATGTGTGCAGTGTGTCTCCCAGTGAGGAGTCAGTCTCTGGAACATATGTCCCTGTGTGCAGTGTGTCTCCCAGTGTGCAGTGTGTCTCCCAGTGAGGAGTCAGTCTCTGGAACAAGTGTTCCTATGTGCAGTGTGTCTCCCTGTGAGGAGTTAGTCTCTGGAACAAGTGTCCCTGTGTGCAGTGTGTCTCCCAGTGAGGAGTCAGTGTGTGGAACAAGTGTCCATGTGAGCAGTGTGTCTCCCAGTGAGGAGTCAGTGTGTGGAACAAGTGTCCCTGTGTGCAGTGTCTCTCCCAGTGAGGAGTCAGTGTGTGGAACAAGTGTCCCTGTGTGCAGTGTGTCTCTCCCAGTGAGGAGTCAGTCTCTGGAACAAGTGTCCCTGTGTGCAGTGTGTCTCTCCCAGTGAGGAGTCAGTCTCTGGAACAAGTGTCCCTGTGTGCAGTGTGTCTCTCCCAGTGAGGAGTCAGTCTCTGGAACAAGTGTCCCTGTGTGCAGTGTGTCCCTCCCAGTGAGGAGTCAGTCTCTGGAACAAGTGTCTCTGTGTGCAGTGTGTCTGCCAGTGAGGAGTCAGTGTGTGGAACAAGTGTCCATGTGAGCAGTGTGTCACCCAGTGAGGAGTCAGTCTCTGGAATAAGTGTCCCTGTGTGCAGTGTCTCTCCCAGTGAGGAGTCAGTATGTGGAACAAGTGTCCCAGTGTGCAGTGTCTCTCCCAGTGAGGAGTCAGTGTGTAGAACAAGTGTCCCTGTGTGCAGTGTGTCTCCCAGTGAGGAGTCAGTGTGTGGAACAAGTGTCCCAGTGTGCAGTGTGTCTCCCAGTGAGGAGTCAGTGTGGAGAACAAGCGTCCCTGTGTGCAGTGTGTCTCCCAGTGAGGAGTCAGTGTGTGGAACAAGTGTCCCAGTGTGCAGTGTGTCTCCCAGTGAGGAGTCAGTCTCTGGAACAAGTGTTCCTGTGTGCAGTGCGTCTCGCAGTGAGGAGTCAGTGTGTGGAACAAGTGTCCCTGTGTGCAGTGTGTCTCCAAGTGAGGAGTCAGTATGCGGAACAACTGTCTGTGTGTGCAGTGTGTCTCCCAGTGAGGAGTCAGTGTGTGGAACAAGTGTCCCTGTGTGCAGTATGTCTCCCAGTGAGGAGTCAGTCTCTGGAACAAGTGTCCCTGTGTGCAGTGTGTCTCCCAGTGAGAAGTCAGTCTCAGGAACAAGTGTCCCTGTGTGCAGTGTGTCTCCCAGTGAGGAGTCAGTGTGTGGAACAAGTGTCCCTGTGTGCAATGTGTCTCCCAGTGAGGAGTCAGTGTGTGGAACAAGTGTCCCTGTATGCAGTGTGTCCCCCAGTGAGGAGTCAGTGTGTGGAACAAGTGTCCCTGTGTGCAGTGTGTCTCCCAGTGAGGAGTCAGTGTGTGGAACAAGTGTCCCAGTGTGCAGTGTGTCTCCCACTGAGGAGTCAGTGTGTGGAACAAGTGTCCCTGTGTGCAGTGTGTCTCCCAGTGAGGAGTCAGTGTGTGGAACAAGTGTCCCTGTGTGCAGTGTGTCTCCCAGTGAGGAGTCAGTCTCTGGAACAAGTGTTCCTGTGTGCAGTGTGTCTCCCAGTGAGGAGTTAGTCTGGGGAACAAGTGTCCCTGTGTGCAGTGTGTCTCCCAGTGAGGAGTCAGTGTGTGGAACAAGTGTCTCTGTGTGCAGTGTGTCTCCCAGTGAGGAGTCAGTCTCTGGAACAAGTGTCCCTGTGTGCAGTGTGTCCCTCCCAGTGAGGAGTCAGTCTCTGGAACAAGTGTCCATGTGTGCAGTGTGTCTCCCAGTGAGGAGTCAGTCTCTGGAACAAGTGTTCCTGTGTGCAGTGTGTCTCCCTGTGAGGAGTTAGTCTCTGGAACAAGTGTCCCTGTGTGCAGTGTGTCTCCCAGTGAGGAGTCAGTCTCTGGAACAAGTGTCCCTGTGTGCAGTGTGTCCCTCCCAGTGAGGAGTCAGTCTCTGGAACAAGTGTCCATGTGTGCAGTGTGTCTCCCAGTGAGGAGTCAGTCTCTGGAACATATGTCCCTGTGTGCAGTGTGTCTCCCAGTGCGGAGTCAGTGTGTGGAACAAGTGTCCCTGTGTGCAGTGTGTCTCCCAGTGAGCAGTGTGTCTCCCAGTGAGGAGTCAGTCTCTGGAACAAGTGTTCCTATGTGCAGTGTGTCTCCCTGTGAGGAGTTAGTCTCTGGAACAAGTGTCCCTGTGTGCAGTGTGTCTCCCAGTGAGGAGTCAGTGTGTAGAACAACTGTCCCTGTGTGCAGTGTGTCTGCCAGTGAGGAGTCAGTGTGTGGAACAAGTGTCCATGTGAGCAGTGTGTCTCCCAGTGAGGAGTCAGTCTCTGGAATAAGTGTCCCTGTGTGCAGTGTGTCTCCCAGTGAGGAGTCAGTGTGTGGAACAAGTGTCCCTGTGTGCAGTGTCTCTCCCAGTGAGGAGTCAGTATGTGGAACAAGTGTCCCAGTGTGCAGTGTCTCCCACTGAGGCGTCAGTCTCTGGAATAAGTGTCCCTGTGTGCAGTGTGTCTCCCAGTGAGGAGTCAGTGTGTAGAACAACTGTCCCTGTGTGCAGTGTGTCTGCCAGTGAGGAGTCAGTGTGTGGAACAAGTGTCCATGTGAGCAGTGTGTCTCCCAGTGAGGAGTCAGTGTGTGGAACAAGTGTCTCTGTGTGCAGTGTGTCTCCCAGTGAGGAGTCAGTCTCTGGAACAAGTGTCCCTGTGTGCAGTGTGTCTCTCCCAGTGAGGAGTCAGTCTCTGGAACAAGTGTCCCTGTGTGCAGTGTGTCTCCCAGTGAGGAGTCAGTGTGTGGAACAAGTGTCCCTGTGTGCAGTGTGTCTCCCAGTGCGGAGTCAGTGTGTGGAACAAGTGTCCCTGTGTGCAGTGTGTCTCCCAGTGAGCAGTGTGTCTCCCAGTGAGGAGTCAGTCTCTGGAACAAGTGTTCCTATGTGCAGTGTGTCTCCCTGTGAGGAGTTAGTCTCTGGAACAAGTGTCCCTGTGTGCAGTGTGTCTCCCAGTGAGGAGTCAGTGTGTGGAACAAGTGTCCATGTGAGCAGTGTGTCTCCCAGTGAGGAGTCAGTGTGTGGAACAAGTGTCCCTGTGTGCAGTGTCTCTCCCAGTGAGGAGTCAGTGTGTGGAACAAGTGTCTCTGTGTGCAGTGTGTCTCCCAGTGAGGAGTCAGTCTCTGGAACAAGTGTCCCTGTGTGCAGTGTGTCTCTCCCAGTGAGGAGTCAGTCTCTGGAACAAGTGTCCCTGTGTGCAGTGTGTCTCTCCCAGTGAGGAGTCAGTCTCTGGAACAAGTGTCCCTGTGTGCAGTGTGTCTCTCCCAGTGAGGAGTCAGTCTCTGGAACAAGTGTCCCTGTGTGCAGTGTGTCCCTCCCAGTGAGGAGTCAGTCTCTGGAACAAGTGTCTCTGTGTGCAGTGTGTCTGCCAGTGAGGAGTCAGTGTGTGGAACAAGTGTCCATGTGAGCAGTGTGTCACCCAGTGAGGAGTCAGTCTCTGGAATAAGTGTCCCTGTGTGCAGTGTCTCTCCCAGTGAGGAGTCAGTATGTGGAACAAGTGTCCCAGTGTGCAGTGTGTCTCCCAGTGAGGAGTCAGTGTGTAGAACAAGTGTCCCTGTGTGCAGTGTGTCTCCCAGTGAGGAGTCAGTGTGTGGAACAAGTGTCCCAGTGTGCAGTGTGTCTCCCAGTGAGGAGTCAGTGTGTGGAACAAGTGTCCCTGTGTGCAGTATGTCTCCCAGTGAGGAGTCAGTCTCTGGAACAAGTGTCCCTGTGTGCAGTGTGTCTCCCAGTGAGAAGTCAGTCTGTGGAACAAGTGTCCCTGTGTGCAGTGTGTCTCCCAGTGAGGAGTCAGTGTGTGGAACAAGTGTCCCTGTGTGCAATGTGTCTCCCAGTGAGGAGTCAGTGTGTGGAACAAGTGTCCCTGTATGCAGTGTGTCCCCCAGTGAGGAGTCAGTGTGTGGAACAAGTGTCCCTGTGTGCAGTGTGTCTCCCAGTGAGGAGTCAGTGTGTGGAACAAGTGTCCCAGTGTGCAGTGTGTCTCCCACTGAGGAGTCAGTGTGTGGAACAAGTGTCCCTGTGTGCAGTGTGTCTCCCAGTGAGGAGTCAGTGTGTGGAACAAGTGTCCCTGTGTGCAGTGTGTCTCCCAGTGAGGAGTCAGTCTCTGGAACAAGTGTTCCTGTGTGCAGTGTGTCTCCCAGTGAGGAGTTAGTCTGGGGAACAAGTGTCCCTGTGTGCAGTGTGTCTCCCAGTGAGGAGTCAGTGTGTGGAACAAGTGTCTCTGTGTGCAGTGTGTCTCCCAGTGAGGAGTCAGTCTCTGGAACAAGTGTCCCTGTGTGCAGTGTGTCCCTCCCAGTGAGGAGTCAGTCTCTGGAACAAGTGTCCATGTGTGCAGTGTGTCTCCCAGTGAGGAGTCAGTCTCTGGAACAAGTGTTCCTGTGTGCAGTGTGTCTCCCTGTGAGGAGTTAGTCTCTGGAACATATGTCCCTGTGTGCAGTGTGTCTCCCAGTGCGGAGTCAGTGTGTGGAACAAGTGTCCCTGTGTGCAGTGTGTCTCCCAGTGAGCAGTGTGTCTCCCAGTGAGGAGTCAGTCTCTGGAACAAGTGTTCCTATGTGCAGTGTGTCTCCCTGTGAGGAGTTAGTCTCTGGAACAAGTGTCCCTGTGTGCAGTGTGTCTCCCAGTGAGGAGTCAGTGTGTAGAACAACTGTCCCTGTGTGCAGTGTGTCTGCCAGTGAGGAGTCAGTGTGTGGAACAAGTGTCCATGTGAGCAGTGTGTCTCCCAGTGAGGAGTCAGTCTCTGGAATAAGTGTCCCTGTGTGCAGTGTGTCTCCCAGTGAGGAGTCAGTGTGTGGAACAAGTGTCCCTGTGTGCAGTGTGTCTCCAAGTGAGGAGTCAGTATGTGGAACAACTGTCTGTGTGTGCAGTGTGTCTCCCAGTGAGGAGTCAGTGTGTGGAACAAGTGTCCCTGTGTGCAGTATGTCTCCCAGTGAGGAGTCAGTGTGTAGAACAACTGTCCCTGTGTGCAGTGTGTCTGCCAGTGAGGAGTCAGTGTGTGGAACAAGTGTCCATGTGAGCAGTGTGTCTCCCAGTGAGGAGTCAGTGTGTGGAACAAGTGTTCCTGTGTGCAGTGTCTCTCCCAGTGAGGAGTCAGTGTGTGGAACAAGTGTCTCTGTGTGCAGTGTGTCTCCCAGTGAGGAGTCAGTCTCTGGAACAAGTGTCCCTGTGTGCAGTGTGTCTCTCCCAGTGAGGAGTCAGTCTCTGGAACAAGTGTCCCTGTGTGCAGTGTGTCTCCCAGTGAGGAGTCAGTGTGTGGAACAAGTGTCCCTGTGTGCAGTGTCTCTCCCAGTGAGGAGTCAGTGTGTGGAACAAGTGTCTCTGTGTGCAGTGTGTCTCCCAGTGAGGAGTCAGTCTCTGGAACAAGTGTCCCTGTGTGCAGTGTGTCTCTCCCAGTGAGGAGTCAGTCTCTGGAACAAGTGTCCCTGTGTGCAGTGTGTCTCTCCCAGTGAGGAGTCAGTCTCTGGAACAAGTGTCCCTGTGTGCAGTGTGTCTCTCCCAGTGAGGAGTCAGTCTCTGGAACAAGTGTCCCTGTGTGCAGTGTGTCCCTCCCAGTGAGGAGTCAGTCTCTGGAACAAGTGTCTCTGTGTGCAGTGTGTCTGCCAGTGAGGAGTCAGTGTGTGGAACAAGTGTCCATGTGAGCAGTGTGTCACCCAGTGAGGAGTCAGTCTCTGGAATAAGTGTCCCTGTGTGCAGTGTCTCTCCCAGTGAGGAGTCAGTATGTGGAACAAGTGTCCCAGTGTGCAGTGTGTCTCCCAGTGAGGAGTCAGTGTGTAGAACAAGTGTCCCTGTGTGCAGTGTGTCTCCCAGTGAGGAGTCAGTGTGTGGAACAAGTGTCCCTGTGTGCAGTGTGTCTCCCAGTGAGGAGTCAGTGTGGAGAACAAGTGTCCCTGTGTGCAGTGTGTCTCCCAGTGAGGAGTCAGTGTGTGGAACAAGTGTCCCAGTGTGCAGTGTGTCTCCCAGTGAGGAGTCAGTGTGTGGAACAAGTGTCCCAGTGTGCAGTGTGTCTCCCAGTGAGGAGTCAGTGTGTGGAACAAGTGTCCCAGTGTGCAGTGTGTCTCCCAGTGAGGAGTCAGTGTGTGGAACAAGTGTCCCTGTGTGCAGTGTGTCTCCCAGTGAGGAGTCAGTCTCTGGAACAAGTGTTCCTGTGTGCAGTGTGTCTCCCAGTCAGGAGTCAGTCTCTGGAACAAGTGTCCCTGTGTGCAGTGTGTCTCCCAGTGAGAAGTCAGTCTCAGGAACAAGTGTCCCTGTGTGCAGTGTGTCTCCCAGTGAGGAGTCAGTGTGTGGAACAAGTGTCCCTGTATGCAGTGTGTCCACCAGTGAGGAGTCAGTGTGTCCCTGTGTGCAGTGTGTCTCCCAGTGAGGAGTCAGTGTGTGGAACAAGTGTCCCAGTGTGCAGTGTGTCTCCCACTGAGGAGTCAGTGTGTGGAACAAGTGTCCCTGTGTGCAGTGTGTCTCCCAGTGAGGAGTCAGTGTGTGGAACAAGTGTCCCTGTGTGCAGTGTGTCTCCCAGTGAGGAGTCAGTCTCTGGAACAAGTGTTCCTGTGTGCAGTGTGTCTCCCAGTGAGGAGTTAGTCTCTGGAACAAGTGTCCCTGTGTGCAGTGTGTCTCCCAGTGAGGAGTCAGTGTGTGGAACAAGTGTCTCTGTGTGCAGTGTGTCTCCCAGTGAGGAGTCAGTCTCTGGAACAAGTGTCTCTGTGTGCAGTGTGTCTCCCAGTGAGGAGGCAGTCTCTGGAACAAGTGTCCCTGTGTGCAGTGTGTCTCTCCCAGTGAGGAGTCAGTGTGTAGAACAACTGTCCCTGTGTGCAGTGTGTCTGCCAGTGAGGAGTCAGTCTCTGGAACAAGTGTCTCTGTGTGCAGTGTGTCTCTCCCAGTGAGGAGTCAGTTTCTGGAACAGGTGTCCCTGTGTGCAGTGTGTCTCCCAGTGAGGAGTCAGTGTGTGGAACAAGTGTCCCTGTGTGCAGTGTGTCTCCCAGTGAGGAGTCAGTGTGTGGAACAAGTGTTCCTGTGTGCAGTGTGTCTCCCAGTGAGGAGTTAGTCTCTGGAACAAGTGTCCCAGTGTGCAGTGTGTCTCCCAGTGAGGAGTCAGTCTCTGGAACAAGTGTCCCTGTGTGCAGTGTGTCCCTCCCAGTGAGGAGTCAGTATGTGGAACAAGTGTCCCAGTGTGCAGTGTCTCCCACTGAGGAGTCAGTGTGTGGAACAAGTGTCCCTGTGTGCAGTGTGTCTCCCAGTGAGGAGTCAGTGTGTAGAACAAGTGTCCCTGTGAGCAGTGTGTGTCCCAGTGAGGAGTCAGTCTGTGGAACAAGTGTCCCTGTGTGCCGTGTGTCTCCCAGTGAGGAGTCAGTGTCAGGAACAAGTGTCCCTGTGTGCAGTGTCTCTCCCAGTGAGGAGTCAATGTGTGGAACAAGTGTCCCTGTGTGCAGTGTCTCTCCCAGTGAGGAGTCAGTCTCTGGAACAAGAGTCTCTGTGTGCAGTGTGTCTCTCCCAGTGAGGAGTCAGTCTCTGGAACAAGTGTCCCTGTGTGCAGTGTGTCTCTCCCAGTGAGGAGTCAGTCTCTGGAACAAGTGTCTCTGTGTGCAGTGTGTCTCTCCCAGTGAGGAGTCAGTTTCTGGAACAGGTGTCCCTGTGTGCAGTGTGTCTCCCAGTGAGGAGTCAGTGTGTGGAACAAGTGTCCCTGTGTGCAGTGTGTCTCTCCCAGTGAGGAGTCAGTCTCTGGAACAAGTGTCCCTGTGTGCAGTGTGTCCCTCCCAGTGAGGAGTCAGTATGTGGAACAAGTGTCCCAGTGTGCAGTGTCTCCCACTGAGGAGTCAGTGTGTGGAACAAGTGTCCCTGTGAGCAGTGTGTGTCCCAGTGAGGAGTCAGTCTGTGGAACAAGTGTCCCTGTGTGCCGTGTGTCTCCCAGTGAGGAGTCAGTGTCAGGAACAAGTGTCCCTGTGTGCAGTGTGTCTCCCAGTGAGGAGTCAATGTGTGGAACAATTGTCCCTGTGTGCAGTGTCTCTCCCAGTGAGGAGTCAGTCTCTGGAACAAGTGTCCCTGTGTGCAGTGTGTCTCCCACTGAGGAGTCAGTCTCTGGAACAAGAGTCTCTGTGTGCAGTGTGTCTCCCAGTGAGGAGTCAGTGTGTGGAACAAGTGTCCCTGTGTGCAGTGTGTCTCCCAGTGAGGAGTCAGTTTCTGCAACAGGTGTCCCTGTGTGCAGTGTGTCTCCCAGTGAGGAGTCAGTGTGTGGAACAAGTGTCCCTGTGTGCAGTGTCTCTCCCAGCGAGGAGTCAGTCTCTGGAACAAGTGTCTCTGTGTGCAGTGTGTCTCCCAGAGAGGAGGCAGTCTCTGGAACAAGTGTCCCTGTGTGCAGTGTGTCTCTCCCAGTGAGGAGTCGGTCTCTGGAACAAGTGTCCCTGTGTGCAGTGTGTCTCTCCCAGTGAGGAGTCAGTCTCTGGAACAAGTGTCCCTGTGTGCAGTGTGTCTCTCCCAGCGAGGAGTCAGTGTGTGTGGAACAAGTATCCCTGTGTGCAGTGTGGCTCTCCCAGCGAGGAGTCAGTGTGTGTGGAACAAGTATCCCTGTGTGCAGTGTGTCTCCCAGCGAGGAGTCAGTGTGTGTGGAACAAGTATCCCTGTGTGCAATGTGTCTCCCAGTGAGGAGTCAGTCTGTGGAAGACATTGGGAATTAGCACTGTACTTGGAGCAGCCTTTTTAAGGATTGGTGTAAATTTAACTTGTATGCATTTAAAATTTCTTCAGAATATTTTTTGTTCATTCTTATTCACCTGAATTGCCAAATCTAGTAAAATACTTGTGTCCTCCTGAAAATCCTTGCTACCTGATCCCACATTGACTGCTGTCCAGAAATCAGGAAGCAATCTAATTGAGAAGGCAGTGTGTTTTCCAGTGAATTGAGGAGGCAGACTCTGGAACACGTGTCCCTGTGTGCAGTGTGTCTCCCAGTGAGGAGTCAGTCTCTGGAACAAGTGTTCCTGTGTGCAATGTGTCTCCCAGTTTGGAGTCAGTGTGTGGAACAAGTGTCCCTGCGTGCAGTGTGTCTCCCATTGAGGAGTCAGTCTCTGGAACAAGTGTCTCTGTGTGCAGTGTGTCTCCCAGTGAGGAGTCAGTGTGTGGAACAAGTGTCCCTGTGTGCACTGTGTCTCTCCCAGTGAGGAGTCAGTGTGTAGAACAAGTGTCCCTGTGTGCAGTGTGTCTCCAAGTGAGGAGTCAGTGTGTGGAACAAGTGTCCCTGTGTGCAGTGTGTCTCCCAGTGAGGAGTCAGTGTGTGGAACAAGTGTCCCTGTGTGCAGTGTGTCTCCCAGTGAGGAGTCAGTGTGTGGAACAAGTGTCCCTGTGTGCAGTGTGTCTCCCAGTGAGGGGTCAGTCTCTGGAACAAGTGTCCCTGTGTGCAGTGTGTCTCCCAGTGAGGAGTCAGTGTGTTGAACAAGTGTTCCTGTGTGCAGTGTGTCTCCCAGTGAGGAGTCAGTCTCTGGAACAAGTGTCCCTGTGTGCAGTGTGTCTCCCAGTGAGGAGTCAGTGTGTGGAACAAGTGTCCCTGTGTGCAGTGTGTCTCTCCCAGTGAGGAGTCAGTTTCTGGAACAAGTGTCCCTGTGTGCAGTGTGTCTCCCAGTGAGGAGTCAGTGTGTGGAACAAGTGTCCCTGTGTGCAGTGTGTCTCCAAGTGAGGAGTCAGTGTGTTGAACAAGTGTTCCTGTGTGCAGTGTGTCTCCCAGTGAGGAGTCAGTCTCTGGAACAAGTGTCTCTGTGAGCAGTGCGTCTCCCAGTGAGGAGTCAGTCTCTGGAACAAGTGTCCCAGTGTGCAGTGTGTCTCCCAGTGAGGAGTCAGTGTGTGGAACAAGTGTCCCAGTGTGCAGTGTGTCTCCCAGTGAGGAGTTAGTCTCTGGAACAAGTGTTCCTGTGTGCAGTGTGTCTCCCAGTGAGGAGTCAGTGTGTGGAACAAGTGTCTCTGTGTGCAGTGCGTCTCCCAGTGAGGAGTCAGTTTCTGGAACAAGTGTCTCTGTGTGCAGTGCGTCTCCCAGTGAGGAGTCAGTTTCTGGAATAAGTGTCCCTGTGTGCAGTGTGTCTCCCAGTGAGGAGTCAGTGTGTGGAACAAGTGTCCCTGTGTGCAGTGTGTCTCCCAGTGAGGAGTCAGTTTCTGGAACAAGTGTCTCTGTGTGCAGTGTGTCTCCCAGTGAGGAGTCAGTGTGTGGAACAAGTGTCCCTGTGTGCAGTGTGTCTCCCAGTGAGGGGTCAGTCTCTGGAACAAGTGTCCCTGTGTGCAGTGTGTCTCCCAGTAAGGAGTCAGTGTGTTGAACAAGTGTTCCTGTGTGCAGTGTGTCTCCCAGTGAGGAGTCAGTCTCTGGAACAAGTGTCCCTGTGTGCAGTGTCTCCCCCAGTGAGGAGTCTGTGTGTGGAACAAGTGTCCCTGTGTGCAGTGTGTCTCTCCCAGTGAGGAGTCAGTTTCTGGAACAAGTGTCCCTGTGTGCAGTGTGTCTCCCAGTGAGGAGTCAGTGTGTGGAACAAGTGTCTCTGTGAGCAGTGCATCTCCCGGTGAGGAGTCAGTCTGTGGAACAAGTGTCCCTGTGTGCAGTGAGGAGTCGGTGTGTGGAACAAGTGTACCTGTGTGCAGTGCGTCGCCCAGTGAGGAGTCAGTCTCTGGAACAAGTGTCTCTGTGAGCAGTGCGTCTCCCAGTGAGGAGTCAGTCTGTGGAACAGATGTCTCTGTGAGCAGTGCGTCTCCCAGTGAGGAGTCAGTTTCTGGAACAAGTGTCCCTGTGTGCAGTGTGTCTCCCAGTGAGGAGTCAGTCTGTGGAACAAGTGTCCCTGTGTGCCGTGAGGAGTCGGTGTGTGGAACAAGTGTACCTGTGTGCAGTGCGTCGCCCAGTGAGGAGTCAGTCTCTGGAACAAGTGTCTCTGTGAGCAGTGCGTCTCCCAGTGAGGAGTCAGTTTCTGGAACAAGTGTCCCTGTGTGCAGTGTGTCTCCCAGTGAGGAGTCAGTGTGTGGAACAAGTGTCTCTGTGTGCAGTGTGTCTCCCAGTGAGGAGGCAGTCTCTGGAACAAGTGTCCCTGTGTGCAGTGTGTCTCCCAGTGAGGAGTCAGTTTCTGGAACAGGTGTCCCTGTGTGCAGTGTGTCTCTCCCAGTGAGGAGTCAGTGTGTGGAACGAGTGTCCCTGTGTGCAGTGTCTCTCCCAGTGAGGAGTCATTGTGTGGAACAAGTGTCCCTGTGTGCAGTGTGTCTCCCAGTGAGGAGTCAGTGTGTGGAACAAGTGTCCCTGTGTGCAGTGCGTCTCCCAGTTAGGAGTCAGTCTCTGGAACAAGTGTCTCTGTGAGCAGTGCGTCTCCCAGTGAGGAGTCAGTTTCTGGAACAAGTGTCCCTGTGTGCAGTGTGTCTCCCAGTGAGGAGTCAGTCTCTGGAACAAGTGTCTCTTTGTGCAGTGTGTCTCCCAGTGAGCAGGCAGTCTCTGGAACAAGTGTCCCTGTGTGAAGTGTGTCTCCCAGTGAGGAGTCAGTGTGTGGAACAAGTGTCCCTGTGTGAAGTGTGTCTCCCAGTGAGGAGTCAGTGTGTGGAACAAGTGTCCCTGTGTGAAGTGTGTCTCCCAGTGAGGAGTCAGTCTCTGGAACAAGTGTCCCTGTGTGCAGTGTCTCCCACTGAGGAGTCAGTGTGTGGAACAAGTGTCCCTGTGTGAAGTGTGTCTCCCAGTGAGGAGTCAGTGTGTGGAACAAGTGTCCCTGTGTGAAGTGTGTCTCCCACTGAGGAGTCAGTGTGTGGAACAAGTGTCCCTGTGTGCAGTGTCTCTCCCAGCGAGGAGTCAGTCTCTGGAACAAGTGTCTCTGTGTGCAGTGTGTCTCCCAGTGAGCAGGCAGTCTCTGGAACAAGTGTCCCTGTGTGCAGTGTGTCTCTCCCAGTGAGGAGTCAGTCTCTGGAACAAGTGTCCCAGTGTGCAGTGTCTCTCCCAGTGAGGAGTCAGTATGTGGAACAAGTATCCCTGTGTGCAGTGCGTCTCCCAGTGAGGAGTCAGTGTGTGGAACAAGTGTCTCTGTGTGCAGTGCGTCTCCCAGTGAGGAGTCAGTCTCTGGAACAAGTGTCTCTGTGTGCAGTGTGTCTCCCAGTGAGGAGTCAGTGTGTGGAACAAGTGTCTCTGTGTGCAGTGTGTCTCCCAGTGAGGAGTCAGTGTGTGGAACAAGTGTCTCTGTGTGCAGTGTGTCTCCCAGTGAGGAGTCAGTGTGTGGAACAAGTGTCTCTGTGTGCAGTGTCTCTCCCAGTGAGGAGTCAGTATGTGGAACAAGTGTCCCTGTGTGCAGTGTGTCTCCCAGTGAGGAGTCAGTGTGTGGAACAAGTGTCTCTGTGTGCAGTGTGTCTCCCAGTGAGGAGTCAGTATGTGGAACAAGTGTCCCTGTGTGCAGTGTGTCTCCCAGTGAGGAGTCAGTGTGTGGAACAAGTGTCCCTGTGTGCAGTGTGTCTCCCAGTGAGGAGTCAGTGTGTGGAACAAGTGTCTCTGTGTGCAGTGTGTCTCCCAGTGAGGAGTCAGTCTGTGGAAGACATTGGGAATTAGCACAGTACTTGGAGCAGCCTTTTTAAGGATTGGTGTAAATTTAACTTGTATGCATTTAAAATTTCTTCAGAATATTTTTTGTTCATTCTTATTCACCTGAATTGCCAAATCTAGTAAAATACTTGTGTCCTCCTGGAAATCCTTGCTTCCTGATCCCACATTGACTGCTGTCCAGAAATCAGGAAGCAATCTAATTGAGAATGGGAGATCCAGTGGGAAACTTTTGGTTTTGACCGGTCCTTGCTAATTTGAGTAAATTCTTGGAAAAGCTTCACATTTCATCCAGTTGAACGGCCAATCACCAATTAATTCATGGTTCTTGTTCTCTGACTCTAACCTGTGTCCAGGATTTGTCGAAGGCTGAGGTGAAATGCAGCCACCAGTCTACTTGAAGCAGTTTCTAGGTTGTGTTATTGTCGTGCCGCTGGTCTAGTAATCCGGAGAGACAGAGTAATGACCTGACTTCAAAACTTACCCCAGCAGCTGAAGCACGGTGTGCAATTCTAGGCGACCTCTGTTCGGTCGGGCTTGTGTCATTACCCACCAGCGTGGGCGAGGCGATTGGCCAGAATGGTCCCAGCAATGGGGCGCGACTGCTCAAGTTACAATTGTTCTCCTCGGAGCAGAAGCAGAGGAGATTTCATCGAGACATTCTGATTCATGTCGGACTGCAAGCCAGGAGAATTGGTTTCCTCTGGCAAGAGGGACATGAAAAGTAGCGGTCGCAGATTTGAAATGATTAGTAAAAGGAGAAATGAGAATAGCTTGCACACAGTGGGTTGATGAGATCAGCAAGAGATCCCCTGAAAGAGTGGTGAATCAGTTGCCACCGGACAGTTTGGAAGGTCATTGGGAATGCATTTGAAGGGAACTGATTTGCAAGGTTAAGGGGAAAAGGCTGGGATGTGCGACTCAAATGGAAAGTTCTTGGAAAGAAGCACAATGGGCGGAATGGCGCCTTCGTGCTGTTAAGATTACATGATGCAGACTGCTGGGTGGCTGCCAGCATCAACAGGGACTGCGCTCAGCAAGAGACCTGTTACCTCTGTGCATGACATAGCGAGAGGGTGAGACAAGATGGCAGTGGGAACCAGGGTTTAATTTCCTTAATCCTGGCAAGTGGTGGTGTGAATAAATCCCCAGGATCTAGGTCAGCATCTGTGTTGTTCCTTCGAGCTAACGGGCCCAGTCACTGCAGGCTGGGAGGGAAGGGAACGGAGTTTAAAAATGGACAGAACTTGTTTTTATTGAGCAACTTAGCACATCCCTCAAAAACCCCAAACTGCTTTGCAAGCCATTAATATCTGCACCCTTGCTGCGAAGTCCGTAAACATAACAGTCATCCTGCGTATAGCCTGACCCCGTAGTGAGATGCTGTCACTGCGTTACGTGGTACAATGATCCGGACTGCACACAGCACGAACTCGCAAGCAGTCGGCAGTTCACGACAAGACAACCTGCTTATTTTTTCCGCTATTTGCACGTGCGCAAACCGATGCAGGGCTGAGTGCTTAGTTACCGACCTACTGGTTACTTCAACCCAAAGGATATACCGGGCTGCTGCCTAACATCCCGCATTGCGCACCACACTGGCTTCAGAGTCGGACGTAAAATTACCGTCCGATTAAAAAGACTGAAGCGTATCAACTGAGACAAGGAAATGCAGTCAACTGAGTGTCTACTATTGCTGTTCAGTCAGCGCACAGAGTTGCATGCAGACCTTTGAGTCACACGTCATGTATTCAGCGTCATTTTAGAGCTTTGAGCAACAACATATAGACCGACAATCGCAGTGGCAGCACTGAGGGAGTGCTGCACTGTCAGAGGGTCAGTACTGAGGGAGTGCTGCACTGTCAGAGGGTCAGTACTGAGGGAGTGCCGCACTGTCAGAGGGTCAGTACTGAGGGAGTGCTGCACTGTCAGAGGGTCAGTACTGAGGGAGTACTGCACTGTCAGAGGGTCAGTACTGAGGGAGTGCTGCACTGTCAGAGGGTCAGTACTGAGGGAGTGCCACACTGTCAGAGGGTCAGTACTGAGGGAGTGCTGCACTGTCAGAGGATCAATGCTGAGGGAGTGCTGCACTGTCAGAGGGTCAGTACTGAGGGAGTGCCACACTGTCAGAGGGTCAGTACTGAGGGAGTGCTGCACTGTCAGAGGGTCAGTACTGAGGGAGTGCTGCACTGTCAGAGGGTCAGTACTGAGGGAGTGCCGGACTGCCAGAGGGTCAGTACTGAGGGAGTGCTGCACTGTCAGAGGGTCAGTACTGAGGGAGTGCTGCACTGTCAGAGGGTCAGTACTGAGGGAGTGCCGCACTGTCAGAGGGTCAGTACTGAGGGAGTGCTGCACTGTCAGAGGGTCAGTACTGAGGGAGTGCTGCACTGTCAGAGGGTCAGTACTGAGGGAGTGCTGCACTGTCAGAGGATCAGTACTGAGGGAGCGCCGCACTGTCAGAGGGTCAGTACTGAGGGAGTGCCGCACTGTCAGAGGATCAGTACTGAGGGAGCGCCGCACTGTCAGGGGGTCAGTACTGAGGGAGTGCCGCACTGTCAGAGGGTCAGTACTGAGGGAGTGCCGCACTGTCAGAGGGTCAGTACTGAGGGAGTGCCGCACTGTCAGAGGGTCAGTACTGAGGGAGTGCTGCACTGTCAGAGGGTCAGTACTGAGGGAGTACTGCACTGTCAGAGGGTCAGTACTGAGGGAGTGCTGCACTGTCAGAGGGTCAGTACTGAGGGAGTGCCACACTGTCAGAGGGTCAGTACTGAGGGAGTGCTGCACTGTCAGAGGATCAATGCTGAGGGAGTGCTGCACTGTCAGAGGGTCAGTACTGAGGGAGTGCCACACTGTCAGAGGGTCAGTACTGAGGGAGTGCTGCACTGTCAGAGGGTCAGTACTGAGGGAGTGCTGCACTGTCAGAGGGTCAGTACTGAGGGAGTGCCGGACTGCCAGAGGGTCAGTACTGAGGGAGTGCTGCACTGTCAGAGGGTCAGTACTGAGGGAGTGCTGCACTGTCAGAGGGTCAGTACTGAGGGAGTGCCGCACTGTCAGAGGGTCAGTACTGAGGGAGTGCTGCACTGTCAGAGGGTCAGTACTGAGGGAGTGCTGCACTGTCAGAGGGTCAGTACTGAGGGAGTGCTGCACTGTCAGAGGATCAGTACTGAGGGAGCGCCGCACTGTCAGAGGGTCAGTACTGAGGGAGTGCCGCACTGTCAGAGGATCAGTACTGAGGGAGCGCCGCACTGTCAGGGGGTCAGTACTGAGGGAGTGCCGCACTGTCAGAGGGTCAGTACTGAGGGAGTGCCGCACTGTCAGAGGGTCAGTACTGAGGGAGTGCCGCACTGTCAGAGGGTCAGTACTGAGGGAGTGCCGCACTGTCAGAGGATCAGTACTGAGGGAGCGCCGCACTGTCAGGGGGTCAGTACTGAGGGAGTGCCGCACTGTCAGAGGGTCAGTACTGAGGGAATGCTGCACTGTCAGAGGGTCAGTACTGAGGGAGTGCTGCACTGTCAGAGGGTCAGTACTGAGGGAGTGCTGCACTGTCAGAGGGTCAGTACTGAGGGAGTGCTGCACTGTCAGAGGGTCAGTACTGAGGGAGTGCCGCACTGTCAGAGGGTCAGTACTGAGGGAGTGCTGCATTGTCAGAGGGTCAGTACTGAGGGAGTGCCACACTGTCAGAGGGTCAGTACTGAGGGAGTGCTGCACTGTCAGAGGGTCAGTACTGAGGGAATGCTGCACTGTCAGAGTGTCAGTACTGAGGGAGAGCTGCACTGTCAGAGGGTCAGTACTGAGGGAGTGCCACACTGTCAGAGGGTCAGTACTGAGGGAGTTCCGCACTGTCAGAGGGTCAGTACTGAGGGAGTGCCGCACTGTCAGAGGGTCAGTACTGAGGGAGTGCCGCACTGTCAGAGGGTCAGTACTGAGGGAGTGCCGCACTGTCAGAGGATCAGTACTGAGGGAGTGCTGCACTGTCAGAGGGTCAGTACTGAGGGAGTGCCGCACTGTCAGAGGGTCAGTACTGAGGGAGAGCTGCACTGGTATTAGGGTGGTCGCAGGGAACATCTCTCTTGGATGAAATGTTAAACTGGGGGCTCCACCTGGTGTTTGAGGTGGATGCGAACAATTTCATCACCACGACTGGAAGGAGAGATGGAGATGGCCTGGTCCTTTATTAAATTGTTGATTTTGGGAATCAAAATGTCCTGTGGTGAATGGGAGTTCCCCAGCTCTTAGAGATCCAAGTGGGCTCAGCAAATTTGGCAGCAGTGCTAGTGATTTTAAAATGAAACCTGGAAGTCTGGCAATTCGATGTAATGTTGTCTAATCACAGAATGGAGGCCATTCGCTGTCGTGTCTGTGCCACACCATGTGCATGTCCTGTTTGACCGCACCGAAGGGTGTAGCTTGCAGCTGCTGTGATGTGCTGACGGCAGGCCGACTGTCTCAAGGACAGCCAGCTCCCGAAATAGAGCAGAGGACAGGACGGCAGTGAGGGGATTGCAGACCCAGTGCAGCCTGTGTCTGTGCGCTCTCTGTCTGTCACTGAGCTTTCACTCTCTTCCCGGAGCTGGCATGCTGTCGGATCAGGTGTGCTGATGGGGGAGGGGAGCCCCAGTCATGCTTCACTCCCGACTTTCGTCCTGTTGTGCGGTGTTTTAGAAATCGCAGCCGCCACTCTTTGTGGCGCGTGTCCAGCATTGGCGGCCTGTAATGTGCTGTGTTTTGTTTGGGGCCCCTTGGCTGTTTGTTCTTTCTGTTAAAGACTGTACAGCGAGTGCTATCTTCTCTGGTGCGGGGCCCTTTCTGACAAGGCACAGGGTGTGGCTTCCATGCCTTGCCGGTGATGCAAGAACTGTGTAGGGTGGGGTGACCTAAATGGTCGCTGCTAGAACGGAGATTTCTCCCAGCACTGGGAACTGGGGCGACCCTTGCAATCCCAGTTTTCTGACCTTGTAAAGCCTCCTGTTAGATTTCTGATTGCAATTCTTATTTGTCCTGTCCTGTCCTGTTGGGACAGGGAGGTTGCACCGAGGGAGCACTGCCCTGCCCTGTCCTGTCCTATCGGGATGGGGAGGTTGCACCGAGGGAGCATTGCCCTGTCCTGTCGGGGCGGGGAGGTTGCACCGAGGGAGCACTGCCCTGTCCTGTCCTGTCCTGTTGGGACGGGGAGGCAGCACCGAGGGAGCATTGTCCTGTCCTGTCCTGTCGGGACGGGGAGGCTGCACTGGGGGAGCATTGCCCTGTCCTGTCCTGTCCTGTCGGGGCGGGGAGGTTGCACCGAGGGAGCATTGCCCTGTCCTGTCCTGTCCTGTCGGGGCGGGGAGGTTGCACCGAGGGAGCATTGTCCTGTCCTGTCCTGTCCTGTCGGGGCGGGGAGGTTGCACCGAGGGAGCATTGCCCTGTCCTGTCCTGTCCTGTCCTGTCCTGTCCTGTCGGGGCGGGGAGGTTGCACCGAGGGAGCATTGCCCTGTCCTGTCCTGTCCTGTTGGGACGGGGAGGCAGCACCGAGGGAGCATTGCCCTGTCCTGTCCTGTCCTGTTGGGACGGGGAGGCAGCACCGAGGGAGCACTGACCTGTCCTGTCGGGACGGGGAGTTTGCACCGAGGGAGCACTGCCCTGTCCTGTCCTGTCCTGTCGGGATGGGGAGGCTGCACCGAGGGAGCACTGCCCTGTCCTGTCCTGTCCTGTCGGGATGGGGAGGCTGCACCGAGGGAGCATTGCCCTGTCCTGTCCTGTCCTGTCGGGACGGGGAGGCAGCACCGAGGGAGCACTGCCCTGTCCTGTCCTGTCCTGTCGGGATGGGGAGGCTGCACCGAGGGAGCACTGCCCTGTCCTGTCCTGTCCTGTCGGGATGGGGAGGCTGCACTGAGGGAGCATTGCTCTGTCCTGTTGGGACGGGGAGGCTGCACTGAGGGAGCATTGCCCTGTCCTGTCCTGTCCTGTTGGGACGGGGTGGCTGCACCGAGGGAGCACTGCCCTGTCCTGTCCTGTCCTGTCGGGATGGGGAGGCTGCACTGAGGGAGCATTGCTCTGTCCTGTTGGGACGGGGAGGCTGCACTGGGGGAGCATTGCCCTGTCCTGTCCTGTCCTGTCGGGACGGGGAGGCAGCACCGAGGGAGCATTGTCCTGTCCTGTCCTGTCGGGACGGGGAGGCTGCACCGAGGGAGCACTGCCCTGTCCTGTCCTGTCGGGACGGGGAGGCTGCACCGAGGGAGCATTGCCCTGGTCTGTCCTGTCCTGTCGGGACGGGGAGGCAGCACCGAGGGAGCACTGCCCTGTCCTGTCCTGTCCTGTCGGGATGGAGAGGCAGCACCGAGGGAGCATTGCCCTGTCCTGTCCTGTCGGGACGTGGAGGCTGCACCGAGGGAGCACTGCCCTGTCCTGTCCTGTCCTGTCGGGACGGGGAGGCTGCACCGAGGGAGCACTGCCCTGTCCTGTCCTGTCCTGTCGGGATGGAGAGGCAGCACCGAGGGAGCATTGCCCTGTCCTGTCCTGTCCTGTCGGGATGGAGAGGCTGCACCGAGGGAGCATTGCTCTGTCCTGTCCCGTCCTGTCGGGACGGGGAGGCTGCACCGAGGGAGCACTGCCCTGTCCTGTCCTGTCCTGTCGGGATGGAGAGGCTGCACCGAGGGAGCATTGCTCTGTCCTGTCCTGTCGGGACGGGGAGGCTGCACCGAGGGAGCATTGCCCTGTCCTGTCCTGTCGGGACGGGGAGGCTGCACCGAGGGAGCATTGCCCTGTCCTGTCCTGTCGGGACGGGGAGGCTGCACTGGGGGAGCATTGCCCTGTCCTGTCCTGTCCTGTCGGGACGGGGAGGCTGCACCGAGGGAGCATTGTCCTGTCCTGTCCTGTTGGGACGGGGTGGCAGCACCGAGGGAGCACTGCCCTGTCCTGTCCTGTCCTGTCGGGATGGGGAGGCTGCACTGAGGGAGCATTGCCCTGTCCTGTCCTGTCCTGTTGGGACGGGGAGGCTGCACCGAGGGAGCATTGCCCTGTCCTGTCCTGTCGGGACGGGGAGGCTGCACCGAGGGAGCATTGCCCTGTCCTGTGCTGTCCTGTCCTGTCGGGACGGGGAGGCTGCACCGAGGGAGCATTGCCCTGTCCTGTACTGCAGTTTCTGGTGGAGGGTGAACCCCTGTGGAGTTCTCCCCAGTGTCCTGGTTACTGTGTATCCCTCAACCGACATCAGTATAAAGGAATCAGCCAGATATTATCCTGTTGCCTGTCATTGGAGCTTGCTTTGAGAAAATTGCCTGTGTTTCCTTCATTTCAACAATGACTGCAGATAAGAAAAATTAATGTCGTTGGGTGGGAAGTGCTTTGAGGTTGTGTAAGGCACTGTGGAGATGAAGTCTCCCTTCTGGAAGCTGAGGCGTCAAAGTGGCAGGGGAGATGTATCAGAATGATCCTGGGGATGTCCGATTTCTGTGTGGAGGGACTGGAGAAGCTGACATTCTCCTTAAGAGCAGAGAAGGAAACATTAATCAGGGTGATCAAAATGTTGAGGGATCTGGGCAGAGGAAATGGGGAGGAATTGTTCTCACTGATCAGACCAGAGGTGGTGACCGCCCTCAGGTGATTGGCAGTTGTGTCGGTGTATTGTCCCTGGACGAATAATCCAGAGGCCCAGGGGGACGTGGGTTCAAATCCCACCACGGCCATGGTTGAATTTAGAATTCGCTTTTTTTTTAGAAAAGTATTTTTATTAAGGTTTTGCAGAATTTTTCATAATAAAACAGTAATAACAATAATAAAGCAAACTAGAGTGAACATTAACATTGTGCAAAAAGAGAATATACAATAGAAATTAAACCGACATTACCGCACGCGACCCAGTCTTCCCACACCATCCCAATGAAGCACTCACCTGTTGGGACGGGGAGGCTGCACCGAGTGAGCATTGCCCTGTCCTGTCCTGTCCTGTCGGGACGGGGAGGCAGCACCGAGGGAGCATTGTCCTGTCCTGTCCTGTCCTGTCGGGACGGGGAGGCAGCACCGAGGGAGCACTGCCCTGTCCTGTCCTGTCGGGACGGGACGGGGAGGCAGCACCGAGGGAGCACTGCCCTGTCCTGTCCTGTCCTGTCGGGACGGGGAGGCAGCACCGAGGGAGCATTGACCTGTCCTGTCCTGTTGGGACGGGGAGTTGCTGCTGACATTTTAATATTTCCCGAGAAAATAGAAAGTTGACGAACGGCTGCCACCTCCGAGAGAACCCCAGCGTAGACCCTCTTAAGGCGAACTTTATTTTCTCGAGACTGAGAAACCCAGCCATGTCACTAACCCAGGTCTCTACACTCGGGGGCTTCGAGTCCCTCCGCATTAATAAAATCCATCTCCGGGCTATGAGGGAGGCAAAGGCCAAGGCGTCTGCCTCTTTCGCCCCCTGAACTCCCGGCTCTTCTGACACTCCAAAGATCGCTATCTCTGGACTCGGCACCACCCGTGTGTTAAGCACCTTGGACATTGCCCTCGCGAACCCTTGCCAGAACTCTCTAAGCTCCGGGCATGCCCAAAACATGTGGACATGGTTTGCAGGGCTGCCCTTGCACCTCGTACACCTGTCTTCTCCCCCCAAAAAGTTGCTGATTCTCGCTGCCGTCATGTGTGCACGGTGGACCACCTTAAATTGAATTAGACTGAGCCTGGCACATGAGGAGGAATTAACCCTGCCCAGGACCTCTGCCCACAGACCCACTTCCAACTCCTCACCTAGCTCCTCCTCCCACTTGCCCTTGAGCTCCTCCACCGGGGTTTCCTCCGCCTCCTGTAGTTCCTGGTGGATATCCGACACCTACCCCTCCCCCACCCAGGTGCCGGAGACGACCCTGTCCTGTATCCTCAGTGGCGGCAGCGTCGGAAAGGCCACTACCTGTTTTTTCAGGAAGGCTCGTACTTGCAGATATTTAAAGGCGTTTCCTGGCGGCAGATTGAATTTGTCCTCTCGCGCCTTCAAACTGGGAAAGCTTCCGTCTATGAACAGATCTCCCATCCTTCTGATGCCTGCCCTCCTGAATTTAGAATTCAATGATCCACTGCTGACCATGAAACCAGAAACCATTGTCGATTGTGGTTCAAACCCATCCAGTTCACGAATGTTCTTTCAGGAAAAAACCTGCCGGCCGTACCCCGGTCTGGCCTACGTGTGACTCTTAACTGTCCCTCTGAAATGGTCGAGCGAGCCACTCCGGCCAAGGGCCATTCGGGATGGGGCAACAAATGCTGACCTTGGCAGTGGCACACACATCTTGTGAATGAGTCGGGGGAAAAATGACATGAGGAATAGTCTTGATGCAGAGAGTGGTTAGGATGTGGAGTGCACACGGCCGGTGTGTGTGGTGGAGGCAGGTTCAAGCAGCACTTTGCAAAAGAAATTGGATCTTTATCTGGAGGGAAAATATTTGCAGGGCTTCGGGGAAAAGGACAGGGGTGCTGGAGGAACCAAATTGCTCCTTGTGTTGTAATTGTTTCAAACTGTGTCCTATTTTCTGAAGGACTGTGTGTAGAGTAGACGGGGGCAGGTGGGGTATACCAGCTGCTGCAGGGTCAGAAACGAGGGGGGGCACAGATTTAAGGGAATCGACAAAAGAGCCAGAGGATGCGATGAGAATTTTCCCGACGAGAACTTCTTTTAAAGCGACGAGTTGTTGTGGTCTGGAATGCAGTACGTAATCGGATGGTGAAGTGGCTTCAGTGGTGACTGTAACCAGGAATTTGGATTAAATCTCGAGATGGGCGTGTTGGGGCTGTTGGATCGGCAGCACTGGTGCGATGGGCTGAAAGGCCTCATCCTGGTCTGCATGGTGGTTGTTGTGTGTCCCCGCCCTAGAGTGGGGTGTCGGGGAACTCCGGATCCCTGCCATTTTTCTGTTCCTGTTTACTTTACCCGAGTGTCGTTTGCGTCACACGAGTGAGATTGCAACCAGCCATACCGGTGAGAACAGTGGGGGGAGGGTGGGTGGTAGAAAAGCCGGTTTTTCTAGCTCCCTTGCTTGGTTTGAGTCCCTTATCGTCTCTGCGCACACACACACACACGCACACACCCCTCCCCCCTCAAACTGCGATCAGCTCAGATCATTCTTCTCGCACCCTGTTGCAGGCTCCGTGCCAACAGATGAATTGATTTATTGCTGGCAGCCTTCGGCGAAGCCTGCAGAGCGAAGTGCTCGCACTGCTGGAGCAGCAGGCGAAGGCCAAATGAGCCTTCGTGCAACCATGGCTGACCGGCAGAGTGCTCCTCCCGATCTCTGATCAGCGGGAAGGCCTCCTGGAGTGCAGTCACGGCTGCGGCGTGCGAAACCCGGCAAGCCAGTTGACACGCAGCAAGCTCTCCGCACAGCAACGAGATCATGACCAGATTGTCTTTCACACGTCTGTTCATTTTAAATTTAAATCCGGGCAATTATGAGGGCATGAAATCTGAGCTCGCTAACGTGAACTGGCAATTTAGGTAGAGAGCTGGGTCAACACCGGTGGGGGTGGGTGGGGGGGCAGACATTTGTTTCAGAATGCGCAGAATAGATACATGCCAAGGAGGAAGAAAAATTCCCAAGGGTTGACCCGCCCTCCATGGTTAACTAAAAAAAAGTTAAAGACGATATCAAACTTAAAAGGAAAAACGTAAAATTTTACAAAGGTTGGTGGCAGGTCAGACGATTAGAGTATAAAAACAGCAAAGAATGACGAAAAGAATCGATAAGGAGGCAAAAAAATGAAGAGTACGAGTGAAAGCCAGAAACAGGAAGACCGATCGAATTTCCATAGATAGTTAAACCTGCTGCCAACATCACCTGCAATTTAATTTGCATTGATATATCCTCGACGGCTCCATCCCCTGACTCAATACATGGCCCAACAAGACGGCTTTTCAACCCCGAGGCCTGCCTGCCGCTTCCTGTAAAGATAATACGCAGGAACATTTGAAGGAGATCTCTTCTTCGAGTAATGTTGGTTATCTAACCATGATTGAGTTACTGCTTGTGGCAGCTTGCTGTGCACACTTCTGACGTCACAGCGGTTATCACCCTTCCGAAAGCACTTCTTTGGCTCTCTCCATACTTTGGGCGATGTCCTGAGGTGGGAAAGGAAATGAAATGAAAATCGCTTATTGTCACAAGTAGGCTTCAAAGGGCATTGTTCAAAAGCAAGCGGTGCCACATTTCTTTCGGCCTGCCCTTTCCGTGGCTGATTGAATGTCGAAACTGGTGTGAGGCCAGCATTGCGACATAGGTGGGTTTCGGGATCATTCGCCAATGTGTCTGTAGGCTGTGTTGGGAAATAGCTTTGTGTGTGTGTATCATCGGTGAGTCACCAGTCCATGATGGAGCATTTTCCTTTCCCCTGCTCTTGCAGTATCAGTCTGTCCTTCACACTGCCCAGTGGCTATTCACGGTGCCTTAGTGAGATAGCATCTGAATTGGAATGCTCAAAAGGATAGCCATCCCCCACATTCCAGGGAATCGAGCCCTGTCAGCCAGCTTGCCACTCCCCAATTGGCAGCGCTGAGGGGAGCCTGGGCCCCCCTCCCCAGCGCCTGGGCCCCCCTCCCAGCGCCTGGGCCCCCCTCCCCAGCGCCTGGGCCCCCCTCCCCATCGCCTGGGCCCCCCTCCCCATCGCCTGGGCCCCCCTCCCCATCGCCTGGGCCCCCCTCCCCATCGCCTGGGCCCCCCTCCCCATCGCCTGGGCCCCCCTCCCCAGCTCCTGGGCCCCCCTCCCCAGCTCCTGGGCCCCCCTCCCCAGCTCCTGGGCCCCCCTCCCCAGCGCCTGGGCCCCCCTCCCCAGCGCCTGGGCCCCCCTCCCCATCGCCTGGGTCCCCCTCCCCATCGCCTGGGTCCCCCTCCCCATCGCCTGGGTCCCCCGCCCCATCGCCTGGGTCCCCCGCCCCATCGCCTGGGTCCCCCGCCCCATCGCCTGGGTCCCCCGCCCCATCGCCTGGGTCCCCCGCCCCATCGCCTGGGTCCCCCGCCCCATCGCCTGGGTCCCCCGCCCCATCGCCTGGGTCCCCCGCCCCATCGCCTGGGTCCCCCGCCCCATCGCCTGGGTCCCCCGCCCCATCGCCTGGGTCCCCCGCCCCATCGCCTGGGTCCCCCGCCCCATCGCCTGGGTCCCCCTCCCCATCGCCTGGGTCCCCCGCCCCATCGCCTGGGTCCCCCGCCCCATCGCCTGGGTCCCCCGCCCCATCGCCTGGGTCCCCCGCCCCATCGCCTGGGCCCCCCTCCCCATCGCCTGGGCCCCCATCGCCTGGGCCCCCCTCCCCATCGCCTGGGCCCCCCTCCCCATCGCCTGGGCCCCCCTCCCCATCGCCTGGGCCCCCCTCTCCATCGCCTGGGCCCCCCTCCCCATCGCCCCCCTCCCCATCGCCTGGGTCCCCATCGCCTGGGCCCCCCTCCCCATCGCCTGGGCCCCCCTCCCCATCGCCTGGGCCCCCCTCCCCATCGCCTGGGCCCCCCTCCCCATCGCCTGGGCCCCCTTCCCCATCCCCTGGGCCCCCCTCCCCATCGCCTGGGCCCCCCTCCCCATCGCCTGGGCCCCCATCGCCTGGGCCCCCCTCCCCATCGCCTGGGTCCCCATCGCCTGGGCCCCCCTCCCCATCGCCTGGGCCCCCCTCCCCATCGCCTGGGCCCCCCTCCCCATCGCCTGGGCCCCCCTCCCCAGCGCCTGGGCCCCCCTCCCCATCGCCTGGGTCCCCCTCCCCATCGCCTGGGTCCCCCTCCCCATCGCCTGGGTCCCCCTCCCCATCGCCTGGGTCCCCCGCCCCATCGCCTGGGTCCCCCGCCCCATCGCCTGGGTCCCCCGCCCCATCGCCTGGGTCCCCCGCCCCATCGCCTGGGTCCCCCGCCCCATCGCCTGGGTCCCCCGCCCCATCGCCTGGGTCCCCCGCCCCATCGCCTGGGTCCCCCTCCCCATCGCCTGGGTCCCCCTCCCCATCGCCTGGGTCCCCCGCCCCATCGCCTGGGCCCCCCTCCCCATCGCCTGGGCCCCCCTCCCCATCGCCTGGGCCCCCCTCCCCATCGCCTGGGCCCCCCTCCCCATCGCCTGGGCCCCCCTCTCCATCGCCTGGGCCCCCCTCCCCATCGCCCCCCTCCCCATCGCCTGGGCCCCCCTCCCCATCGCCTGGGTCCCCATCGCCTGGGCCCCCCTCCCCATCGCCTGGGCCCCCCTCCCCATCGCCTGGGCCCCCCTCCCCATCGCCTGGGCCCCCCTCCCCATCGCCTGGGCCCCCCTCCCCATCGCCTGGGCCCCCCTCCCCATCGCCTGGGCCCCCCTCCCCATCGCCTGGGCCCCCCTCCCCATCGCCTGGGCCCCCCTCCCCATCGCCTGGGCCCCCCTCCCCATCGCCTGGGCCCCCATCGCCTGGGCCCCCCTCCCCATCGCCTGGGCCCCCCTCCCCATCGCCTGGGCCCCCCTCCCCATCGCCTGGGCCCCCCTCCCCATCGCCTGGGCCCCCCTCCCCATCGCCTGGGCCCCCCTCCCCATCGCCTGGGCCCACCCTCCCCATCGCCTGGGCCCCCCTCCCCATCGCCTGGGCCCCCCTCCCCATCGCCTGGGCCCCCCTCCCCATCGCCTGGGCCCCCCTCCCCATCGCCTGGGCCCCCCTCCCCATCGCCTGGGCCCCCCTCCCCATCGCCTGGGCCCCCCTCCCCATCGCCTGGGCCCCCCATCCCATCGCCTGGGCCCCCCATCCCATCGCCTGGGCCCCCCATCCCATCGCCTGGGCCCCCCATCCCATCGCCTGGGCCCCCCTCCCCGTAGCCTGGGCCCCCCTCCGCATCGCCTGGGCCCCCCTCCGCATCGCCTGGGCCCCCCTCCGCATCGCCTGGGCCCCCCTCCGCATCGCCTGGGCCCCCCTCCGCATCGCCTGGGCCCCCCTCCGCATCGCCTGGGCCCCCCTCCGCATCGCCTGGGCCCCCCTCCGCATCGCCTGGGCCCCCCTCCGCATCGCCTGGGCCCCCCTCCGCATCGCCTGGGCCCCCCTCCGCATCGCCTGGGCCCCCCTCCGCATCGCCTGGGCCCCCCTCCGCATCGCCTGGGCCCCCCTCCGCATCGCCTGGGCCCCCCTCCGCATCGCCTGGGCCCCCCTCCGCATCGCCTGGGCCCCCCTCCGCATCGCCTGGGCCCCCCTCCGCATCGCCTGGGCCCCCCTCCGCATCGCCTGGGCCCCCCTCCCCATAGCGCGGGCCCCCCTCCCCATCCCCTGGGCCCCCCTCCCCGTAGCCTGGGCCCCCCTCCCCGTAGCCTGGGCCCCCCTCCGCATCGCCTGGGCCCCCCTCCGCATCGCCTGGGCCCCCCTCCGCATCGCCTGGGCCCCCCTCCGCATCGCCTGGGCCCCCCTCCGCATCGCCTGGGCCCCCCTCCGCATCGCCTGGGCCCCCCTCCGCATCGCCTGGGCCCCCCTCCGCATCGCCTGGGCCCCCCTCCGCATCGCCTGGGCCCCCCTCCGCATCGCCTGGGCCCCCCTCCGCATCGCCTGGGCCCCCCTCCGCATCGCCTGGGCCCCCCTCCGCATCGCCTGGGCCCCCCTCCGCATCGCCTGGGCCCCCCTCCGCATCGCCTGGGCCCCCCTCCGCATCGCCTGGGCCCCCCTCCGCATCGCCTGGGCCCCCCTCCGCATCGCCTGGGCCCCCCTCCGCATCGCCTGGGCCCCCCTCCGCATCGCCTGGGCCCCCCTCCGCATCGCCTGGGCCCCCCTCCGCATCGCCTGGGCCCCCCTCCGCATCGCCTGGGCCCCCCTCCGCATCGCCTGGGCCCCCCTCCGCATCGCCTGGGCCCCCCTCCGCATCGCCTGGGCCCCCCTCCGCATCGCCTGGGCCCCCCTCCGCATCGCCTGGGCCCCCCTCCGCATCGCCTGGGCCCCCCTCCGCATCGCCTGGGCCCCCCTCCGCATCGCCTGGGCCCCCCTCCGCATCGCCTGGGCCCCCCTCCGCATCGCCTGGGCCCCCCTCCGCATCGCCTGGGCCCCCCTCCGCATCGCCTGGGCCCCCCTCCGCATCGCCTGGGCCCCCCTCCGCATCGCCTGGGCCCCCCTCCGCATCGCCTGGGCCCCCCTCCGCATCGCCTGGGCCCCCCTCCGCATCGCCTGGGCCCCCCTCCGCATCGCCTGGGCCCCCCTCCGCATCGCCTGGGCCCCCCTCCGCATCGCCTGGGCCCCCCTCCGCATCGCCTGGGCCCCCCTCCGCATCGCCTGGGCCCCCCTCCGCATCGCCTGGGCCCCCCTCCGCATCGCCTGGGCCCCCCTCCGCATCGCCTGGGCCCCCCTCCCCAGTGCTGCACTATCAGAGGGTCAGTGAGGGAGTGCTGCACTGTCACAGGGTCAGTACTGAGGGAGTGCTGCACTGTCAGAGGGGCAGTACTGAGGGAGTGCCGCACTGTCAGAGGGTCAGTACTGAGGGAGTGCCGCACTGTCAGAGGGTCAGTACTGAGGGAGTGCCGCACTGTCACAGGGTCAGTACTGAGGGAGTGCCGCACTGTCAGAGGGGCAGTACTGAGGGAGTGCCGCACTGTCAGAGGGTCAGTACTGAGGGAGTGCCGCACTGTCAGAGGGTCAGTACTGAGGGAGTGCCGCACTGTCAGAGGGTCAGTACTGAGGGAGTGCCGCACTGTCAGAGGGTCAGTACTGAGGGAGTGCCGCACTGTCAGAGGGTCAGTGCTGAGGGAGTGCCGCACTGTCAGATGGTCAGTGCTGAGGGAGTGCCGCAGTGTCAGAGGGTCAGCGCTGAGGGAGTGCTTCACTGTCAGAGGGTCAGCACTGAGGGAGTGCTGCACTGTCAGAGGGTCAGCACTGAGGGAGTGCTGCACTGTCAGAGGGTCAGCACTGAGGGAGTGCTGCACTGTCAGCAGGTCAGCACTGAGGGAGTGCTGCACGGTCAGAGGGTCAGCACTGAGGGAGTGCTGCACTGTCAGATGGTCAGTACTGAGGGAGTGCTCCACTATGGTAGTTGCAGTCTTTTGGAATTAAATTTTGAAGTGAGGTTTGCTTTGGTCAATGTGATGGGCAGAGCGGGATTTGGGTGCTGGCGATGGGGTGTTGGAGCCTAATATTCATCCCTCGACAAAGACCACATAAAGTTGTACATGTATGTGATTGTTGTCACATTGCTGTTTGTGCAGGCTTGCTGTGCACAACTTCGCTGCTGCGCTTCCCTCCACAGACAGCCCCGTGCCCCTCAAAGTAAAAGTGGCTCCCTGCTTCTGAAGACCCGGAGAATCCTGTCCTGCAGGAATAATGGGCGATCCAGGCCAGCAGGAAGTGACCGACATTTATTATGCTGTGATCCTTAATGTCTTTGTCTGTCTGTCTCTTTCCCACAGATGCCCATGGCTCAGCCAGGCCTTCTCGCCCGCCATTCCCATCTACAATGTGATTATTTTCCTCTTTGTGTTGGCAAACTTCAGCATGGCTACTTTCATGGACCCTGGCATCTTCCCACGAGGTGAGGCTCTGCGTGTCGCTTTCCCCGTGAGTGGGATCCGCGACCTCCACCGCTGCTCGTTGTCTGCCGCGCGAGCCAAAGGGTTAAATGCAGAGCGCAAATGGAACATGGGCGAAGGGGGTGATCTGGATAAAGGAGTTAATAATTTCTCTCTCTCTATTGATCGTATTGCCCCTGGTGAGGGCAGAGTCCAGAACAAGAGGGCAGAAGCTTAACATGAGAATCGGGCACAGTCGTGGACCTCTGGAATATTGTGGGAGGTGGGGGAGAAAAAGAAGGTGTTGAGACCTAGGGTCAAACGTACGTTTTCCAGCTTCCTATGTTTTTGTCAGTCGATTGTATGAAGGGTTCCTGAAGCAAAGCAGGTGACCTGGAGCTGAGAGCTGGATCAGCCATTATGTCATCAGCGGAGAGTCTGTGACATTGTGGTATTGTCACTGGGCTAGTAATCGAGACACCCAGGGTAATACCACTCAGTAATCGAGACACCCAGGGTAATACCACTCAGTAATCGAGACACCCAGGGTAACACCACTCAGTAATCGAGACACCCAGGGTAATACCACTCAGTAATCGAGACACCCAGGGTAATACCACTCAGTAATCGAGACACCCAGGGTAACACCACTCCGTAATCAAGACACCCAGGGTAACACCACTCAGTAATCGAGAGACCCAGGGTAATACCGCTCAGTAATCGAGAGACCCAGGGTAACACCACTCAGTAATCGAGAGACCCAGGGTAATACCGCTCAGTAATCGAGAGACCCAGGGTAACACCACTCCGTAATCGAGACACCCAGGGTAACACCACTCAGTAATCGAGAGACCCAGGGTAACACCACTCAGTAATCGAGACACCCAGGGTAATACCGCTCAGTAATCGAGAGACCCAGGGTAATACCACTCCGTAATCTAGAGACCCAGGGTAACAGCACTCAGTAATCGAGAGACCCAGGGTAACAGCACTCAGTAATCGAGACACCCAGGGTAATACCACTCAGTAATCGAGACACCCAGGGTAATACCACTCAGTAATCGAGACACCCAGGGTAATACCACTCAGTAATCGACAGACCCAGGGTAACACCACTCATTAATCGAGACACCCAGGGTAACACCGCTCAGTATTCGAGAGACCCAGGGTAATACCACTCAGTAATCGAGAGACCCAGGGTAACAGCACTCAGTAATCGAGAGACCCAGAGTAACAGCACTCAGTAATCGAGACACCCAGGGTAACAGCACTCCGTAATCGAGACACCCAGGGTAATACCACTCAGTAATCGAGAGACCCAGGGTAATACCACTCAGTAATCGAGACACCCAGGGTAATACCGCTCAGTAATCGAGACACCCAGGGTAATACCGCTCAGTAATCGAGACACCCAGGGTAATACCACTCAGTAATCGAGACACCCAGGGTAATACCACTCAGTAATCGAGACACCCAGGGTAACACCACTCAGTAATCGAGAGACCCAGGGTAATACCACTCAGTAATCGAGACACCCAGGGTAACACCACTCCGTAATCGAGACACCCAGGGTAACACCACTCAGTAATCGAGAGACCCAGGGTAACACCGCTCAGTATTCGAGAGACCCAGGGTAACAGCACACAGTAATCGAGACACCCAGGGTAACACCACTCAGTAATCGAGAGACTCAGGGTAATACCACTCAGTAATCGAGACACCCAGGGTAACACCACTACGTAATCGAGAGACCCAGGGTAACAGCACACAGTAATCGAGACACCCAGGGTAACACCACTCAGTAATCGAGACACCCAGGGTAACACCACTCAGTAATCGAGACACCCAGGGTAATACCACTCAGTAATCGAGAGACCCAGGGTAATACCACTCCGTAATCTAGAGACCCAGGGTAACAGCACTCAGTATTCGAGAGACCCAGGGTAACAGCACACAGTAATCGAGACACCCAGGGTAACACCACTCAGTAATCGAGAGACTCAGGGTAATACCACTCAGTAATCGAGACACCCAGGGTAACACCACTACGTAATCGAGAGACCCAGGGTAACAGCACACAGTAATCGAGACACCCAGGGTAACACCACTCAGTAATCGAGACACCCAGGGTAACACCACTCAGTAATCGAGACACCCAGGGTAATACCACTCAGTAATCGAGAGACCCAGGGTAATACCACTCAGTAATCTAGAGACCCAGGGTAACAGCACTCAGTAATCGAGACACCCAGGGTAACACCACTCAGTAATCGAGAGACCCAGGGTAACACCACTCAGTAATCGAGACACCCAGGGTAATACCACTCAGTAATCGAGACACCCAGGGTAACACCACTACGTAATCGAGAGACCCAGGGTAACAGCACACAGTAATCGAGACACCCAGGGTAACACCACTCAGTAATCGAGACACCCAGGGTAACACCACTCAGTAATCGAGACACCCAGGGTAATACCACTCAGTAATCTAGAGACCCAGGGTAACACCACTCCGTATTCGAGACACCCAGGGTAACACCACTCAGTAATCGAGACACCCAGGGTAACAGCACTAAGTAATCGAGAGACCCAGGGTAATCCCGCTCAGTAATCGAGACACCCAGGGTAATACCGCTCAGTAATCGAGACACCCAGGGTAATACCACTCAGTAATCGAGAGACCCAGCGTAACACCACTCAGTATTCGAGACACCCAGGGTAACACCACTCAGTAATCGAGAGACCCAGGGTAACACCACTCAGTATTCGAGACACCCAGGGTAACACCACTCAGTAATCGAGAGACCCAGGGTAACACCACTCAGTATTCGAGACACCCAGAGTAACACCACTCAGTAATCGAGACACCCAGGGTAACAGCACTCAGTAATCGAGAGACCCAGGGTAACCGCACTCAGTAATCGAGACACCCAGGGTAACACCACTCAGTAATCGAGAGACCCAGGCTAACACCACTCAGTATTCGAGACACCCAGAGTAACACCACTCAGTAATCGAGACACCCAGGGTCTCAGCACTCAGTAATCGAGACACCCAGGGTAACAGCACTCAGTAATCGAGAGACCCAGGGTAACACCACTCCCAGCAAGGTGGATGGTAGAATTTGAGTTCAATAAAAATCAGGAATGAAAAGTCTAACGGTGATCATGAGATCATTGTCGATTGTTGTAAAAACCCATCTGATTCACCGAAGTCCCTTTGGGGAGGAAATCAGCCGTCCTTACCCTGGCCTGGCTAAATGTGTCTCCAGCCCCACACAGCGATGCGGTCGAGTCTTTAAAACCCTCGTCTGAAATAGCCCAGCAAACCTCTAAAAACCGGAAACGACAACGGCAACTCCAGCCCTGTCGTCATGCAAACATCTGGCAGTGTCTGGGAGAGCGCTCTCAGACTGGTCATAGTCATACTCACACAATCATACCTTACAGACAATCTCCCAGACACCACTGTCACCATTCCTGGGTATATCCTGTCCCCGAGCAGTTGATGGGGTGAGATGAGGTCGGCGCAGGCTCAAGTAGCACATACATGGCCTGGAAGATTCCAGAAAGTTTGACACTTGTCTGAAAGGAGATGGCCATTAAGGGAAGTGGTGGAAAAGTAAAGTCAGCAAATTGCAGTGCCACCAATGGGCTGTCCTGTAGCTGTTTCCCAGTTCAATGACCCCCTTCTCTCTCTCCCCCCGCTCTCTTTCTCCCCCCCCCCTCCCCCCGCTCTCTTCTCCACCCCCCCGCTCTCTTCTCCTCCCCCCCCCCGCTCTCTTCTCCTCCCCCCCCCCGCTCTCTTCTCCTCCCCCCCCTCCCGCTCTCTTCTCCTCCCCCCCCGCTCTCTTCTCCCACCCCCCCCGCTCTCTTCTCCCACCCCCCCGCTCTCTTCTCCCACCCCCCCGCTCTCTTCTCCCACCCCCCCGCTCTCTTCTCCCACCCCCCCGCTCTCTTCTCCCACCCCCCCGCTCTCTTCTCCCACCCCCCCGCTCTCTTCTCCCACCCCCCCGCTCTCTTCTCCCACCCCCCCGCTCTCTTCTCCCACCCCCCCGCTCTCTTCTCCCACCCCCCCGCTCTCTTCTCCCACCCCCCCGCTCTCTTCTCCCACCCCCCCGCTCTCTTCTCCCACCCCCCCGCTCTCTTCTCCCACCCCCCCGCTCTCTTCTCCCACCCCCCCGCTCTCTTCTCCCACCCCCCCGCTCTCTTCTCCCACCCCCCCGCTCTCTTCTCCCACCCCCCCGCTCTCTTCTCCCACCCCCCCGCTCTCTTCTCCCACCCCCCCGCTCTCTTCTCCCACCCCCCCGCTCTCTTCTCCCACCCCCCCGCTCTCTTCTCCCACCCCCCCGCTCTCTTCTCCCACCCCCCCGCTCTCTTCTCCCACCCCCCCGCTCTCTTCTCCCACCCCCCCGCTCTCTTCTCCCACCCCCCCGCTCTCTTCTCCCACCCCCCCGCTCTCTTCTCCCACCCCCCCGCTCTCTTCTCCCACCCCCCCGCTCTCTTCTCCCACCCCCCCGCTCTCTTCTCCCACCCCCCCGCTCTCTTCTCCCATTCTCCCACCCCCCCGCTCTCTTCTCCCACCCCCCCGCTCTCTTCTCCCACCCCCCCGCTCTCTTCTCCCACCCCCCCGCTCTCTTCTCCCACCCCCCCCGCTCTCTTCTCCCACCCCCCCGCTCTCTTCTCCCACCCCCCCGCTCTCTTCTCCCACCCCCCCGCTCTCTTCTCCCACCCCCCCGCTCTCTTCTCCCACCCCCCCGCTATCTTCTCCCACCCCCCCGCTCTCTTCTCCCACCCCCCCGCTCTCTTCTCCCACCCCCCCGCTCTCTTCTCCCACCCCCCCGCTCTCTTCTCCCACCCCCCCGCTCTCTTCTCCCACCCCCCCGCTCTCTTCTCCCACCCCCCCGCTCTCTTCTCCCACCCCCCCGCTCTCTTCTCCCACCCCCCCGCTCTCTTCTCCCACCCCCCCGCTCTCTTCTCCCACCCCCCCGCTCTCTTCTCCCACCCCCCCGCTCTCTTCTCCCACCCCCCCGCTCTCTTCTCCCACCCCCCCGCTCTCTTCTCCCACCCCCCCGCTCTCTTCTCCCACCCCCCCGCTCTCTTCTCCCACCCCCCCGCTCTCTTCTCCCACCCCCCCGCTCTCTTCTCCCACCCCCCCGCTCTCTTCTCCCACCCCCCCGCTCTCTTCTCCCACCCCCCCGCTCTCTTCTCCCACCCCCCCGCTCTCTTCTCCCACCCCCCCGCTCTCTTCTCTCTCCCACTGCGCTCTCTTCTCTCTCCCACTGCGCTCTCTCTCCCACTGCGCTCTCTCTCCCACTGCGCTCTCTCTCCCACTGCGCTCTCTCTCCCACTGCGCTCTCTCTCCCACTGCGCTCTCTCTCCCACTGCGCTCTCTCTCCCACTGCGCTCTCTCTCCCACTGCGCTCTCTCTCCCACTGCGCTCTCTCTCCCACTGCGCTCTCTCTCCCACTGCGCTCTCTCTCCCACTGCGCTCTCTCTCCCACTGCGCTCTCTCTCCCACTGCGCTCTCTCTCCCACTGCGCTCTCTCTCGCCCCCCCGCTCTCTCTCGCCCCCCCCGCTCTCTCTCGCCCCCCCCGCTCTCTCTCGCCCCCCCCCGCTCTCTCTCGCCCCCCCCGCTCTCTCTCGCCCCCCCCGCTCTCTCTCGCCCCCCCCGCTCTCTCTCGCCCCCCCCGCTCTCTCTCGCCCCCCCCGCTCTCTCTCGCCCCCCCCGCTCTCTCTCGCCCCCCCCGCTCTCTCTCGCCCCCCCCGCTCTCTCTCGCCCCCCCCGCTCTCTCTCGCCCCCCCCGCTCTCTCTCGCCCCCCGCTCTCTCTCTCCGCCCCCCCCGCTCTCTCTCTCCGCCCCCCCCGCTCTCTCTCTCCGCCCCCCCCGCTCTCTCTCTCTCGTTCCCCCCGCTCTCTCTCTCTCGTTCCCCCCGCTCTCTCTCTCTCGTTCCCCCCTGCTCTCTCTCTCTCGTTCCCCCCTGCTCTCTCTCTCTCGTTCCCCCCTGCTCTCTCTCTCTCGTTCCCCCCCTCTCTCTCCCACTGCGCTCTCTCTCCCACTGCGCTCTCTCTCCCACTGCGCTCTCTCTCCCACTGCGCTCTCTCTCCCACTGCGCTCTCTCTCCCACTGCGCTCTCTCTCCCACTGCGCTCTCTCTCCCACTGCGCTCTCTCTCCCACTGCGCTCTCTCTCGCCCCCCCCGCTCTCTCTCGCCCCCCCCCGCTCTCTCTCGCCCCCCCCGCTCTCTCTCGCCCCCCCCGCTCTCTCTCGCCCCCCCCGCTCTCTCTCGCCCCCCCCGCTCTCTCTCGCCCCCCCCGCTCTCTCTCGCCCCCCCCGCTCTCTCTCGCCCCCCCCGCTCTCTCTCGCCCCCCCCGCTCTCTCTCGCCCCCCCCGCTCTCTCTCGCCCCCCCCGCTCTCTCTCGCCCCCCCCGCTCTCTCTCGCCCCCCCCGCTCTCTCTCGCCCCCCCCGCTCTCTCTCTCCGCCCCCCCCGCTCTCTCTCTCCGCCCCCCCCGCTCTCTCTCTCCGCCCCCCCCGCTCTCTCTCTCTCGTTCCCCCCGCTCTCTCTCTCTCGTTCCCCCCGCTCTCTCTCTCTCGTTCCCCCCTGCTCTCTCTCTCTCGTTCCCCCCTGCTCTCTCTCTCTCGTTCCCCCCTGCTCTCTCTCTCTCGTTCCCCCCTGCTCTCTCTCTCTCGTTCCCCCCTGCTCTCTCTCTCTCGTTCCCCCCTGCTCTCTCTCTCTCGTTCCCCCCTGCTCTCTCTCTCTCGTTCCCCCCTGCTCTCTCTCTCTCGTTCCCCCCTGCTCTCTCTCTCTCGTTCCCCCCTGCTCTCTCTCTCTCGTTCCCCCCTGCTCTCTCTCTCTCGTTCCCCCTTGCTCTCTCTCGTTCCCCCCTGCTCTCTCTCTCTCGTTCCCCCCTGCTCTCTCTCTCTCGTTCCCCCCTGCTCTCTCTCTGCCCACCCACCCCCCCCCCGCGCTCTCCCCCCTGCTCTCTCTCTCGCCCCCCTGCTCTCTCCCCCCTGCTCTCTCCCTCCTGCTCTCTCCCTCTCTGTGGTTCTCAGCTGATGAAGATGAAGATAAGGATGATGATTTTCGTGCTCCGCTATATAAGAACGTGGAGATCAAAGGCATCCAGGTGCGGATGAAGTGGTGCTCAACTTGTCGATTCTACCGCCCACCCCGGTGTTCGCACTGCAGCGTTTGTGACAACTGTGTGGAGGTAAGAGTGGCTCGCCTGTCTTTATTCCGCCCTGCAGGATCTGACTCTCCCCAGGATCACCAGCTCTGTGGACAGTATGCTGGTCACAAGGCAGGCTCTGCTTTGACAGACGGCCAAACCTACGAAAGATGTGAGTCAGGATCGCGTGTGTGCACACCTTCATTCAATCTCTGTTTACCCATCCCCAAACCCTGCGGTGTCCCTTCTCTTCCCCAACCCCCCTCGTGACGAACCAAGCTCAGCCCAGAGAGAGGTCATTGTGCACAAAACTGTCCACCTTCCTTTCAAGCGGTGACCAGGTTGGCAGCCTGCTGACCCATTAACCAGGTCAAAACGTGCAGAGGCTGGAGTTCAACATTGGGGGAAATGTGTTGAGTGATGGACAGGACCTGTTTACAGACTTAAAATAACGGCTTGATGCTTTACCCGGTTTAACCTGCAAGTAACTATTTGACTTGGAGTGTCGAAAGAGCGCGGACCTCACAACGGGCTTGCGGGTGCTTTTAATTCTAACTTATTTTTCTCTCTCTCCCTCCCTCCGCCCTGTGTCCCCCCCCCCCCCAGGAGTTTGACCATCACTGTCCGTGGGTGAACAATTGCATCGGGCGCAGGAACTACCGCTACTTCTTTCTCTTCCTCCTGTCGCTCACCACCCACATCATCAGCGTGTTTGCTTTTGGCCTCCTCTACTTGTTGAACCACGTGAACGAGTTGTCCAAGGTGCACACCGCTGTCACGTATCCTTGTTCTGGTTTCCCCAGGGGGCCTGTGGGGCAGGGCTGACCGTCTGTGGGATGTGCCCTTTCAAAGGGGCCCTGCTTGTGGCGATTTACGGTTGCAAGTGGAGCGCGCCGGCTCCACCTAGCGGCAGGCAGATGCAGTGTTGTGTTTCCCAAAAGATCCTTCCTCTCCTGTCCACTCCCTTCTCGGTGTTCAATATTTAATAATATCTGTCTCCACCATCAGTGAGAGGAGCAGCTTTTCCTCCACTCTACCTGGGAGCGGGAATTCACAGGGTAAACGGACAGCGGCTGACCCTCACTGGCCCATCAGAGATGAGGAGGCCATTCAGTCCCTCATGACTATCCCACCATTCACTGTAATCCTGTCTAATCTGTGACCGTACTCATTTATCCACCTTCCCTTAATCCCTTTTGGATATCAAAAACCTACCAACCTGGGATTTGAAATGAAGAATCGATCCGGCCTTCGTTCCCGTGTATGGAAGAGAGATTCCAAACTTCTGACCCCCGTCGTGTGGGGAAATGTTTCCCATTTTCCCTCTGGGCTCCAATTTTCAGATTCTGACCTGCCCCAGTCCGAGAATTCTCCCAAACAGCTCTATCGACCCCTATCCCTTAATATCTCAAAAACTTGGATCAAATTGCCCCTTAATCTTCTCAATTCCGGGGAATATCACCCTGGGTTGTGTAATCTCTCTTCGGAATTTAACCCTTGAATTTAACTCCTCATCTCTGATGGGCCAGTGAGGGTCACCCGCTGTCCTTTCGCCCTTTGATGCCCTGGTCTCAGGTATCACTCTGGTCGATCTACACAGCGCTCCCTGCAAGGACAATATCCCCTTCCCACGGTGTGGTGGCCAGAGCTGTTCATAGTGTGGCCCAACCAGGGCCTTTGTCCAGCCCTGTCCACTCCCCTCCATTGCTGGATTTGATATTCCAGGCCTCCTTCCTCCACACACCAGACAGAAACCAGTGTGTGAATGTTCATCATCCCTCTGCCTCACTTCCTGGTACTCAGCATGGCTGGACAGGATGGTGGGGTGGGACGTACAGAATCCCCCCGGATGGGAGTGGGGGGGAGGTTTATGAGCAGTATTTCTGTATTCGCGAGCGAGTGTGTGTCTCTCTCTCTCTCCCTCTTTCCCTTGACTCCATCGACATAGTATGGCGGTGATGTGTGTGGCAGGCTTGTTCTTCATTCCTGTGGCGGGTCTGACTGGATTCCACATGGTGCTGGTCGCGAGGGGACGGACAACGAATGAGCAGGTGGAGTATCGAACACGACTACACTTCCTATCATAACAGGCAGCACCCATTCCCCGCCACACCATCTTCAGCTGGGAGATTCTGGCTGCTGAAGGGGTGGGTGGGGGAACGGCACATAGAACATAGAAAATACAGCACAGGCCCTTCGGCCCACCATGAGGTGCCAAACTTTTGTCCTAGATTAAGAACAAATTAATCCACACCCCATCATTTTACCGTAATCCATGTACCTATCCAATAGCTGCTTGAAGGTCCCTAATGTTTCTGACTCAACTACTTCCACAGGCAGTGCATTCCATGCCCCCACTACTCTCTGGGTAAAGAACCTACCTCTGACATCCCCCCTATATCTTCCACCATTCACCTTAAATTTATGTCCCCTTGTAATGGTTTGTTCCACCCGGGGAAAAAGTCTCTGACTGTCTACTCTATCTATTCCCCTGATCATCTTATAAACCTCTCTCAAGTCGCCCCTCATCCTTCTCCGTTCTAATGAGAAAAGGCCTAGCACCCTCAACCTTTCCTCGTAAGACCTACTCTCCATTCCAGGCAACATCCTGGTAAATCTTCTTTGCACCTTTTCCAAAGCTTCCACATCCTTCCTAAAATGAGGCGACCAGAACTGTACACAGTACTCCAAATGTGGCCTTACCAAGGTTTTGTACAGCTGCATCATCACCTCACGGCTCTTAAATTCAGGAGAGAGTAATGCAGGGTGCACTCTGGAGAGGGAGGGATGGGGTATTAAGTGGCTGCGGCATCATGTTGATGGTTCCACATCATCCTTTGCTTCACAGAAACGTCGGTTCAGGGCAGGAGAGACTGGTTGACCCACCCACAACGTTGTAATTTTATGGCTTTCTGCAGACTTGAGCCCTAAACCTAGGCCCATCACACACAATATCGAGCGGTTCCTGCACTGACGGAATGCGCCAGCTTTAGGGCAGTAGTGCTGAGTCACCAGGGGAAGGCACCTTTCCAATGTAATGGGCATTCATGAGAGGGGATTTTTGTGACTAAAGATCTTGAATGGAACAGATTTGCTCACCGAAGGGTAGTTAAGAATGCAGGATCAAAATGGCTGAATGGGGCCGCCTCCTGTTCCTGTGTAACAGGCTGGAGAAGGGGCTGAATGGGGCCTCCTCCTGTTCCTGTGACACAGGCTGGAGAAGGGGCTGAATGGGGCCTCCTCGTGTTCCTGTGACACAGGCTGGAGAAGGGGCTGAATGGGGCCTCCTCCTGTTCCTGTGTAACAGGCTGGAGAAGGGGCTGAATGGGGCCTACTCCTGTTCCTGTGTAACGGGCTGGAGAAGGGGCTGAATGGGGCCACCTCCTGTTCCTGTGTAACAGGCTGGAGCAGGGGCTGAATGGGGCCTACTCCTGTTCCTGTGTGACTGGCTGGAGAAGGGGCTGAATGGGGCCTCCTCCTGTTCCTGTGACACAGGCTGGAGAAGGGGCTGAATGGGGCCTCCTCGTGTTCCTGTGACACAGGCTGGAGAAGGGGCTGAATGGGGCCTCCTCCTGTTCCTGTGTAACAGGCTGGAGAAGGGGCTGAATGGGGCCTACTCCTGTTCCTGTGTAACGGGCTGGAGAAGGGGCTGAATGGGGCCACCTCCTGTTCCTGTGTAACAGGCTGGAGCAGGGGCTGAATGGGGCCTACTCCTGTTCCTGTGTGACGGGCTGGAGAAGGGGCTGAATGGGGGCCTACCCCTGTTCCTGTTTAACAGGCTGAAGAAGGGGCTGAATGGGGCCTCCTCCTGTTCCTGTGTAACGGGCTGGAGAAGGGGCTGAATGGGGGCTCCTCCTTTTCCTGTGTAACAGGCTGGAGAAGGGGCTGAATGGGGCCTACTCCTGTTCCTGTGTAACAGGCTGGAGAAGGGGCTGAATGAGGCCTCCTCCTGTTCCTGTGTAACTGGCTGGAGAAGGGGCTGAATGGGGCCTCCTTCTGTTCCTGTGTAACAGGCTGGAGAAGTGGCTGAATGGGGCCTCCTCCTGTTCCTGTGTAACAGGCTGGAGAAGGGGCTGAATGGGGACTCCTCCTGTTCCTGTGTAACAGGCTGGAGAAGGGGCTGAATGGGGCCTCCTCCTGTTCCTGTGTAACGGGCTGGAGAAGGGGCTGAATGGGGCCTCCTCCTGTTCCTGTGTAACAGGCTGGAGAAGGGGCTGAATGGGGCCTCCTCCTGTTCCTGTGTAACAGGCTGGAGAAGGGGCTGAATGGGGCCTCCTCCTGTTCCCGTGTAACAGGCTGGAGTTGGGGCTGAATGGGGCCTCCGCCTGTTCCTGTGTAACAGGCTGGAGAAGGGGCTGAATGGGGCCTCCTCCTGTTCCTGTGTAACAGGCTGGAGAAGGGGCTGAATGGGGCCTCCTCCTGTTCCTGTGTAACAGGCTGGAGAAGGGGCTGAATGGGGCCTCCTCCTGTTCCTGTGTAACAGGCTGGAGAAGGGGCTGAATGGGGCCTCCTCCTGTTCCCGTGTAACAGGCTGGAGTTGGGGCTGAATGGGGCCTCCGCCTGTTCCTGTGTAACGGGCTGGAGAAGGGGCTGAATGGGGTCTCTCTCTCTCTCTCTCTCTCTCTCTCTCTCTCTCTGACTCAGGCACACCCTGACTGGGTTGAGGGGGTGGTTTGGGAAAGTGATTGCATCATTAGTGGAGCCTGATGATGGAAGGCCGAGCACTGATGGGGCAACGGAGGCTGGCAACGTGGGCATGACATGAGGGGGTTCCAGCCATCCCAACACCTCGGTCACTTTGTGCTGTTTATCTGTTGCTGTGTTCACCGAAATAAATGCTTCTTCCTTGTTGCAGGTTACAGGGAAGTTCCGGGGTGGAGTAAATCCCTTCACGCAGGGCTGCTGGATTAACATCTCTTATGTACTTTGTAGCTCGCAAGCACCCAGGTAAGATGCTGCTTCCCACCCCCATCATCACCCTTCCTCGATCTCCACCAAATTGATGAGTTGTATATTCACCGCGCTTTTTACACAATCAGCACGTCCCACAGCACTTCGCCACATTAGTATTTAGAAGCTGCAGCGAATTTGAGTCCCGCTGATGTCCTCAGGGCACCAGGGCTTTCACATTGACCAGCACAAACTAACAGGTACAATCTGACACTGTGCCCCTGACAGGTATGTCAGTCGAGAGAAGAGGGAGTTCCATACGCCTGTGCAGACTCCCTTCCTTCGGCCTTTGGTTTCTGACACCGAGGTCACCATGAAGCTCATGGACAATGGGATCCAAACAAACCTCAAGAGGACGAGGGTGAGTTTGTCCTGGGATAGGGGAAGAGGGCCGGATGGAGCGTGACACTGGGGGGGGGAGGGGATGGAGCGTGACACTGGGGGGAGGGGATGGAGCGTGACACTGGGGGGAGGAGGGGATGGAGTGTGACACTGGGGGGGGAGGGGTTGGTGATGGAGCGTGACACTGGGGGGGAGGGGGCGGGGATGGAGTGTGACACGGGGGGAGCGGTCGGTGATGGAGCGTGACACTGGGGGGTGGGGGGGAGAGGTCTGGGATGGAGCGTGACACGGGGGGGGGGGGTCGGATGGAGCGTGACACGGGGGGGTCGGGGATGGAGCGTGACACTGGGGGGGAGGGGGCGGGGATGGAGTGTGACACGGGGGGAGCGGTCGGTGATGGAGCGTGACACTGGGGGGTGGGGGGGAGGGGTCTGGGATGGAGCGTGTCACGGGGAGTGGGGGGGTGTGAGCGCGTCGCGGGGAGTGGGGGGGTGAGCGTGTCGCGGGGAGTGGGGGGGTGGTGTGAGCGTGTCACGGGGAGTGGGGGGTGGTGTGAGCGTGTCACGGGGAGTGGGGGGTGGTGTGAGCGTGTCACGGGGAGTGGGGGTGTGTGAGCGTGTCACGGGGAGTGGGGGTGTGTGAGCGTGTCACAGGGGGGGGCGGTCGGGGATGGAGCATGTCACGGGGGGGGGGGGGGGGGTGTAAGCGTGTCACGGGGGGGGGGGGGGGGTGAGTATGTCACCGGGGAGTGGGTGGGTGGTGTGAACATGTCACGGGGAGTGGGGGGGGGGTGAGTTTGTCACCGGGGGTGGGGGGGTGGTGTGAGCGTGTCACGGGGAGTGGGGGGGGGTGAGCGTGTCACGGGGAGTGGGGGGGGTTGTGAGCGTGTCACGGGGAGTGGGGGGGGTGTGAGCGTGTCACGGGGAGTGGGGGGTGTGTGAGCGTGTCACGTGGAGTGGGGGGGTGGTGTGAGCGTGTCACAGGGATTGGGGGGGTTGGTGTGAACGTGTCACGGGGGGTGGGGGTGGCTGAGCGTGTCACGGGGAGTGGGGGGTTGAGCGTGTCACGGGGGTGGGGGTGGCTGAGCGTGTCACGGGGAGTGGGGGGTGTGTGACCGTGTCACGGGGAGTGGGGGGGTGATGTGAGCGTGTCACGGGGAGTGGGGGGGGTGTGAGCGTGTCACGGGGAGCGGGGGGTGTGTGAGCGTGTCACGGGGAGTGGGGGGGGTGAGCATGTCATGGGGAGTGGGGGTGTGTGAGCGTGTCACGGGGGGGGGTCGGGGATGGAGCGTGTCACGGGGGGGGGGGTGTGAGCGTGTCACGGGGGGGTGAGCGTGTCACGGGGAGTCCGGGGGTGTGAGCGTGTCACGGGGAGTCCGGGGGTGTGAGCGTGTCACGGAGTGGGGGGGTGTGAGCGTGTCACGGGGAGTCCGGGGGTGTGAGCGCATCACGGGGGGTGTGGGGGGTGAGCGTGTCACGGGGAGTGGGGGGGTGGTGTGAGCGTGTCATGGGGAGTGTGGGGGTGGTGTGAGCGTGTCACGGGGAGTGGGGGGGGTGTGAGTGTGTCACCGGGGAGTGGGTGGGTGGTGTGAGCGTGTCACGGGGAGTGGGGGGGGTGTGTGTGTCACCGGGGATGGGGGGGGTGGTGTGAGCGCGTCACGGGGGGTGGGGGGGTGAGCGTGTCACGGGGGGTGGGGGGGTGAGCGTGTCACGGGGAGTGGGGTGTGTGTGAGCGTGTCACGGGGAGTGGGGGGGGAGAGCGTGTCACGGGGAGTGGGGGGGGTGAGAGCGTGTCGTGGGGGGGGGGTGTGAGCGTGTCACGGGGAGAGGGGGGGTGTGAGCGTGTCACGGGGAGTGGGGGTGGGTGTGAGCGTGTCACGGGGAGTGGGGGGGTGTGAGCGTGTCACGGGGAGTGGGGGGGGTGTGAGCCTGTCACCCGGAGTGGGGGGGTGGTGTGAGCGTGTCACGGGGAGTGGGGGGTGTGTGAGCGTGTCACGGGGAGTGGGGGGGTGGTGTGAGCGTGTCACGGGGAGTGGGGGGGGTGGTGTGAGCGTGTCACGGGGAGTGGGGGGGGTGTGAGCGTGGCACGGGGAGTGGGGGGTGAGAGCGTGTCACGGGGAGTGGGGGTGTGTGAGCATGTCACGGGGAGTGGGGGGTGAGCGTGTCACGGGGAGTGGGGGTGTGAGCGTGCCACGGGGGGTGGTGTGAGCGTGTCACGGGGAGTGGGGGGGTGAGCGTGTCACGGGGAGTGGGGGGGGTGAGAGCGTGTCACGGGGAGTGGGGGGGTGGTGTGAGCGTGTCACTGGGAGTGGGGGGTTGAGCGTGTCACTGGGAGTGGGGGGTTGAGCGTGTCAAGGGGAGTGGGGGGGTGTGAGCATGTCACGGGGAGTGGGGGGTGAGAGCGTGTCAAGGGGAGTGGGGGGGGGTGTGAGCGCGTCACGGGGAGTGGGGGGGTGGTGTGAGCGTGTCACGGGGAGTGGGGGTGTGTGAGCGTGTCACGGGGAGTGGGGGGGTGGTGTGAGCGTGTCACGGGGAGTGGGGGGGTGTGAGCGTGTCACGGGGAGTGGGAGGGTGAGCGTGTCACGGGGAGTGGTTGGGCTGAGCGTGTCACGGGGAGTGGGGGGGGTGGTGTGAGCGTGTCACGGGGAGTGGGGGGGGTGGTGTGAGCGTGTCACGGGGAGTGGGGGGGGTGTGAGCGTGTCACGGGGGGTGGGGGTGGCTGAGCGTGTCACGGGGAGTGGGGGGTTGAGCGTGTCACGGGGGTGGGGGTGGCTGAGCGTGTCATGGGGAGTGGGGGGTGTGTGAGCATGTCACGGGGAGTGGGGAGGGTGTGAGCGTGTCACGGGGAGTGGGGGGGGTGTGAGCGGGTCACGGGGAGTGGGGGGGGCGTGAGCGTGTCACGGGGAGTGGGGGGGTTTGAGCGTGTCATGGGGAGTGGGGGGGTGTGTGTCACGGGGAGTATGGGGGGGGGGTGTTAGCGTGTCACGGGGAGTGGGGGGGGTGTGAGCGTGTCACGGGGAGTGGGGGTGTGTGAGCGTGTCACGGGGAGTGGGGGGTGAGCGTGTCACGGAGTGGGGGGTGTGAGCGTGCCACGGGGGGTGGTGTGAGCGTGTCACGGGGAGTGGGGGGTGAGCGTGTCACGGGGAGTGGGGGGGTGGTGTGAGGGTGTCACGGGGAGTGGGGGGTTGAGCGTGTCACGGGGAGTGGGGGTTGATAGCGTGTCAAGGGGAGTGGGGGGTGTGAGCGTGTCACGGGGAGTGGGGGGTGAGAGCGTGTCAAGGGGAGTGGGGGGGGGTGTGAGCGCGTCACGGGGAGTGGGGGGGGTGGTGTGAGCGTGTCACGGGGAGTGGGGGGGTGGTGTGAGCGTGTCACGGGGAGTGGGGGGGTGGTGTGAGCGTGTCACGGGGAGTGGGGGGATGGTGTGAGCGTGTCACGGGGAGTGGGGGGGTGGTGTGAGCGTGTCACGGGGAGTGGGGGGGGTGGTGTGAGCGTGTCGTGGGGGTGGCTGAGCGTGTCACGGGGAGTGGGGGGGTGAGCGTGTCACGGGGAGGGGGGGTGAGCGTATCACGGGGGGTGGGGGGTGGTGTGAGCGTGTCAAGGGGTGTGGGGGGGTGGTGTGAGCATGTCACGGGGAGGGGGGGTGAGCGTGTCACGGGGGGTGGGGGGGTGGTGTGAGCATGTCAAGGGGAGTGGGGGGGTGGTGTGAGCGTGTCACGGGGTGGGGGGGGTGGTGTGAGCGTGTCAAGGGGAGTGTGGGGGAGGTGTGAGCGTGTCAAGGGGAGTGGGGGGTGGTGTGAGCGTGTCACGGGGAGTGGGAGGGTGAGCGTGTCACGGGGAGTGGGGGTGTGTGAGCGTGTCACGGGGAGTGGGGGGGTGTGAGCGTGTCACGGGGAGTGGGGGGGGGGGAGTGAGAGCGTGTCACGGGGAGTGGGGGTGTGTGAGCGTGTCACGGGGAGTGGGGGGGTGGTGTGAGCATGTCACGGAGTGGGGGGGTGGTGTGAACGTGTCACGGGGTGTGAGCGTGTAACGGGGAGTGGGGGGGTGGTGTGAGCGTGTCACGGGGAGTGGGGGGGTGGTGTGAGCGTGTCACGGGGAGTGGGGGTGTGTGAGCGTGTCACGGGGAGTGGGGGGGTGATCGTGTCACGGGGAGTGGGGGGGTGAGTGTGTCACGGGGAGTGGGGGAGTGAGTGTGTCACGGGGAGTGGGGGAGTGAGTGTGTCACGGGGAGTGGGGGGGTGAGTGTGTCACGGGGAGTGGGGGGGTGAGCGTGTTAGGGGAAGTGGGGGGGGTGAGAGCGTGTCACGGGAAGTGGGGGGGTGTGAGCGTGTCACGGGGAGTGGGGGGTGGTGTGAGCGTGTCACGGGGAGTGGGGGTGTGGTGTGAGCATGTCACGGGGAGTGGGGGGGTGAGCGTGTCACGGGGATTGGGGGGGGTGAGCGTGTCACGGGGAGTGGGGGGGTGAGCGTGTCACGGGGAGTGGGGGGGTGAGCGTGTCACGGTGAGTGGGGGGTGTGAGCGTGTCACGGGGAGTGGAGGGGGTGAGCGTGTCACGGGGAGTGGGGGTGTGTGAGCGTGTCACGGAGAGTGGGGGGGGTGAGCGTGTCACGGGGAGTGGGGGGGGTGAGCGTGTCAAGGGGAGTGGGGGGGTGGTGTGAGCGTGTCAAGGGGAGTGGGGGGGTGGTGTGAGCGTGTCACGGGGAGGGGGGTGTGAGCGTGTCACGGGGGCTGGGGGGGGTGGTGTGAGCGTGTCAAGGGGAGTGGGGGGTGATGTGAGCGTGTCAAGGGGAGTGGGGGGGTGGTGTGAGCGTGTCACGGGGAGGGGGGGTGAGCGTGTAACGGGGGTGGGGGGGTGGTGTGAGCGTGTCAAGGGGAGTGTGGGGGTGGTGTGAGCGTGTCAAGGGGAGTGGGGGCGTGGTGTGAGCGTGTCACGGGGAGTGGGGGGGTGTGAGCGTGTCACGGAGTGGGGGGGGTGTGAGCGAGTCACGGGGAGTGGGGGGGGTGAGAGCGTGTCACGGGGAGTAGGGGGGTGTGAGCGTGTCACGGGGAGTGGGGGTGTGTGAGCGTGTCACGGGGAGTGGGGGGGGTGGTGTGAGCGTGTCACGGGGAGTGGGGGGGTGGTGTGAGCGTGTCACGGGGAGTGGGGGGGTGGTGTGAGCGTGTCACGGGGAGTGGGGGGATGAGCGTGTCATGGGAGTGGGGGTGTGTGAGTGTGTCACGGGGAGTGGGGGGGTGTGAGCGTTTCACGGGGAGTGGGGGGGTGATCGTGTCACGGGGAGTGGGGGGGTGAGTGTGTCACGGGGAGTGGGGGGGTGAGTGTGTCACGGGGAGTGGGGGGGTGGTGTGAGTGTGTCACGGGGAGTGGGGGGGTGGTGTGAGTGTGTCACGGGGAGTGGGGGGGTGGTGTGAGTGTGTCACGGGGAGTGGGAGGGTGTGAGCGTGTTACGGGGAGTGGGGGGGGGTGAGAGCGTGTCACGGGGAGTGGGGGGGTGTGAGCGTGTCACGGGGAGTGGGGGGGTGAGAGCGTGTCACGGGGAGTGGGGGGGTGTGAGCGTGTCACGGGGAGTGGGGGGGTGTGAGCGTGTCACGGGGAGTGGGGGGGTGGTGTGAGCATGTCACGGGGAGTGGGGGGGTGGTGTGCGCATGTCACGTAGTGGGGGGGTGGTGTGAGCGTGTCACGGGGAGTGGGGGGATGAGCGTGTCACGGGGTGTGAGCGTGTCACGGGGAGTGGGGGTGTGGTGTGAGCGTGTCACGGGGAGTGGGGGGTGCTGTGAGCGTGTCACGGGGAGTGGGGGGGTGAGCATGTCACGGGGAGTGGGGGGGTGTGAGCGTGTCACGGGGGGTGGGGTTGTCGTGTGAGCGTGTCACGGGGCGTGGGGGGGTGAGCGTGTCACGGGGGGTGGGGTGGTGTGAGCGTTTTACGGGGAGTGGGGGGGTGAGTGTGTCACGGGGAGTGGGGGGGTGAGTGTGTCACGGGGAGTGGGGGGTGAGTGTGTCACGGGGAGTGGGGGGGTGAGTGTGTCACGGGGAGTGGGGGGGTGAGTGTGTCACGGGGAGTGGGGGGGGAGCGTGTCACGGGGAGTGTGGGGGTGAGCGTGTCACGGGGAGTGGGGGTGTGTGAGCGTGTCACGGGGGGTGGGGTTGTCGTGTGAGCGTGTCACGGGGAGTGGGGGGGTGTGAGTGTGTCACGGGGAGTGGGGGGGGGGAGCGTGTCACGGGGAGTGTGGGGGTGAGCGTGTCACGGGGAGTGGGGGGGGTGAGCGTTTCACGGGGAGTGGGGGGGTGAGCGTGTCACGGGGAGTGTGGGGGTGAGCGTGTCACGGGGAGTGGGGGGGTGAGCGTGTCACGGGGACGCACTGAGTCACAGGTGTGAGGGTGTTGATGTGATGATTTCGGTCTCGGATGTTGAATCTGCTGCTCTGTGATGTTTGCTCCGTGCCTGTTGTCCATCTCCAGTTGTGTGGAATGACTCTCAAACTCTGCTCTCTTGTAGTCCAAAGGAAGCCTGGAGATTATGGAGAGCCAGTCAGCAGACGCTGAACCCCCTCCGCCCCCGAAACCAGAATTGCATCGTTACTCAGGCCTTCGGGCTCACTTATCGCTGGCAACGAACGAGGGTGAGTGAGCACATGCCGCATTGAGGGGGAGGGGGAAAACGCTGCAATGGATGGCAAGGGGGTGGGGCAGAACCCAGGACCCCCCCTCATGTTTGGAGGAGCTGATGCCGGCGCTCACCATTTGTTAGTGCAAGGTCAAAGTGGGAGCTAGACAGACGGACACAGCAGCTTTGTCTGGCTCTCACTCCTCAAGCCTGAGCCTTGTCCCCCTTGGCACGGGGCTGAAATCGATGGTGCCAAAGGGCAGTTTGATTTGGTGTTCGGAGCAAGCCAGGCCATGTTCCCCGTCCTGTGAGAAGTGGACAGTGACAACCGACAAGGTGACTGTGCAGTGACAGGCTGCACCTACTGTCGGAGTTTCCACCACCCCGGTGTCGAGTTGCTGCTGCCACTGAGAGGCAGGCAGTCGGGTGCTTTCCCGCACGGCTCAACATCGTCACCCAAGTGTTTTTAATGTTTTAAAGTCTCCTCATCTTTTCTCCTCGGGCACAGAGAGCAACTTGCTGGACAGAATGGACAACCCACCGACGCCCACCATGTACAGGTACAGGCCAGTCTACGGCAGCCCAGGCCGCAACCATACGGCCCTCACACACTCTGCCAGCGAGAAGGTACGTCACCACCACCCTGCCCAAAATCCTCCTGGCGTTGTCGCGTCACTTTGAACGGCATCGGGTTTGCAGCACATAAACTGACCATTCAGCCCCTGCTGGTGTTTCCGTTCCACGCCACCCTCTTCCCTTCACTCACTCACTCGCCCACACACTCACTCGCACACCTTACATTAATGACCCTCAGTCTGGTTCTCCACACACTCACAGACACGTGCGCACACTCCCGCACTCACACACCTTACATTAATGACCCTCAGTCTGGTTCGCCACACACTCGCAGACACGTGCGCACACTCACGCACACTGACACACACTCACACATCTTGCATTAATGACCCTCAGTCTGGTTCGCCACACACTCGCAGACACGTGTGCACACTCACGCACACTGACACACACTCACACATCTTGCATTAATGACCCTCAGTCTGGTTCTCCACACACGTGCGCACACTCACGCACTCACACTCACACACCTTGCATTAGTGTCCCTCAGTCTGGTTCTCCAGGAAGGCAAACGCAGGCAGGCACACGCACACCTTACATTAATGAGTCTGGTCCAGTCTCGGTCTGGATCTCCACGCACACAAACACGCGCGTGCACGCACACCTTACAATTAATGAGTCTGGTCCCGCCTCAGCCTGGATCTCCACACGCACAGAGGCAGATACATAGACAGACACACTCACACCCACGCAGACACACACCCTCTCTATGTGCCAGATCAAACCCTTTCAGAATCTGAATGTATCAGGTTAACACCCCACACTCCCCTTTCTCTTGCTCGGAGAAAGAAGCCTAGTTTGCTTAACGGTAAGGCACAGTGGTTAGCACTGCTGCCTCACAGCACCAGGGTCCCAGGTTCAATTCCGGTCTCCGTTGACTCTGTGCGGAGTCTGCACGTTCTCCCCGTGTGTGCGTGGGTTTCCTCCGGGTGCTCCGGTTTCCTCCCACAAGCCCCGAAAGACGTGCTGTTAGGTAATTTGGACATTCTGAATTCTCCCTCTGTGTACCTGAACAGGCGCCGGAATGTGGCGACTAGGGGCTTTTCACAGTAACTTCATTGCAGTGTTAATGTAAGCCTACTTGTGACGCTAATAAAGATTATTATTATAACTTCCCTCCAGGTGGGGTTACGGGGAAAGGCTGGGGATAAGGCCGAGGTAGGATGCTCTTTCAGAGGTCAGTGTAGACTCAATGGGCCGAATGGCCTCCTACACTCCGGGAATTTTATGTCATCATTCTTTCAAATCATTTCTAAACCCATCTCCGTGCCACGATACCATAGCTGCCTATTCAACACCACAGGATGTTTGTGCTATGTTTAACCAGGGGATTTTCACAGTAACGTGCTGTACAACTTGTTGTTGTATTCTGCAATAAGTGCTTGTGCTGAGTAGACAGCAATGAAGAGTCAGGGGAAGGAGAGACCGAATGCATTGCCGGCTGACATCAAGATCAAAGGGTGGGGGGGTCGGTGCTGGTTACCTCACGGGGAGGGTCACCCCGTCCTCGTTGGAGTTCAGAAGAATGAAGGCAAACTTATTGAAACGTATCAGAACCTAAGGGGTGGGCTTGAGGGTGATTCTCCCCATCTCCTCGTGGGGGAGGAGGGAATGGAGAACGAGGGGAGGGGGGACACAGTTTATAAATAAAGGGGTCTCCCGTTGAAGAGGGGGAACGAGGAGGAATTTCCTCTCTCGGAGGCTCGGTAGTCTGAAATCTCTCCCTCAGAGAGCGGCGGAGGCTGCGGCCCACCCGATATATTCAAGGCCCGAGTCAGACCATGTCAGTCGGCGAGGGGGTCGAGGGTGACGGGGGGGGGGGGGGAACAGGCAGCAAAGTGGAGCTGAGGCCACATCAGATCAGCTACGATCTTAGTGAATGACGGAGCCAACTCGAGGGGCCGAATGGCCAACTCTCACCTCCCCTCTCAGTTCAGCTCTGATGTCCATGATTGAACCAAGGCTGTAATGATAGCTTCTGCGAGTCCCATTCACCCTTGTCACCCACCTGCCTCCGGTACCAACCTGGGTTTGATTCCCGGCCCTGGGTCACTATCTGTGCGGAGTCTGCACGTTCTCCCCGTGTCTGCGTGGGTTTCCTCCCACAAGTTCCGAAAGACGTGCTGTTAGGTAATTTGGACACTCTGAATTCTCCCTCTGTGTACCCGAACAGGCGCCGGAATGTGGCAATCAGGGACTTTTCACAGTGACTTCATTGCAGTGTTTAATGTAAGCCTACTTTTGACTAATAAAGATTATTATGTTCATCCTCCAGTTCAGATTCCTCTATAAAAGGCCCTTCCCTACAGCCCTCTCTCGCTCAATATCCTCCAGCCCCTACAACCCACCCTCTCCTAACCTCCTCCAGCCCCTACAACCCTCCCTATCTCTGTAACCTCCTCCAGCCCCTACAACCCTCCCTATCTCTGTAACCTCCTCCAGCCCCTGCAACCCTCCCTATCGCTGTAACCTCCTCCAACCCCTACAACCCTCCCTATTTCTGTAACCTCCTCCAGCCCCTACAACCCTCCCTATCTCTGTACCCTTCTCTAGCCCCTACAACCCTCCCTATCTCTGTAACCTCCTCCAGCTCCTACAACCCTCCCTATCTCTGTAACCTCCTCCAGCCCCTACAACCCTCCCTATCTCTGTAACCTCCTCCAGCCCCTACAACCCTCCCTATCTCTGTAACCTCCTCCAGCCCCTGCAACCCTCCCTATCGCTGTAACCTCCTCCAACCCTCCCTATCTCTGTAACCTCCTCCAGCCCCTACAACCCTCCCTATCTCTGTAACCTCCTCCAGCCCCTGCAACCCTCCCTATCGCTGTAACCTCCTCCAACCCTCCCTATCTCTGTAACCTCCTCCAGCCCCTACAACCCTCCCTATCTCTGTAACCTCCTCCAGCCCCTGCAACCCTCCCTATCTCTGTAACCTCCTCCAGCCCCTACAACCCTCCCTATCTCTGTAACCTCCTCCAGCCCCTACAACCCTCCCTATCACTGTAACCTCCTCCAGCCGCTACAACCCTCCCTATCCCTGTAACCTCCTCCAGCCCCTACAACCCACCCTCTCCTAACCTCCTCCAGCCCCTACAACCCTCCCTATCTCTGTAACCTCCTCCAGCCCCTACAACCCTCCCTATCTCTGTAACCTCCTCCAGCCCCTGCAACCCTCCCTATCGCTGTAACCTCCTCCAACCCCTACAACCCTCCCTATTTCTGTAACCTCCTCCAGCCCCTACAACCCTCCCTATCTCTGTACCCTTCTCTAGCCCCTACAACCCTCCCTATCTCTGTAACCTCCTCCAGCTCCTACAACCCTCCCTATCTCTGTAACCTCCTCCAGCCCCTACAACCCTCCCTATCTCTGTAACCTCCTCCAGCCCCTACAACCCTCCCTATCTCTGTAACCTCCTCCAGCCCCTGCAACCCTCCCTATCGCTGTAACCTCCTCCAACCCTCCCTATCTCTGTAACCTCCTCCAGCCCCTACAACCCTCCCTATCTCTGTAACCTCCTCCAGCCCCTGCAACCCTCCCTATCGCTGTAACCTCCTCCAACCCTCCCTATCTCTGTAACCTCCTCCAGCCCCTACAACCCTCCCTATCTCTGTAACCTCCTCCAGCCCCTGCAACCCTCCCTATCTCTGTAACCTCCTCCAGCCCCTACAACCCTCCCTATCTCTGTAACCTCCTCCAGCCCCTACAACCCTCCCTATCACTGTAACCTCCTCCAGCCCCTACAATCCTCAAGGATTTTTGCACTCTTTCAAATCTGACCTGTGTGAATCCCCGGTTTTATCCGAGTTAGTTCCACTGCCCCGCTCTTTTCCCCTATGCCTGCAGTCAACTATCTTTCCGATTCTCATTTGAAAGCTCCGACTGAAAGTGTTGCAACTGCCAGATTAAACATTCTGATGCTCCCTGTCCCTCAAATGTGCTGTCTGGACGTTCTACCCATAACCTTCTCCGCCCCAAAGAGAAGAATTCCACCTTTGCCAGATTGTCCACATTAACCCCCTCCGTCCTGGCACCATTCTGGTAACTCAGCAGGATCGGTAACTGTGAAGTGATGAAGCTCGATGTGACATTGTGTGTTGTAGATTTCCAAAGGCGATGCTGTGAAGGAGCCTGCACCCAACGACGAGAGCAGCAGGAGCCAGAGCTACAAATCGGAGCCCACCCTGGAGTCAGAGGCCTACCGCTCACCCACCATCTACAAGAGCTTCCAGTTTGAGCCCGTCTCCAACGGCTCGCGCTCGTCCAGCCTGAAGTCAGCCCATGGCGGAGGTTTCGAGATGAGCCACCTGCCGTCCATCCACTCTGAGGGCACCACGTCTACCTCCTACAAGAGCCTCGCCAACCAGACCCGCAACGGGAGCCTGTCCTACGACAGCTTGGCCACCCCTTCAGGCAGTCCGGAGGCCGAGTCGCCCTGCCCAGTGCCAGGGCCGGAGACATTGGGCTACCACTCACCCTTCATGTCGGCCAAGATTGCCCAGCAGAGGGAGGCGAACCTCCACCGCTACCCACTGGCCCCAGGGGGTTATGGAGCCCCTACCCGCTGCCCCCGGGAGGTCCCTGTCGCCTCCTTTTCCGACAGTCGGTCACGGCAGGAGCGTGAGAAACTACTGCAGATGGAGGAGGCAACCTTGGGAACTGTCCATCACCAGCACACTCGGGTTAGCTCTTCCTCTGATGACTCCAGGCGCTCGCCAGGACTCAAGAGTCCGACCCAACGAACTGCACCTCCGGCTGTCCCTTCGTCCTCCTCCTCGCAGACTGGGGGGGCCCCCACTCAGCCCACACACTTCTCCAGGTTCTCTGAGGGTGCAACACATGCACCCAGGGTCCGCTCCATGTGCTCTCCTGACGCCCCTCTCCCCCCATCTGCCATGGGCAAGTCAACGTCTTACGTGGTCGCGCGGCCTCCTTACGGAGCCGCACTGGAAACCAGTGAAGTATTGGCAACAACACACCCGCTGCTGGCTCCCAAGTAAGTGCCATCTCTTTCGCACAGAGGTGCTGTAGGAAAGGGGAGGTTTCACCCCGTCGGGACATCCCACAACACCTCATAGCCGCCCATGCAGATTAGTGTTTGTTTTAGGAAGCATCAGTGGCTCTTCTGATGTTGGGAAGATCCCACAGACGATGCCAGCACTGGCTCAGCAGGTCTCAACTCCTCTGTCCATAAGGGGCACGGTAACGTCGCAAGTATAACGGACATAAACAAGAGAAGGAGAAGGACACTCAGCCCCCGCAGGCCTGCTTCCCCCATTCAGTATGATAGCAGCTGATCTTCTGTCTCTCCTCCGTCTTCCCTCCCACTCCCCCGTATCCCTTAATTCCCGCAGCATCAAAAAACAATCTCTCCCTCTGGGTTGAGAACATTCTCAGCGACTCCGCTCCCACAGCTCTCTGGGGCTTGAGAATTCCAAAGATTCCCCAGCCTCGGAGTGAAGGGATTTCTCCTCGTCTCTGTCCAAAAGGGCCGAACCCCCGTCCAGCTGCTGTGATCGGACGTTCCCGGATCTCCAGCCACGGGGAGGCATCTACCCTGTCAAATCCTAGCCAGAGTTTGGGAGGTTAACTAACAACGCTAGTGATGCAGGGGCCTGGACTAATAACCTGGAGGCGTGAGTTCATATTCCGCCAGGAGAGTACGTGCATGAAGACCAAAGAAATCCTTAGAATCCCCACCTTGCGGGAGGAGTCCATTCAACCCACCAGGTCCACACTGACCCTCTGAAAGAGTAGCCTTCCCCCGCCCTATCCCTGTTACCCCACCCAACCTGCACATCTTTGGACACTAAGGGACAATTTAACACGGCCAATCCACCCAACCTGCACATCTTTGGACACTAAGGGACAATTTAACATGGCCAATCCACCCAACCTGCACATCTTTGGACACTAAGGGACAATTTAACACGGCCAATCCACCTAACCTGTACATCTTTGGACACTAAGGGACAATTTAACACGGCCAATCCACCCAACCTGCACATCTTTGGACACTAAGGCACAATTTATCACGGCCAATCCACCTAACCTGCACGTTCTTTGGGCTGTGGGAGGAAAGCGACGCAGACATGGGTGTGGTGTTGGGTGCTCTGGTGCACAGATGAGCCAACACAGTTGTATGTGGTACAACTCTATTTTATTTTAACTCTTATAATACAGTTTGTTCTGGATACTCTGCACGTGCTGTCTCCCTGAGTGTTTCATGTAGCAGGTCTGTCCTGGTCCTCCTCTCCAGCTAATACTGACCACCAGGTGTTGTGTTTGTGCTTTTATATCTTTCTGTGATTGGTTGTGGTGGTGTGTGTTCTGATTTGTCTGTTGGTGTGTCTATCATGATGTGTGTGTTTGAATATCATGACATCCCTTTTTACAAAGATATGTGCCTACGTGGTTATAAATATAATCGTGTCGTGAGTGCATCTAAGAGTGTGTGTGTGTGTGTTGTGTACAGCGTGTGTATATGGCGTAACTATTTACATGGGGCGATGTCGGGTGCGTCACACTAACAAGGTTGTACCATAACAAAACATGAATGCGAGAAGAAAAAAAAACTTGAACAGTGGTCCGGTCAGACGATATCTGGAACGATAAACAACAACAGGTTATAATACAGAAGTGTTTGACTTTTTGAACGTATGAACAGCGTTGTAAGTCCAGTCTAATGGGTGACCGCCTCAAGAATAGGCTGGTCCTCAAGCCGGTTCAGCTGTGGAGATTTGGGGTCACACTGGTTCACCTTGGACTGTTGGAGGTGATGCTGTTGCCGAAGTCTCTACTTTTCCATTTGTTGTACTTCGTGCAGTGCTTGGTTTTTCATTTGTGCAAATATAACATTCAACATCTTTGTTAGTGTTGCCTTGGCTGTGGTTTGGTTCTGGTGGCGATGGAAGGGGCATGATCCGTGGCATCTCCACGAAGTCATCCTTGGGAACCAGTGGAGGATCCGGCGTGTGCGTACGGTTCAGTTGCGAGCGTGGAAGGCGGTGCAAAGCTCGCTGATTGCGCCCATGCACCAATCCATCCGCCCTGCATGCCAGGAACAAGGCGGAGTCTTTTTTCTTTTTATGTTTGTGGTGGACGGCATCTTGTAGCCGATGGGTCGTTGCCATCGAAGTAGCACCATCACTAATATCATGCAAGGCGTGATGACTGTGCCAGATGTGGAAGTTGGCCGAGACCGTGCACGCTGGTTCCGGCCACCTGCTGTGCCGGAAGGGCGACTCCGCAGAGAAACGTCGAAGCATGTCGCCTTGGAGAGAGAATTGTTGCTTGCATCAACGTCTGGCGATGGCGCGAATTGGTGTGTCCGTCTTGGACCGCCGGTGCTGGTCGCCATGCCGACCCAGTGGGACTGCCACGTGATCCATTCCCTGTCGCCGTGGCATCCGCCGTCACCCTGAGCGTGCCATCACCGAGGCCGCGACACCGCCCGTCCGGAGCAAGGTCTGGCGTGCGCGAATCAGAGTCGGCGCTTGGCTGCTCCCCATCTGGAGTCCGGTCTGCCTTCCGTCGATGCTCCCCGTCCGGAGTCCCAACAGGTTCACTGGAGGCAGCCGAGATTCCCTGAAGCTGCACTTCTGGAGTCGGAACGTGCAGGAATGCACCAACCAGTGGAGAGGCTCGAGCCATCGAGGGTGGAAGCGGTGCGCCGCCACCGCAGTCGTCAGTGGTCCCACAGTGATCGTCGAGTGCCTCGGTACGCACTAGGCGAGGTCTGTCACCTTGCACCTTTTGCATGGGAAGTGGGATGCTGTCGTCACTCGTCTCACATCCCGTGGATAGATCCTCATTAGCAGCTTGCTGTTCACCCGGGTTGGGTAAATTGTCAGAGTTTTCATCTGGTGGTGCACACCATGTCGGTGGACTGTCATTGTCTTGCCGTTGTCCTTCATTTGGGCTTTTCTTCTTTGGAATTTTAAATCTTCCCCCAGACATTGCAGAACCTTGTTTATTACCCCCAAATTCTCCCATATGTATGGTCTCGAATATAGGATCCAATGTTTCTATCGACATTGTACTATTTTCCAAAGAACATTCCGTTTCACTTTTCTTCTCAGGTACCTCATATATATCTTTGTCTAATGTACATGCTTTCATGGTCTCTGGGTCTGATTTTGCTGGGACTGGCATGGTCACAGTCTCTCTTTTACTGTTCTCAATTGCCCACATTATACTCCCCATACATAACTGCTTAATCACTGGGGTTAGTGTGGTACAATGGATAATCGGGTCGACCTTATCTGCATCTTCACCATTAGTGGAAAGCACACTTGGTTCACTTGAAACTGCTGCGGGTTTTAAATTCGTTATCTGGCTACTCGATGTCGGTGTCCTCAGGATTCTTGCTCCAATGTTCTGCTCATTTATCAGTGGAGTGTGTATAGGTTCAATGCAATTAATGTTCTCCTCAAGGTTTGAAGAGTCATTACTGACTAACTGCTGGTCTCCGAAGTTGGGACTTTGCGCCGTTGTGTTGAAGGGAGACATTTGTCCCTGCTGTGGATATGAGTCAGGTTGTGTTATTTCCATTACCTGAGGATCAATGTCTTGTCCATTTTTTCGATCCGTACTAAAACACTGGCAATTCTCAGTCTGCTCCTTGCAAGTTAAACATTCAATTAATTTCTTTAGCAAATCCTCAGCATCCTTCTGTGACTGTGCAGCATTATTAGTCTCTGTTCGTCTATAATGATCCTGAAGGTCAGCGCATAAACCTTTTTTCTTCGGGCTTGGATGAGGCGATTCCTTTGGCTTGTCTTCAGTTGGGCTTGAACAGTCTTCAGCGCTGTGCCCTTCATTATAGCATGAGAGACCGTCATGGGCATGCTGCTGTGCAGTGGAGCATGGTAGGCTGTTATAGCCTTCTTGCTGTTCACGTGAGCATGGCAGACTTGCATCGTCTGCCGCTGGTTGGTCAGGAGAGGTTGCTAGACCCTCATGGTCTTGTTCCTGCAAGGACCGCACATTGGAGTCTTGCGTTGCTTCTATCGTGGAGGCTGTCCACGAGCTCTCTGTGGAGGCTTGTGACACTGGAGTCACTTCTTGTTCGTGCAAGGACTGCGCTCTGGAGTCTTGCGTTTCTGCAATTGTGGAGTCTGTCCACGAGCTTGCTGTGGAGGCTTGTGACACTGGAGTCACTTCTGGTTCATGCGAGGACTGCGCTCTGGAGTCTTGCATGTCTTCTTTCATAGAGTCGGGAACGTTGAGCGGGACGTGGACCACGCTCTGTGTGGCAGCAGGGCGCTCTCCGTGTGCTTGCACCACTCCCTGTCTGTTAATGTCAGGCTGCAGCATCATCCGGTACTGATAAGTTGGGACATCATATCTGCTGGATTGAAGATCCTCAAATCCGAAAAATGAATCCGCATCTGCGTCGGATTCAATGTGGGGGCCGCCAATGTGCAACACGAAAGGTTCGTCCGAGTCATAGTCGTATAGGACCACGGAGCTATCATTGGGCTCGCAAGGTCCGGAAACACTGTAAAGATCGTCATCGAAGTATTCGAGGTCGGAATCATCGGCTTGTGCGTAGGTAACTGCTTGTCGGAGGGTTCTTCGGAGGTCAAATTCATCTCCTGGGTCAATTTGCGGCAATGTGCTGTCATTCCAGGTGAGGGAAGGTTGTTTTACAGCTTTAACAGATTTTTGTTTTTTTTATTTGGGACGTTTCCCTTTTAAATTGGATTTGGGACGTTTCCCCTTTAAATTGGTGCGGTCTGGGGCCTCTGACATCCTGACGCTCGGTATGTAGCACGTAGGAAGCGACTGCGCATGCTCAGATCGCTGTTCCTTTACCGATGGCCGTTTTCTTGACTGCGCATGCGCAGCATCTCGCGCATGCGCAAACGATACTTCCGGTTCTGCGCACTGCTCGCGCAACTGTGCTAGCGTGATACCTTTAGCAAGATGGCCGCCGACCTCGACCCAGCCCTCTCTCAGGCCCGGGACTTCGGCCTCTGGGAATTCGGGCTCCGGGATCCCAGCCACGAGGTGAGTACTGCCGCTTTTCTTACCTTTACTTGCCGATTGGATTGCGTTTTCTTCACAGTATTTGGAGAATTTGTCCAGGACTGCCTGGTAATCGTACCTTTGCTGCCTCCTGAAGAACCTGAACCTTGTGAATGTTTCTCTTGCCCTTGCACCGGCGATGGTGAGGAGAAATTCAATTTTTTCGCTATCATCCAGGTCTTGGAGTTCAGCTGCCACCAGGAACAATTCGAACACTTGCCGGAATCGCCGCCAGTTTTCGCGGAGATCGCCGTAGCACTGGAGCGGCTGCGGAACCGGGAGCTCTATCATTTTGCCTGGGCACTGCTGGTTGTCTGTGTACACTGAGGTATGCCGGCAGGTATCGATCCACTCCTGTACCATGTGGTGTTGGGTGCTCTGGTGCACAGATGAGCCAACACAGTTGTATGTGGTACAACTCTATTTTATTTTAACTCTTATAATACAGTTTGTTCTGGATACTCTGCACGTGCTGTCTCCCTGAGTGTTTCATGTAGCAGGTCTGTCCTGGTCCTCCTCTCCAGCTAATACTGACCACCAGGTGTTGTGTTTGTGCTTTTATATCTTTCTGTGATTGGTTGTGGTGGTGTGTGTTCTGATTTGTCTGTTGGTGTGTCTATCATGATGTGTGTTTGAATATAATGACAATGGGGAGAACGTGCAGACTCTGCAGTGACCCAAGGCCGGAATTGAACCCGGGTCTCTGGCGCTGTGATTTGATTTGATTGATTTATTGTACATGTACAGAAGTCCAGTGAAAAGTATTTTTCTGTGGCCGCGGGAACGTACACAGTACGTACATAGTAGACAAAAAAAGAATAATTGGCAGAATACGTTGACAAATGGTACATCGACAAACAGTGGTGAAAGGTGCTGTGTAAAAACAAATCTCCCTGCTCGTGATCGCTGTCCAGTGACCCCTAGATTAAAAAGAGGGAAATTGACCAGAGTTCCTGCCCCGATATAAAAACAGCCAAGTGCTGGAAATATTCTGAAGACCTGGCAGCATCTTGTGGAGAGAGAGAAACCGACCTAATGTTTCAAGTCTACTTTGACTCTAGCGAACAGTTTCTAAGTTAAGTCATATTTGATTTGAAACATTAGCTTGGTTCTTCCTTTACAGATACAGCCGACCTTGCTGAATATTTCCAGCACTGATTGTTTTTATATCAGATTTTCCGTATCCACAGTGTCTTGCTTTTTATTCCTGCCCCGCAGCTCTGTCCAATAATCTCTGGGAGCGTTCAATACTGACTCACAATGAAGAGCTCTTCACTGTATCTAACCCGTGTTGTACCTGTCCTGGGAGCGCTCGATGCTGACACTGGGTATAAAGTGGGGAGACACTGTCAGGGTAATGTAGAGGGAGCTCTACACTGTATCTAACCCGTGCTGTACCTGTCCTGGGAGCGCTCGATGCTGACACTGGGTATAAAGTGGGGGACACACTCAGGGTAATGTAGAGGGAGCTCTACACTGTATCTAACCCGTGCTGTACCTGTCCTGGGAGAGCTCGATGCTGACACTGGGTATAAAGTGGGGGACACACTGTCAGGGTAATGTAGAGGGAGCTCTACACTGTATCTAACCCGTGCTGTACCTGTCCTGGGAGAGCTCGATGCTGACACTGGGTATAAAGTGGGGGACACACTGTCAGGGTAATGTAGAGGGAGCTCTACACTGTATCTAACCCATGCTGTACCTGTCCTGGGAGAGCTCGATGCTGACACTGGGTATAAAGTGGGGGACACACTGTCAGGGTAATGTAGAGGGAGCTCTACACTGTATCTAACCCATGCTGTCCCTGTCCTGGGAGAGCTCGATGCTGACACTGGGTATAAAGTGGGGGACACACTGTCAGGGTAATGTAGAGGGAGCTCTACACTGTATCTAACCTGTGCTGTACCTGTCCTGGGAGAGCTCGATGCTGACACTGGGTATAATGTGGGGGACACACTGTCAGGGTAATGTAGAGGGAGCTCTACACTGTATCTAACCCGTGCTGTACCTGTCCTGGGAGAGCTCGATGCTGACACTGGGTATAAAGTGGGGGACACACTGTCAGGGTAATGTAGAGGGAGCTCTACACTGTATCTAACCCGTGCTGTACCTGTCCTGGGAGAGCTCGATGCTGACACTGGGTATAAAGTGGGGGACACACTGTCAGGGTAATGTAGAGGGAGCTCTATACTGTATCTAACCCGTGCTGTACCTGTCCTGGGAGAGCTCGATGCTGACACTGGGTATAAAGTGGGGGGGACACACTGTCAGGGTAATGTAGAGGGAGCTCTACACTGTATCTAACCCGTGCTGTACCTGTCCTGGGAGAGCTCGATGCTGACACTGGGTATAAAGTGGGGGACACACTGTCAGGGTAATGTAGAGGGAGCTCTACACTGTATGTAACCCGTGCTGTACCTGTCCTGGGAGAGCTCGATGCTGACACTGGGTATAAAGTGAGGGACACACTGTCAGGGTAATGTAGAGGGAGCTCTACACTGTATCTAACCCGTGCTGTCCCTGTCCTGGGAGAGCTCGATGCTGACACTGGGTATAAAGTGAGGGACACACTGTCAGGGTAATGTAGAGGGAGCTCTACACTGTATCTAACCCGTGCTGTCCCTGTCCTGGGAGAGCTCGATGCTGACACTGGGTATAAAGTGAGGGACACACTGTCAGGGTAATGTAGAGGGAGCTCTACACTGTATGTAACCCGTGCCGTACCTGTCCTGGGAGAGCTCGATGCTGACACTGGGTATAAAGTGAGGGACACACTGTCAGGGTAATGTAGAGGGAGCTCTACACTGTATGTAACCCGTGCTGTACCTGTCCTGGGAGAGCTCGATGCTGACACTGGGTATAAAGTGAGGGACACACTGTCAGGGTAATGTAGAGGGAGCTCTACACTGTATGTAACCCGTGCCGTACCTGTCCTGGGAGAGCTCGATGCTGACACTGGGTATAAAGTGGGGGACACACTGTCAGGGTAATGTAGAGGGAGCTCTACACTGTATCTAACCCGTGCTGTACCTGTCCTGGGAGAGCTCGATGCTGACACTGGGTATAAAGTGGGGGACACACTGTCAGGGTAATGTAGAGGGAGCTCTACACTGTATCTAACCCGTGCTGTACCTGTCCTGGGAGAGCTCGATGCTGACACTGGGTATAAAGTGAGGGACACACTGTCAGGGTAATGTAGAGGGAGCTCTACACTGTATCTAACCCGTGCTGTACCTGTCCTGGGAGAGCTCGATGCTGACACTGGGTATAAAGTGGGGGACACACTGTCAGGGTAATGTAGAGGGAGCTCTACACTGTATCTAACCCGTGCTGTACCTGTCCTGGGAGAGCTCGATGCTGACACTGGGTATAAAGTGGGGGGCACACTGTCAGGGTAATGTAGAGGGAGCTCTGCACTGTATCTAACCCGTGCTGTACCTGTCCTGGGAGCGCTCGATGCTGACACTGGGTATAAAGTGGGGGGGACACTGTCAGGGTAATGTAGAGGGAGCTCTACACTGTATCTAACCCGTGCTGTACCTGTCCTGGGAGAGCTCGATGCTGACACTGGGTATAAAGTGGGGGACACACTGTCAGGGTAATGTAGAGGGAGCTCTACACTGTATCTAACCCGTGCTGCACCTGTCCTGGGAGAGCTCGATGCTGACGCTGGGTATAAAGTGGGGGGGACACTGTCAGGGTAATGTAGAGGGAGCTCTACACTGTATGTAACCCGTGCTGTACCTGTCCTGGGAGAGCTCGATGCTGACACTGGGTATAAAGTGAGGGACACACTGTCAGGGTAATGTAGAGGGAGCTCTACACTGTATGTAACCCGTGCCGTACCTGTCCTGGGAGAGCTCGATGCTGACACTGGGTATAAAGTGAGGGACACACTGTCAGGGTAATGTAGAGGGAGCTCTACACTGTATGTAACCCGTGCTGTACCTGTCCTGGGAGAGCTCGATGCTGACACTGGGTATAAAGTGAGGGACACACTGTCAGGGTAATGTAGAGGGAGCTCTACACTGTATGTAACCCGTGCCGTACCTGTCCTGGGAGAGCTCGATGCTGACACTGGGTATAAAGTGGGGGACACACTGTCAGGGTAATGTAGAGGGAGCTCTACACTGTATCTAACCCGTGCTGTACCTGTCCTGGGAGAGCTCGATGCTGACACTGGGTATAAAGTGGGGGACACACTGTCAGGGTAATGTAGAGGGAGCTCTACACTGTATCTAACCCGTGCTGTACCTGTCCTGGGAGAGCTCGATGCTGACACTGGGTATAAAGTGAGGGACACACTGTCAGGGTAATGTAGAGGGAGCTCTACACTGTATCTAACCCGTGCTGTACCTGTCCTGGGAGAGCTCGATGCTGACACTGGGTATAAAGTGGGGGACACACTGTCAGGGTAATGTAGAGGGAGCTCTACACTGTATCTAACCCGTGCTGTACCTGTCCTGGGAGCGCTCGATGCTGACACTGGGTATAAAGTGGGGGGGACACTGTCAGGGTAATGTAGAGGGAGCTCTACACTGTATCTAACCCGTGCTGTACCTGTCCTGGGAGAGCTCGATGCTGACACTGGGTATAAAGTGGGGGACACACTGTCAGGGTAATGTAGAGGGAGCTCTACACTGTATCTAACCCGTGCTGCACCTGTCCTGGGAGAGCTCGATGCTGACGCTGGGTATAAAGTGGGGGGGACACTGTCAGGGTAATGTAGAGGGAGCTCTACACTGTATGTAACCCGTGCTGTACCTGTCCTGGGAGCGCTCAATGCTGACACTGGGTATAAAGTGGGGGGGACACTGTCAGGGTAATGTAGAGGGAGCTCTACACTGTATCTAACCCGTGCTGTACCTGTCCTGGGAGAGCTCGATGCTGACACTGGGTATAAAGTGGGGGGGGACACTGTCAGGGTAATGTAGAGGGAGCTCTCCACTGTATCTAACCCGTGCTGTACCTGTCCTGGGAGCGCTCGATGCTGACACTGGGTATAAAGTGGGGGGGGGGCACTGTCAGAGTAATGTAGAGGGAGCTCTACACTGTATCTAACCCGTGCTGCACCTGTCCTGGGAGAGCTCGATGCTGACGCTGGGTATAAAGTGGGGGGGACACTGTCAGGGTAATGTAGAGGGAGCTCTACACTGTATCTAACCCGTGCTGCACCTGTCCTGGGAGAGCTCGATGCTGACGCTGGGTATAAAGTGGGGGGGACACTGTCAGGGTAATGTAGAGGGAGCTCTACACTGTATGTAACCCGTGCTGTACCTGTCCTGGGAGCGCTCAATGCTGACACTGGGTATAAAGTGGGGGGGACACTGTCAGGGTAATGTAGAGGGAGCTCTACACTGTATCTAACCCGTGCTGTACCTGTCCTGGGAGAGCTCGATGCTGACACTGGGTATAAAGTGGGGGACACACTGTCAGGGTAATGTAGAGGGAGCTCTACACTGTATCTAACCCGTGCTGTACCTGTCCTGGGAGAGCTCGATGCTGACACTGGGTATAAAGTGGGGGGACACTGTCAGGGTAATGTAGAGGGAGCTCTACACTGTATCTAACCCGTGCTGTACCTGTCCTGGGAGAGCTCGATGCTGACACTGGGTATAAAGTGGGGGACACACTGTCAGGGTAATGTAGAGGGAGCTCTACACTGTATGTAACCCCTGCTGCTTCACATTAACTAATTTCTTTCTCTCCCTGACAGAGATGAGGTGAGGATGAAAGGCTCCCACAGCAAAAACAACGGGCAACCCAAAAGTCTGAGCAAGGCGGATCCACGGCAGACATCACCGCCGCCTTGCCCTGGGACCTCCAGCGGAGCCCCCCTCAGCCCCAGCAAAGGTGTGAAGAAAGTCTCGGGGGTTGGAGGCACCACCTACGAGATATCCGTGTGAGGCCAAGCGAGACAGAGAGAGACATAGGTGCCTCGCAAACGTCTGCGGCTGGAGGGGACTAAATCTCCAGATGACGGGACTTTGTTCCTTTGGCAACTGGGAGGACAATGTGGGGAGGGGAGAACGGACAACTCGGTGGTCTCCTGAACCTCCCCCAGGACTCGGTTTTACGGCGGTGGGAATCCTTCTATATGTGTATATTCAAATTTTAGCCAATCATAAGTTTTAAGAGAGAGAAAGGAGAGAGGAAGAACGTCCTCACACACACACACAGAGCCACACGCTGACCAGCAGAGGGATGGAAAGTGTGTGGCAGGGACTGGCTGGCAGGAAAGTGTGTGTGGGACAGGGGGAAGGAGGGAGAGAATTGCAGCTTCCTGCCCTGGCAGCAGAGGGGAGCAGAGCTTGCATTTGTTTTTAATCCTGTTGAACCATGCCCACTCTCTCTCTCTCTCTCTCTCTCTCGCTCTTTCTCGTACAAGTTTCTGTGAGTTCGATCACTGAGGAGCCGACATTGTGCAATCAACGTGAGGTGGGAGGGCTTTGTGTTGGGGTGGGGGGAAAGAGGGGGAAAAGGGAAGGTTTTGAAAGACTGAAGCCTAAAAGAAGAAAGCGAAGAATTTTGCAAAACTAAAAGGAATTTTTTTTTATATATAAATATATAATTAAAGGGATTATTTACTCTGTATCCTTCCAATAGTGGAAAGGCTCCAAACTGTAAACTCTCTCCCCCTGGATGGGGCGCGGAAGGCGTGCGAGCTGCTGCGGAGGGCAGGAGAACTGGGTGGCAATGAGGACTCGGGAGAGGGGCAGAAGGCAGGCTGGAGTCGCCCTCCTCACTTCGCTCTTCATTGCTCAACGGTCCACTTTTTAAAAACCAGCTCTGTGCCCCAGTCCACTTGGGGGGGGGGGGGGGGGAGAACCTCCACACTCGCAGTCCTGTGTCCTGGCCCACCTTGCCTGCACTCACCCAGAAGCTGGGCAACATTCAGACGTTTCTCGGGGGGCGGGGGGGGGGGGGGGGGGGGGACTTCTCGCAGAGGGGCGGGGGCGTAGGTGTGAAACATGATCTGTGAATATGATAAATATTTTCAAAATAATAAGCTATTAAAAAAAACAGCGGTGGATTTTATCTGGAGCGGCGGCATTTTGAAAATGTTTTGGGCCTTTTACTCTCACACTGACATCCCCACCCTGCACCTCCCACTTGGTCCCCAGTTCCCCGCCTCCAGACGTGCCTCGCTAAGTGGTCAGTGACTTGGAGGGGAACCTCCAGTCGGTGGGGTTCCCTGGGACCTGCTGCCCTATGTCCTTCTCCATGGTACAGGTTGTGGGTTTGGAAGGTGCTGTCGAAGGAGCTTGGGCGAGTTCCTACAGTGCATCTTCTATCAGTTTCCACAGCAGCGGAGAAACTGGGCGACGGCCAGCCATGTTACTACGTGCACAGCTTAAAGGTGGGCCAGACAGAAGAAGATGGGGTATCTGGAACGTTCTCTGACCAACAAATTCACTCAGACACCATCCATCCAGTAACGTTCCTGCAGTTGGTAAGAACTCCAGGCCAAGACTGATCTTCAATTTGTAATCAGGCAAAGAAAGATGAGAATACTGTTTCCATTTTCATTCCCTCTATTTGCCAGACTTTCTACAGCTCCGGAGGAAATCTGCACACTATAATTTCCCTGCGATTTGAGCTTCAGTGAGTTTGATCTGTCCTCTCCAGCATGACCTGGTCTGTATTTTAACAGCCCACTCATTCTGCATTGCTCGAAGAGAGAACATTGCCCATTCCTCAGGCCCGCCCAGGGCTCAAATGACAAGGCAGACCGCGTCCCTCTCGTACTGTTCACTGTCTGAAACACATCCCTTAACAATGTCCCTTCTGCTGGTCTATCTGTATCACACTGTCCACCCACACACACCTTTAACAATCTCCCCCCTGCTGGACTCTGTATCACACTGTCCACCCACACACACCTTTAACAATCTCCCCTCTGCTGGACTCTGTATCATACTGTCCACACACACCTTTAACAATCTCCCCCCTGCTGGACTCTGTATCATACTGTCCACACACACCTTTAACAATCTCCCCTCTGCTGGTCTCTCTGTATCACACTGTCCACACACACACACCTTTAACAATCTCTCCCCTGCTGGTCTCTCTGTATCATACTGTCCACACACACCTTTAACAATCTCCCCTCTGCTGGTCTCTCTGTATCACACTGTCCACACACACACACCTTTAACAATCTCCCCCCTGCTGGTCTCTCTGTATCATACTGTCCACACACACCTTTAACAATCTCCCCTCTGCTGGTCTCTCTGTATCACACTGTCCACACACACCTTTAACAATCTCCCCTCTGCTGGACTCTCTGTGTCACACTGTCCACACACACACACCTTTAACAATCTCCCCTCTGCTGGACTCTGTGTCACACTGTCCACACACACACACACACCTTTAACAATCTCCCCTCTGCTCGTCTCTCTGTGTCACACTGTCCACACACACACACAGACACCTTTAACAATCTCCCCTCTGCTGGACTCTCTGTGTCACACTGTCCACACACACACACCTTTAACAATCTCCCCTCTGCTGGTCTATCTCTATCACACTGTCCACACACACACTCCTTTAACAATCTCCCCTCTGCTGGTCTCTCTGTGTCACACTGTCCACACACACACACACCTTTAACAATCTCCCCTCTGCTGGTCTCTCTGTATCACACTGTCCACACACACCTTTAACAATCCCCCCCTGCTGGTCTCACTGTATCACACTGTCCACACACACCTTTAACAATCTCCCCTCTGCTGGACTCTCTGTATCACACTGTCCACACACACACACCTTTAACAATCTCCCCTCTGCTGGTCTATCTGTGTCACACTGTCCACACACACCTTTAACAATCTCCCCTCTGCTGTTCTCTCTGTATCACACTGTCCACACACACCTTTAACAATCTCCCCTCTGCTGGTCTCTCTGTGTCACACTGTCCACACACACCTTTAACAATCTCCCCCCTGCTGGTCTCTCTGTATCACACTGTCCACACACACCTTTAACAATCTCCCCTCTGCTGGTCTCTCTGTGTCACACTGTCCACACACACCTTTAACAATCTCCCCCCTGCTGGACTCTCTGTATTACACTGTCCACACACACACACACACACGCCTTTAACAATCTCCCCCCTGCTGGACTCTCTGTATTACACTGTCCACACACACCTTTAACAATCTCCCCTCTGCTGGACTCTCTGTGTCACACTGTCCACACACACCTTTAACAATCTCCCCCCTGCTGGACTCTCTGTATTACACTGTCCACACACACACACCTTTAACAATCTCCCCCCTGCTGGACTCTCTGTATTACACTGTCCACACACACCTTTAACAATCTCCCCTCTGCTGGACTCTCTGTGTCACACTGTCCACACACACCTTTAACAATCTCCCCCCTGCTGGACTCTCTGTATTACACTGTCCACACACACACACACACCTTTAACAATCTCCCCCCTGCTGGACTCTCTGTATTACACTGTCCACACACACCTTTAACAATCTCCCCTCTGCTGGACTCTGTGTCACACTGTCCACACACACCTTTAACAATCTCCCCTCAGCTGGACTCTCTGTATCACACTGTCCACACACACACACCTTTAACAATCTCCCCTCTGCTGGACTCTCTGTGTCACACTGTCCACACACACACACACCTTTAACAATCTCCCCTCAGCTGGACTCTCTGTATCACACTGTCCACACACACACACCTTTAACAATCTCCCCTCTGCTGGTCTCACTGTATCACACTGTCCACACACACCTTTAACAATCTCCCCTCTGCTGGTCTCTCTGTGTCACACTGTCCACACACACACACACACACACCTTTAACAATCTCCCCTCTGCTGGACTCTCTGTGTCACACTGTCCACACACACACACCTTTAACAATCTCCCCTCTGCTGGTCTATCTGTGTCACACTGTCCACACACACACACCTTTAATAATCTCCCCTCTGCTGGTCTCTGTATCACACTGTCCACACACACCTTTAACAATCTCCCCTCTGCTGGTCTCTCTGTGTCACACTGTCCACACACACCTTTAACAATCTCCCCCCTGCTGGACTCTCTGTATTACACTGTCCACACACACCTTTAACAATCTCCCCCCTGCTGGACTCTCTGTATTACACTGTCCACACACACCTTTAACAATCTCCCCTCTGCTGGTCTCTCTGTGTCACACTGTCCACACACACACCTTTAACAATCTCCCCCCTGCTGGACTCTCTGTATCATACTGTCCACACACACACACCTTTAACAATCTCCCCTCTGCTGGTCTCTCTGTATCACACTGTCCACACACACCTTTAACAATCTCCCCTCTGCTGGTCTCTCTGTATCACACTGTCCACACACACCTTTAACAATCTCCCCTCTGCTGGTCTCTCTGTATCACACTGTCCACACACACCTTTAACAATCTCCCCTCTGCTGGTCTCTCTGTATCACACTGTCCACACACACCTTTAACAATCTCCCCTCTGCTGGTCTCTCTGTGTCACACTGTCCACACACACACACACACACCTTTAACAATCTCTCCTCTGCTGGACTCTCTGTGTCATACTGTCCACACACACACACACCTTTAACAATCTCCCCTCTGCTGGTCTCTCTGTATCACACTGTCCACACACACCTTTAACAATCTCCCCTCTGCTGGTCTCTCTGTATCACACTGTCCACACACACATACACACACACCTTTAACAATCTCCCCTCTGCTGGTCTCTCTGTATCACACTGTCCACACACACACACACACCTTTAACAATCTCCCCTCTGCTGGACTCTCTGTATCACACTGTTCACACACACACACACACCTTTAACAATCTCCCCTCTGCTGGACTCTCTGTGTCACACTGTCCACACACACACACACCTTTAACAATCTCCCCTCTGCTGGTCTCACTGTATCACACTGTCCACACACACACACCTTTAACAATCTCCCCTCTGCTGGTCTCTCTGTATCACACTGTCCACACACACCTTTAACAATCTCCCCTCTGCTGGTCTCTCTGTATCACACTGTCCACACACACACACACACACACCTTTAACAATCTCCCCTCTGCTGGACTCTCTGTGTCACACTGTCCACACACACACACCCTTAACAATCTCCCCTCTGCTGGTCTATCTGTGTCACACTGTCCACACACACCTTTAACAATCTCCCCTCTGCTGGTCTCTCTGTGTCACACTGTCCACACACACCTTTAACAATCTTCCCCTCTGCTGGTCTCTCTGTGTCACACTGTCCACACACACCTTTAACAATCTCCCCTCTGCTGGTCTTTCTGTGTCACACTGTCCACACACACACACCTTTAACAATCTCCCCTCAGCTGGACTCTCTGTATCACACTGTCCACACACACACACACCTTTAACAATCTCCCTCAGCTGGACTCTCCGTTTCACACTGTCCACACACACACACATTTAACAATCTCCCCTCTGCTGGACTCTCTGTATCACACTGTCCACACACACACACACACACACCTTTAACAATCTCCCCTCTGCTGGACTCTGTGTCACACTGTCCACACACACACACCTTTAACAATCTCCCCTCTGCTGGTCTCACTGTATCACACTGTCCACACACACACACCTTTAACAATCTCCCCTCTGCTGGACTCTCTGTGTCACACTGTCTACACACACACACACACACACACACCTTTAACAATCTCTTCTCTGCTGGTCTCTCTGTATCACACTGTCCACACACACACACCTTTAACAATCTCCCCTCTGCTGGTCTCTCTGTATCACACTGTCCACACACACACACACCTTTAACAATCTCACCTCTGCTGGACTCTCTGTGTCACACTGTCCACACACACACACCTTTAACAATCTCCCCTCTGCTGGTCTCTCTGTATCACACTGTCCACACACACCTTTAACAATCTCCCCTCTGCTGGACTCTGTATCACACTGTCCACACACACCTTTAACAATCTCCCCTCTGCTGGACTCTCTGTATCACACTGTCCACACACACACACCTTTAACAATCTCCCCTCTGCTGGTCTCTGTATCACACTGTCCACACACACCTTTAACAATCTCCCCTCTGCTGGACTCTCTGTATCACACTGTCCACACACACCTTTAACAATCTCCCCTCTGCTGGACTCTGTATCACACTGTCCACACACAGCTTTAACAATCTCCCCTCCGCTGGACTCTCTGTATCACACTGTCCACACACACACACACACACCTTTAACAATCTCCCCTCTGCTGGTCTCTCGGAATCACACTGTCCACACACACACACACACCTTTAACAATCTCCCCTCTGCTGGTCTCACTGTATCACACTGTCCACACACACACACCTTTAACAATCTCCCCTCTGCTGGTCTCTGTATCACACTGTCCACACACACTTTTAACAATCTCCCCTCTGCTGGACTCTCTGTATCACACTGTCCACACACACCTTTAACAATCTCCCCTCTGCTGGACTCTCTGTATCACACTGTCCACACACAGCTTTAACAATCTCCCCTCTGCTGGACTCTGTATCACACTGTCCACACACACACACACCTTTAACAATCTCCCCTCTGCTGGTCTCTCGGAATCACACTGTCCACACACACACACACACCTTTAACAATCTTCCCTCTGCTGGTCTCTCTGTATCAGACTGTCCACACACCTTTAACAATCTTCCCTCTGCTGGTCTCTCTGTATCAGACTGTCCACACACACACACATTTAACAATCTCCCCTCTGCTGGACTCTCTGTGTCATACTGTCCACACACACACACACACCTTTAACAATCTCCCCTCTGCTGGTCTCTCTGTATCACACTGTCCACACACACATACACACCTTTAACAATCTCCCCTCTGCTGGACTCTCTGTGTCACACTGTCCACACACACACACACCTTTAACAATCTCCCCTCTGCTGGTCTCTCTGTATCACACTGTCCACACACACCTTTAACAATCTCCCCTCTGCTGGTCTCACTATCACACTGTCCACACACACACACCTTTAACAATCTCCCCTCTGCTGGTCTCTCTGTATCACACTGTCCACACACACATACACACCTTTAACAATCTCCCCTCTGCTGGACTCTCTGTGTCACACTGTCCACACACACACACCTTTAACAATCTCCCCTCTGCTGGTCTCACTGTATCACACTGTCCACACACACACAGCTTTAACAATCTCCCCTCTGCTGGACTCTCTGTGTCACACTGTCCACACACACACACCTTTAACAATCTCACCTCTGCTGGACTCTCTGTGTCACACTGTCCACACACACACACACACCTTTAACAATCTCCCCTCAGCTGGACTCTCTGTATCACACTGTCCACACACACACCTTTAACAATCTCCCCTCAGCTGGACTCTCTGTATCACACTGTCCACACACACACCTTTAACAATCTCCCTTTTGCTGGTCTCACTGTATCACACTGTCCAGACACACACACACCTTTAACAATCTCCCCTCTGCTAGACTCTCTGTATCACACTGTCCACACACCTTTAACAATCTCCCCTCTGCTAGACTCTCTGTATCACACTGTCCACACACACACCCACACACCTTTAACAATGTCCCCTCTGCTGGTCTCTCTGTATCACACTGTCCACACACACCTTTAACAATCTCCCCTCTGCTAGACTCTCTGTATCACACTGTCCACACACACACACCCACACCTTTAACAATCTCCCCTCTGCTAGTCTCTCTGTATCACACTGTCCACACACACCTTTAACAATCTCCCCTCTGCTGGTCTCTCTGTATCACACTGTCCACACACACACACCTTTAACAATCTCCCCTCTGCTGGTCTCTCTGTATCAGACTGTCCACACACCTTTAACAATCTCCCCTCTGCTGGTGTCACTGTCCACACGCATGCACACCTTTCACAATCTCCCCTCTGCTGGACTCCCTGTTATCACACTGTCCACACACACACACCTTTAACAATCTCCCCTCTGCTGGTCTCTCTGTATCACACTGTTAAAGGTGTGTGTGGACAGTGTGATACAGAGAGACCAGCAGAGGGGAGATTGTTAAAGGTGTGTGTGTGTGGACAGTGTGATAACAGGGAGTCCAGCAGAGGGGAGATTGTGAAAGGTGTGCATGCGTGTGGACAGTGACACCAGCAGAGGGGAGATTGTTAAAGGTGTGTGTGGACAATCTCCCCTCTGCTGGACTCTCTGTATCACACTGTCCACACACCTTTAACAATCTCCCCTCTGCTGGTCTCTCTGTATCACACTGTCCACACACACACACACACACACCTTTAACAATCTCCCCTCTGCTGGACTCTCTGTATCACACTGTCCACACACACACACCTTTAACAATCTCCCCTCTGCTGGTCTCTCTGAATGACACTGTCCACACACACCTTTAACAATCTCCCCTCTGCTGGTCTCTCTGTATCACACTGTCCACACACACACACCTTTAACAATCTCCCCTCTGCTGGTCTCTCTGAATCACACTGTCCACACACACCTTTAACAATCTCCCCTCTGCTGGTCTCTCTGTATCACACTGTCCACACACACACCTTTAACAATCTCCCCCCTGCTCGTCTCTCTGTATCAGACTGTCCACACACACCTTTAACAATCTCCCCTCTGCTGGACTCTCTGTATCAGACTGTCCACACACACACACCTTTAACAATCTCCCCTCTGCTGGACTCTCTGTATCACACTGTCCACACACCTTTAACAATCTCCCCTCTGCTGGTCTTTCTGTGTCACACTGTCCACACACACACACACACCTTTAACAATCTCCCCTCTGCTGGACTCTCTGTATCACACTGTCCACACACACACACCTTTAACAATCTCCCCTCTGCTGGTCTCTCTGTATCACACTGTCCACACACACACACCTTTAACAATCTCCCCTCTGCTGGTCTCTCTGTATCACACTGTCCACACACACCTTTAACAATCTCTCCTCTGCTAGACTCTCTGTATCACACTGTCCACACACACACCTTTAACAATCTCCCCTCTGCTAGTCTTTCTGTATCACACTGTCCACACACACCTTTAACAATCTCCCCTCTGCTGGTCTCTCTGTATCACACTGTCCACACACACCTTTAACAATCTCCCCTCTGCTAGACTCTCTGTATCACACTGTCCACACACACACACACACACACCTTTAACAATCTCCCCTCTGCTAGTCTTTCTGTATCACACTGTCCACACACACCTTTAACAATCTCCCCTCTGCTGGTCTCTCTGTATCACACTGTCCACACACACCTTAACAATCTCCCCTCTGCTGGTCTCTCTGTATCAGACTGTCCACACACCTTTAACAATCTCCCCTCTGCTGGTCTCACTGTCCACACGCATGCACACCTTTAACAATCTCCCCTCTGCTGGACTCCCTGTTATCACACTGTCCACACACACACACCTTTAACAATCTCCCCTCTGCTGGTCTCTCTGTATCACACTGTCCACACACACCTTTAACAATCTCCCCTCTGCTGGTCTCTCTGTGTCACACTGTCCACACACACACACCTTTAACAATCTCCCCTCTGCTGGACTCTGTATCACACTGTCCACACACACCTTTAACAATCTCCCCTCTGCTGGTCTCACTGTATCACACTGTCCACACACACACACACACACCTTTAACAATCTCCCCTCTGCTAGACTCTCTGTATCACACTGTCCACACACACACACCTTTAACAATCTCCACTCTGCTGGTCTCACTGTATCACACTGTCCACACACACAGACACCTTTAACAATCTCCCCTCTGCTGGACTCTCTGTATCGCACTGTCCACACACACCTTTAACAATCTCCCCCCTGCTGGTCTATCTGTGTCACACTGTCCACACACACACACCTTTAACAATCTCCCCTCTGCTAGACTCTGCATCACACTGTCCACACACACCTTTAACAATCTCCCCTCTGCTGGTCTCTCTGTATCACACTGTCCACACACCTTTAACAATCTCCCCTCTGCTGGACTCTCTGTGTCACACTGTCCACACACACACACCTTTAACAATCTCCCCTCTGCTGGTCTATCTGTATCACTCTGTCCACACACACCTTTAACAATCTCCCCTCTGCTAGACTCTCTGTGTCACACTGTCTACACACACACACCTTTAACAATCTCCCCTCTGCTGGTCTCTCTGTATCTCACTGTCCCCACACACCTTTAACAATCTCCCCTCTGCTAGACTCTCTGTGTCACACTGTCCACACACACACACCTTTAACAATCTCCCCTCTGCTGGTCTCTCTGTATCACACTGTCCACACACACACCTTTAACAATCTCCCCTCTGCTGGACTCTCTGTATCACACACACACACACACACACACACACCTTTAACAATCTCCCCTCTGCTAGACTCTCTGTATCACACTGTCCACACACACACACACCTTTAACAATCTCCCCGCTGCTGGGCTCTCTGTATCACACTGTCCACACACACCTTTAACAATCTCCCCTCTGCTGGTCTCTCTGTGTCACACACACCTTTAACAGAGTCTAGCTGAGGGGAGATTGTTAAAGGTGTGTGTGTGTCTGGACTGTGTGATACAGTGAGACCAGCAGAGGGGAGATTGTTAAAGGTGTGTGTGTGTGGACAGTGTGATACAGAGAGTCCAGCAGAGGGGAGATTGTTAAAGGTGTGTGTGTGTGGACAGTGTGATACAGAGAGTCCAGCAGAGGGGAGATTGTTAAAGGTGTGTGTGTGTGGACAGTGTGATACAGAGAGACCAGCTGAGGGGAGATTGTTAAAGGTGTGTGTGTGTGGACAGTGTGATACAGAGAGACCAGCAGAGGGGAGATTGTTAAAGGTGTGTGTGGACAGTGTGATACAGATAGACCAGCGGAGGGGAGATTGTTAAAGGTGTGTGTGGACAGTGTGATACAGAGAGACCAGCAGAGGGAGATTGTTAAAGGTGTGTGTGTGTGGACAGTGTGATACAGAGAGTCCAGCAGAGGGGAGATTGTTAAAGGTGTGTGTGTGTGGACAGTGTGATACAGAGAGACCAGCAGAGGGGAGATTGTTAAAGGTGTGTGTGTGTGGACAGTGTGATACAGAGAGACCAGCGGAGGGGAGATTGTTAAAGGTGTGTGTGGACAGTGTGACACAGAGAGTCTAGCAGAGGGGAGATTGTTAAAGGTGTGTGTGGACAGTGTGATACAGAGTCTAGCAGAGGGGAGATTGTTAAAGGTGTCGGTGTGTGTGTGTGGACAGTGTGACACAGATAGACCAGCAGGGGGGGATTGTTAAAGGTGTGTGTGGACAGAGTGATACAGATAGACCAGCAGAGGGGAGATTGTTAAAGGTGTGTGTGGACAGTGTGATACAGATAGACCAGCGGAGGGGAGATTGTTAAAGGTGTGTGTGGACAGTGTGATACAGAGAGACCAGCAGAGGGAGATTGTTAAAGGTGTGTGTGTGTGGACAGTGTGATACAGAGAGTCCAGCAGAGGGGAGATTGTTAAAGGTGTGTGTGTGTGGACAGTGTGATACAGAGAGACCAGCAGAGGGGAGATTGTTAAAGGTGTGTGTGGACAGTGTGATACAGAGAGACCAGCAGAGGGGAGATTGTTAAAGGTGTGTGCGTGTGTGTGGACAGTGTGATACAGAGAGTCCAGCAGAGGGGAGATTGTTAAAGGTGTGTGTGTGTGGACAGTGTGATACAGAGAGTCCAGCAGAGGGGAGATTGTTAAAGGTGTGTGTGTGTGGACAGTGTGATACAGAGAGACCAGCAGAGGGGAGATTGTTAAAGGTGTGTGTGGACAGTGTGACACAGAGAGTCTAGCAGAGGGGAGATTGTTAAAGGTGTGTGTGGACAGTGTGATACAGAGTCTAGCAGAGGGGAGATTGTTAAAGGTGTCGGTGTGTGTGTGTGGACAGTGTGACACAGATAGACCAGCAGGGGGGGATTGTTATAGGTGTGTGTGGACAGAGTGATACAGATAGACCAGCAGAGGGGAGATTGTTAAAGGTGTGTGTGGACAGTGTGACACAATCTCCCCTCTGCTGGTCTCTCTGTATCACACTGTCCACACACACACGCATTATAGCTGTAATACTTAGCTTGCAGTTCCAATTGTCCAGTCCTCGCTGCACAGCAGCAGAATGCAAGCTATTCATAGCTTTAGAGTAGTGGTCTGCGATTGACGGCTCGTAAAAACCATGTGCAGGTTTGATCCATTGAGTATAAGAATTGGCAAATCATGTTGCAGCTGTATCGAACCTTAGTTAGGCCACACTTGGAGTATAGTGTTCAATTCTGGTCGCCACACTACCAGAAGGATCTGGAGGCTTTAGAGGGGGTGCAGAAGAGATTTACCAGGATGTTGCCTGTTATGGAGGGCATTAGCTATGAGGAGCGGTTGAATAAACTCTGTTCTCACTGGAACGAAGGAGGTTGAGGGATGACCTGATAGAGGTCTATAAAATTATGAGGGGCATAGACAAGAGTGGATAGTCAGAGGCTTTTCCCCAGGGTAGAGGGGTCAATTACTCGGGAGCATCGATTTGGAATGCGAGGGGCAAAGTTTCGAGGAGATGTGAGAGGCAAGGTTTTTGCACAGAGTAGCGGATGCCTGGAACTCGCTGCCGGAGGAGGCGGTGGGAGCAGGGACGTTTAAGGGGCATCTTGACAAATACGTGAATAGGATGGGAATAGAGGGATAGGAACCCCGGAAGGGTAGAAGGTTTTAAGTCAGATGAGCAGCATGGTTGGCGCAGGCTTGGAGGGTCGAAAGGCCTGTTCCTGTGCCGTATTTTGTTCTCTTGTTGTATCTCCCTTCACGCTTCAGGGGCCTATGTGTCGAAAACCAATGTTTGGCAACATTGCTTACCTCCCTTTGATGTGCGCAGTGAAATCAAAAGTTTGAGTGGTTGGAATGCACTTAGTGCAGTTTGATGTGGTCAATGTTTAGAAACATTGGTGTTTCTCCACTACCCGCTCCTGGCCTGTGCAGGGAGAGGACTGAATAAAAGCTGCAGATGGTTTTTACGAGCGGTCAATCACAGACCACTGTTGGAAAGCTACGACTGGATTGCTGTACTGCTTCTAACGGCCCCTGCCTGGACTGCTCAAGTTAGCGGCCTGAAAGCAGGGTTCCCTGGGAATCCGTCATATTCCACACTGCATTCTTTTGCATGGGCAGTTAGTAATCAGAAGCTTTTTCCCAGGGTGGAATACTGAATTGCATCCCGCTTTACGACCAGGAGGGCATCGTAAAACGAGTGCAATTCAACCCAGCGTGCGAACATCAGACCCCAAACGGAGAATGCTGCCCACTTTCTCACACTGTCTCTCGCACGTACAGACACACCATCTAATAATAACAATAATAATCTTTATTAGTGTCACAAGTGGGCTTACATTAACGCTGCAATGAAGTTACTGTGAAAATCCCCCAGTCGCCACATTCCGGCGCCTGTTCGGGTCACTGAGGGAGAATTCAGAATGTCCAATTCACCTAACAGCACGTCTTTCGGGACTTGCGGGAGGAAACCGGAGCACCCGGAGGGAACCCACGCAGACACGGGCAGAACGTGCAGACTCCGCACAGACAGTGACCCAAGCCGGAATCGAACCTGGGACCCTGGAGCTGTGAAGCAACAGTGCTAACCACTGTACACACACATCTCAAGCAAACACACTTTTTATTGCGTGTGCATGCACTCTCAAGTGTGTGTGCACACCGTCACGCGTGCAGTGTACGTGTACACATGCATGCGCCTACATTTCCTCATGCTTGCGCGCACTATCTCGTATGCGTGCAGCGCGTCACTCGTGCGCACAGTTTGTCTGTTGTATGTACACTCTGTCCCTCACATGCGCTCTTGCATGCACTGTCCCCCATGCGCATACGCGCACCCTATCTCAATGTGTACGTGCACCCTGTCTCACGCGTACATCTGCACACACTGTCTATCCCTCTCGCGTATGTATGCGCACCCTGTCTCTCCCTCGTATGTGTACCTGCACCCTGTCTCGTGTACATACGCGCACCCTGTTCCTCTATCTCCCATGCCTACGCGCACTCTGTCTCCCGCGTAAGTACATGCACCCTGTGTCTCCCTTGCATGCGTACACACACCCTGTCTCTCGCATACGTACGTGCACCCTGTCTCGCGCACATACGTACGCACACCCTGTCTCTTGTGCTTGTGTACACATGCCATGTCTCGCATATGTACACACGTCCTGTGTCTCGTGTGCATCACGCGCATCCTGTCTCCCGTCTGTGCGCGCACACAGTCTCTCTCGCATGCTTACTCGCGCCGTCTCTCACGTATGTACATGCGCCCTATCGCGTACATACATGCACCATGTCTCTCACATGCATACGTACACCCTGTCTCGCGTACATATGTGCACCCTGTCACTCTCACGTGTGCACACGTACCCTGTCTCTCGCATGCCTACATGCACCATGCCTCGCTTGCGTACACGCATCATCTCTCACATGCGTACATGCACCCTGTTCTCCGTGCATACGCGCACCCTGTCTCTTGCGTGCATACATGCACCCCGTCTCTCGTAGGCATACACGACCATCTCTCGTGTAAATATGCACACCCTGTCTCTCACATAAGTACGTACACCCTGTCTCTCGTATGCGTACGCGCACCATCTCTCTCGCATGCGTACGTGCACCCTGTCTCTTACGTATGTAAGCGCACTCTGTTTCTCGCATATGTACGTGCACCCTGTCTCTCGTGCCTGCATATGCACACCGTGTCTCTCTCGCTTATGTACGCTCACCCTGTCTCTCACGTGCGTACATGCACCCTGTGTCTCGTGAATGCGTACGTGCACTGTGTCTCTCGCTTATGTACCCGCGGATGCGAAACCTGTCTCTCTTGCATTTATACGTGCACTCTGTCTCTCTTGCGTGCATACATGCACACCCTGTCTCTCACATAAGTACACACACCCTGCGTACATGCACCCTGTCTCTCTCTCGAGCGTGTACCCTGTCTCTCCCATGTCTCTCACTTATGTACGTGCACCCTGCCTCTTGCCTGCGTATAAGCAGCCTGTCTCTCTCGCATGCCTACACGCACCCTGTCCCTCTCTCGCGTATGTACATGCACCCTGTTCTCCGTGCATACGCGCACCCTGTCTCTTGCGTGCATACATGCACCCCGTCTCTCGCAGGCATGCACACCCTGTCTCTCACATAAGTACGCACACCCTGTCTCTCTCGTATGCATACGCGCACCATCTCTCTCGCATGCGTATGTGCACCCTGTCTCTTACGTATGTAAGCGCACTCTGTTTCTCGCATATGTACGCGCACCTTGTCTCCCTCTCTCACATATGTATGTGCACCCTGTCTCTCGTGCCTGCACATGCGCACCGTGTCTCTCTCGCTTATGTACGCGAACCCTGTCTCTCTTGCGTGCATACGCGCACCGTCTCTCACTTATGTACGTGCACCCTGCCTCTCACATGCATGCATGCACCCTGTCTCTCGCCTGCGTATAAGCAGCCTGTCTCTCTCGCATGCCTACACGCACCCTGTCCCTCTCTCGCGTATGTACATGCACCATCTCTCGCTTGCGTGCGTGCACCCTGTCTCTCACGTGCGAACGCGCACCGTCTCTCATGTAAATATGCACACCCTGTCTCTCTCTCACGTAAGTATGCGCACCCTGTCTCGCATGCGTACGTGCTCCATCTCTCGCATGCATACATGCACCGTCTCTCACATGCGTAGGCGCACCCTGACTCTCTCATGTACTTATGTGCACCCTGTCTCTCTTTCTCGCATGCGTACATACACGCACCGTGTCTCTCTCGCATATGTACGCGCACCTTGTCTCTCGCGTGCGTACAGGCATCCTGCCTCTCTCACGTGTGTTCATGTACCCTGTCTCTCTTTGCGTACACGAACCCCGTCTCTCGCGTGCGTATGCGCGCCGTGTCTCTCTCGCATATGCTCATGCTACCTGTTTCTCTCGCATGCGTACACGCATCCTGTCTCCCTCGCGTGTGTACACGCACCGTCTCTCGCCTGCATGTACACCATGTCCCTCTCGCATATGTATGCGCACCCTGTCTCTCTTGCATGGGTACAGGCACCCTTTCTCTCTCACGTGCATAAACGCACCCTGTCCCTTTCTCGCGTGCATACATGCACCCTGTCTCTCTTGCCTGCTTACACGCACTGTGTCTCTCGTGCGTACAGGCATCCTGCCTCTCGCGTGCATACACAAACCCTGTCTCATGTGCGTGCACGCACCGTCTCTCTCGCATGCATACATGCACCGTGTCCCTCTTGTGTATGTACGCGCACCATGTCTCTTGCATGCATACAGGCACCATCTCCCTCTTGCGTGCGTGTATGCACCCTGTCCCTCTCCCCTGCGTGTCTCGTGTATGGTACATGCACCCTGTCTCTCGCATGCATGCACCCACCCTGTCTCTCTCGCTTGCGTACATGCACCCTGTCTCTCTCAAGCGTGTACCCTCTCTCCCATGTGCATACACGCACCCTGTTGCTTTCTCGCGTGCGTACGTGCACCGTCTCGCGTGCGTACATGCACCCAGTCTCTCGCCTGCATACATGCACCCTGTGTCTCGCATGCATACACGCACCGTCTCTCTCATGTGCGTACACTTATCCTGTCTCTTGCATGCGTACACGAGTCCTGTCTCGCGTGCGTGTACACACCCTGTCTCATATGTGAACACGCACCCGGCCTCTCTTGCGTGCGTACACGCACCCTGTCTCTCGCATGCGTATACGCATCGTGTCCCTCTCACCTGCATACGCACACCATGTCTCGCTCCTGTATGGTACACCCACCCTGTCTCCTGTGTGCGTGCACCCACCCTGTCTCTCGCTTGCGTACATGCACCCTGTCTCGCGTGCATACACGCACCCTGCTTCTTTCACGTGCATATGCACACCCTGTCTCTCGTGCGCATACACACACCATGTCTCTCTCGCCTGTGTAATTGCACCCTGTTTCTCACGTGCATACACACACCCTGTCTCGTGTGTGTATGCGCACCCTATCTCTCTCACGTGCATATACGCACCCTCTCTCTAATGTGCATAAGCACACCCTGTCTCTCTCACATGCATACACGCACCCTGTCTCCCTCGCATACATACACGAACCCTGTCTCTCGTGTGCGTATGCGCACCGTCTCTCTTGCCTGTGAACACGCACCGTCTCTCTCGTGTGCGTACACTCATTGTCTCTCTCATGTGCATACATGCACCGTCTCTCACGTGCTTATGCGCATCCTGTCTCCCATGCATATGCGCACCCTGTCTCTCGCGTTTGTACTCGCGCTTACTCTGCATGCGTACACGCACCGTCTCTCTCGCCTGCTTACGCACACCGTGTCACTCGTGTATGTACGCGCACCCTGTCTCTATCTCTTTCACGTGCATACACTCATCACGTCTCTCTCGCATGCATACGTGCACCGTGTCTCTCTCGCATGCATGCATACAGGCACAGTCTCCCTCTCGCGTGCGTATACGCACCCTGTCCCTTTTGCCTGCGTACGTGCACTGTCTCTCTCGTGTATGGTACACTCACCGTCTCTCGCATGCATGCACTCACCCTGTCTCTCGCGTGCATACACACACCCAATCTGTCTCTCGTGCGTACACGCATCCTGTCTCTCGCGTGCATACATGCACCCTGTCTCCTGTGCGTACACACACCCCTTTTCTCTCACATGCGTACATGCACCCTGTCTCATGTGCGTACATGCACCCATCTCTCACGTGCGTACATGCATCCTGTCTCTCGCATGCATACAGGCATCCTGACTCCCTCTCGCATGCGTACACGCACCGTCTCTCGCATGCATATACGCATCGTGTCCCTCTCGCCTGTGCACACACACCGTGTCTCTCTCATGTATGGTACACGCACCCTGTCTCTTGTGTGCGTGCACCCACCCTGTCTCTCACCTGCGTTCACGCACCCTGTTTCTCTCTCTCGAGCGCATACAGGCACCGTTTCGCTCTTGCGTCCGTACACACCCCATCTCTCTCTCTCTCTCTCATGTGTACACGCAGCCTGTCTTGCCTGCATAAGCGCACGGTGACTCATGCATGTGCGCAACCCTGCCTCTCTCGCGTGCATACACGCACATTGTCTCTCACGTGCGAAAAAATGCACCCTGTCGCTCTCTCTCGCACGTGGGTGTGTACACGCACCTGGTCACTCTCGTGTGTACGCGCAGTCTCGCTTTCTCACGTGTGTACACGCACCCTGTTTCTCTCGTGTGTGTACATGCACCCTCTCTCTCTCGCACGCGTGTGTGTACGTGCACCCGGTCTCTCTCGTGCGCACGCGCAGTCTCGCTTTCTCGCGTGTGTACATACACCGTGTCTCTCTCACGTGCGTATGCGCACCCTCTCTCACACATACATACGCGCACCATGTCTCTCACGTGCGTATACGCACTGTCTCTCTCGAGTGCGTACACGCATCCTGTCTCTCGCTTGCGTACACGCACCCTGTCTCTCTCCCATGCGTACGCGCACCATCTCTCTCTCTCTCTCGTGTGCGTACGCACACCCTGTCTCTTACGCGTGGCCTGTCACTCATATGCGCTTACACACACACACACACACACAGTCTCTCACGCGTGTACACACAATGTCTCGTGCTTGAATCCCTCACGTGTACACACAACGCACGCACGGTCTCCATTGCCGTGAAGACAATGACAAAAACGACTCTCGATAATTTTTTTTTATTGCACTGGCGAGGTCCGGAGTGACAGAGGAGCTGCATTCGCTGCTCAACGAGTTAACGGCTGCCGCACGCTGGTTCGAACTCTAATGCTCGTACATTCAAAGACGTTAGGTATGAGAAACATTCACCGATTAAAGTGCAGATAAAGGTACAGACTTGCAGTTTGATTGTTCTACGTGATTGGGGGGGGGGGGGGGGGGGGGGGGAGGGCAGGTGGGCAGAATGGGGACACGTTGATCAGAGATGTCCGCAATCTCGGGCTGGTTTGTCTCCATTTCCCACTCGCCCTTTAACTCCAGACATTCAGAGCTCAGGTTGATCACAAGTTCCTGATGGCTCACCACCAGGGGGGCCGCCTCACATCACTCTTCCCCTCGGCCCTGGCCGCCCCCCGGGAGCAAAGGAGGGCTCCAACATTACCAACTGCACCCCAAGCCGACCGACTTTGGTTCAATTTGGTGGGGACAGGGGTTGAGGTAGAACACGCCACGTTGGGGGGGGGCTGGGGGATGCAGGAAACTGCAGATACATAATTCCCCTCCCCTCGAAGAACTGGATCTATTTGAACGGCAGAACAGGCTGGAGAAGGGGCTGAATGGGGCCTCCTGTTCCCGTGTAACGGGCTGGAGAAGGGGCTGAATGGGGCCTCCTCCTGTTCCTGTGTAACAGGCTGGAGAAGGGGCTGAATGGGGCCTCCTCCTGTTCCTGTGTAACGGGCTGGAGAAGGGGCTGAACGAGGCCTCCTCCTGTTCCTGTGTAACGGGCTGGAGAAGGGGCTGAATGGGGCCTCCTCCTGTTCCTGTGTAACAGGCTGGAGAAGGGGCTGAAAGGGGCCTCCTCCTGTTCCCGTGTAACAGGCTGGAGAAGGGGCTGAACGAGGCCTCCTCCTGTTCCTGTGTAACAGGCTGGAGAAGGGGCTGAATTGGGCCTCCTCCTGTTCCTGCAACGGGCTGGAGAAGGGGCTGAATGGGGCCTCCTCCTGTTCCTGTGTAACGGGCTGGAGAAGGGGCTGAATGGGGCCTCCTCCTGTTCCTGTGTCACGGGCTGGAGAAGGGGCTGAACGAGGCCTCCTCCTTTTCCTGCAGGCTAACTGATCGTGAGAGGACTGAGTTCCCCCTCCCCGATCAGACAGGAACAGAGGTTGGGTACATGCCCTCCTGGGTGTGAATGTTGACCCCCCTGGCCCGCTAGGCCCCAGGGGATCAAAGGTCAGATCGGTGTCCCCTCCCCCACCCCCTCTCCCTGCCTTTAACCAGCTCCCCTCCCCCAAGTGTCAAAAGGCAAATAGAATCAGGAGGCCAAGTTCAGGGCTTCCGGTAGAATCTTAGGAGATAGTAGCAGGCGAGACGGAAGGCCACCATAAACAGGACAAGGATGACAATGTTGCCCCAGATCGGTAGCGTGACATCGAAAAAGGCCAAGATTTCTTCCCTGGGGATGTAGAGAGAGCTATTGGTCGAGTTCCTGTCCATATTGCAGTACTCGTAGGCAGAGTTCTCCGGCTTACACCTGCAGAACAGACAAAGCAATAATTCAGGGCGAACTCGGAACTATCGAGCGGCTAAAGGGGCGAGGCAGCGACTGAAGAGAGTGCGTCAACGTGAGAGAGTTAAAGGGCCACGTTCAGGAAGGCGAGGAGCTGGGCACGTTCAAACCAGGAAAGACGTGGGCTGTGAGGGGGGGGGGGGTGCGTGTGAGAGTCCCTCACTATCAGATACGAGGGGGAGAGCAGAGAATGAGGGGAGTGTGAGGGTCACTCACTATCAGATACGAGGGGGAGTGTAGAGAATGAGGGGAGTGTGAGGGTCCCTCACTATCAGATACGAGGGGGAGAGCAGAGAATGAGGGGAGTGTGAGGGTCCCTCACTATCAGATACGAGGGGAGTGTAGAGAATGAGGGGAGTGTGAGGGTCCCTCACTATCAGATACGAGGGGGAGTGTAGAGAATGAGGGGAGTGTGAGGGTCACTCACTATGAGATACGAGGGGGAGAGAGGAGAATGAGGTGAGTGTGAGGGTCCCTCACTATCACATACGAGGGGGAGTGTAGAGAATGAGGGGAGTGTGAGGGTCCCTCACTATCAGATACGAGGGGGAGAGCAGAGAATGAGGTGAGTGTGAGGGTCCCTCACTATCACATACGAGGGGGAGTGTAGAGAATGAGGGGAGTGTGAGGGTCCCTCACTATCAGATACGAGGGGCAGTGTAGAGAATGAGGGGAGTGTGAGGGTCCCTCACTATCAGATACGAGGGGAGAGCAGAGAATGAGGGGAGTGTGAGGGTCACTCACTATCAGATACGAGGGGGAGAGCAGAGAATGAGGGGAGTGTGAGGGTCACTCACTATCAGATACGAGGGGGAGAGCAGAGAATGAGGGGAGTGTGAGGGTCCCTCACTATCAGACACGAGGGGGAGTGTAGAGAATGAGGGGAGTGTGAGGGTCCCTCACTATCAGATACGAGGGGGAGTGTAGAGAATGAGGGGAGTGTGAGGGTCCCTCACTATCAGATACGAGGGGGAGTGTAGAGAATGAGGGGAGTGTGAGGGTCCCTCACTATCAGATACGAGGGGGAGTGTAGAGAATGAGGGGAGTGTGAGGGTCCCTCACTATCAGATACGAGGGGGAGAGCAGAGAATGAGGGGAGTGTGAGGGTCCCTCACTATCAGACACGAGGGGGAGAGCAGAGAATGAGGGGAGTGTGAGGGTCCCTCACTATCAGACACGAGGGGGAGTGTAGAGAATGAGGGGAGTGTGAGGGTCCCTCACTATCAGACACGAGGGGGAGTGTAGAGAATGAGGGGAGTGTGAGGGTCACTCACTATCAGACACGAGGGGGAGTGGAGAGAATGAGGGGAGGCGGGGAATGGATTGAAGAGTTTGGGTTGAGGGACGGTCCCCAGAGGATGCACTGGAGTCGGGGGGAGTGATTGAAGAGTGTGCGGGAGGTCCCGGGTTTGGAAGGGGAGCAGAGTGGGGCTGGACGAGGGTACAGCTCCGTGGATCCGGCCGGGAGGTACACAGGAGAGAAGGGGTACTCACAGAAAGGTGTGATCGTTGGAGAACTCCACGCTCAGCATGACATGGAAGGGGTAAATGACGAATGCCAGGTACCGTGCCCAGATCAGCCAGGCGGGCATTCGCTGGATGTAGAACCCTCCCAGGAGCAGGGTGCACAGCATGAAGATGGTGGCGAAGATGATGGACTGGTCGATCCTCAGGAAGAGGGCGCTTGCAAAGAGGCCTATCGACTGAGGGCGGGAGTGAGAAAGCTGGCATTAATCGTGGGTTTCGCTGTGTTCCCCCCCCCGCCCACCTTGCCCGCACCTGGGGACTCAACGCGATTCACTCTCCACCTCAAGATCGAGGAACCCTTGAAACCCTAAGCGTTCCCAGCGCTCCAGCAAAGAGGAGATCAGCAGACGATTCATGTCCACTCACTCCTCTTACTGATCATCATACTTCCAAATGACACAATCACCAGGGTAACGTAGAGGGAGCTCTACACTGTATCTAACCCGTGCTGTACCTGTCCTGGGAGCGCTCGATGCTGACACTGGGTATAAAGTGGGGGATACACTGTCAGGGTAATGTAGAGGGAGCTCTACACTGTATCTAACCCGTGCTGTACCTGTCCTGGGAGATCTCGATGCTGACACTGGGTATAAAGTGGGGGACACACTGTCAGGGTAATGTAGAGGGAGCTCTACACTGTATCTAACCCGTGCTGTACCTGTCCTGGGAGAGCTCGATGCTGACACTGGGTATAAAGTGGGGGACACACTGTCAGGGTAATGTAGAGGGAGCTCTACACTGTATCTAACCCGTGCTGTACCTGTCCTGGGAGAGCTCGATGCTGACACTGGGTATAAAGTGGGGACACACTGTCAGGGTAATGTAGAGGGAGCTCTACACTGTATCTAACCCGTGCTGTACCTGTCCTGGGAGAGCTCGATGCTGACACTGGGTATAAAGTGGGGGACACACTGTCAGGGTAATGTAGAGGGAGCTCTACACTGTATCCAACCCGTGCTGTACCTGTCCTGGGAGAGCTCGATGCTGACACTGGGTATAAAGTGGGGGGGGTCACTGTCAGGGTAATGTAGAGGGAGCTCTACACTGTATCTAACCCGTGCTGTACCTGTCCTGGGAGAGCTCGATGCTGACACTGGGTATAAAGTGGGGGACACACTGTCAGGGTAATGTAGAGGGAGCTCTACACTGTATCTAACCCGTGCTGTACCTGTCCTGGGAGAGCTTGATGCTGACACTGGGAATAAAGTGGGGGGGACACTGTCAGGGTAATGTAGAGGGAGCTCTACACTGTATCTAACCCGTGCTGTACCTGTCCTGGGAGCGCTCGATGCTGACACTGGGTATAAAGTGGGGGACACACTGTCAGGGTAATGTAGAGGGAGCTCTACACTGTATCTAACCCGTGCTGTACCTGTCCTGGGAGAGCGCGATGCTGACACTGGGTATAAAGTGGGGGACACACTGTCAGGATAATGTAGAGGGAGCTCTACACTGTATCTAACCCGTGCTGTACCTGTCCTGGGAGAGCTCGATGCTGACACTGGGTATAAAGTGGGGGACACTGTCAGGGTAATGTAGAGGGAGCTCTACACTGTATCTAACCCGTGCTGTACCTGTCCTGGGAGCGCTCGATGCTGACACTGTGTATAAAGTGGGGGACACACTGTCAGGGTAATGTAGAGGGAGCTCTACACTGTATCTAACCCGTGTTGTACCTGTCCTGGGAGAGCTCGATGCTGACACTGGGTATAAAGTGGGGACACACTGTCAGGGTAATGTAGAGGGAGCTCTACACTGTATCTAACCCGTGCTGTGCCTGTCCTGGGAGAGCTCGATGCTGACACTGGGTATAAAGTGGGGGGGACACTGTCAGGGTAATGTAGAGGGAGCTCTACACTGTATCTAACCCGTGCTGTACCTGTCCTGGGAGAGCTCAATGCTGACACTGGGTATAAAGTGGGGGACACACTGTCAGGATAATGTAGAGGGAGCTCTACACTGTATCTAACCCGTGCTGTACCTGTCCTGGGAGAGCTCGATGCTGACACTGGATATAAAGTGGGGACACACTGTCAGGGTAATGTAGAGGGAGCTCTACACTGTATCTAACCCCTGCTGTACCTGTCCTGGGAGAGCTCGATGCTGACACTGGGTATAAAGTGGGGGGGACACTGCCAGGGTAATGTAGAGGGAGCTCTACACTCTATCTAACCCATGTTGTACCTGTCCTGGGAGAGCTTGATGCTGACACTGGGTATAAAGCGGGGGACACAGTCAGGGTAATGTAGAGGGAGCTCTACACTGTATCTAACCCGTGCTGTACCTGTCCTGGGAGAGCTCGATGCTGACACTGGGTATAAAGTGGGGGACACACTGTCAGGGTAATGTAGAGGGAGCTCTACACTGTTTCTAACCCGTGCTGTACCTGTCCTGGGAGCTCGATGCTGACACTGGGTATAAAGTGGGGGGGGACACTGTCAGGGTAATGTAGAGGGAGCTCTACACTGTATCTAACCCGTGCTGTACCTGTCCTGGGAGAGCTCGATGCTGACACTGGGTATAAAGTGGGGGACACACTGTCAGGGTAATGTAGAGGGAGCTCGACACTGTATCTAACCCGTGCTGTACCTGTCCTGGGAGCTCGATGCTGACACTGGGTATAAAGTGGGGGGGACACTGTCAGGGTAATGTAGAGGGAGCTCTACACTGTATCTAACCCGTGCTGTACCTGTCCTGGGAGAGCTCGATGCTGACACTGGGTATAAAGTGGGGGACACACTGTCAGGGTAATGTAGAGGGAGCTCTACACTGTATCTAACCCGTGCTGTACCAGTCCTGGGAGCTCGATGCTGACACTGGGTATAAAGTGGGGGGGACACTCAGAGTAATGTAGAGGGAGCTCTACACTGTATCTAACCCGTGCTGTACCTGTCCTGGGAGAGCTCGATGCTGACACTGGGTATAAAGTGGGAGACACACAGTCAGGGTAATGTAGAGGGAGCTCTACACTGTAACCCGTGCTGTACCTGTCCTGGGAGAGCTCGATGCTGACACTGGGTATAACGTGGGGGGGACACTGTCAGGGTAATGTAGAGGGAGCTCTACACTGTATCTAACCCGTGCTGTACCTGTCCTGGGAGAGCTCGATGCTGACACTGGGTATAAAGTGGGGGACATACTGTCAGGGTAATGTAGAGGGAGCTCTACACTGTATCTAACCCGTGCTGTACCTGTCCTGGGAGAGCTCGATGCTGACACTGGGTATAAAGTGGGGGACACTGTCAGGGTAATGTAGAGGGAGCTCTACACTGTATCTAACCTGTGCTGTACCTGTCCTGGGAGAGCTCAATGCTGACACTGGGTATAAAGTGGGGGGGACACTGTCAGGGTAATGTAGAGGGAGCTCTACACTGGATCTAACCCGTGCTGTACCTGTCCTGGGTGCTCGATGCTGACACGGGTATAAAGTGGGGGACACACTGTCAGGGTAATGTAGAGGGAACTCTACACTGTATCTAATCCGTTCTGTAACTGTCCTGGGTGCTCGATGCTGACACTGGGTATAAAGTGGGGGGGACACTGTCAGGGTAATGTAGAGGGAGCTTTACACTGTATCTAACCCGTGCTGTACCTGTCCTGGGAGAGCTCGATGCTGACACTGGGTATAAAGCGGGGGACACAGTCAGGGTAATGTAGAGGGAGCTCTACACTGTATCTAACCCGTGCTGTACCTGTCCTGGGAGAGCTCGATGCTGACACTGGGTATAAAGTGGGGGAGACACTGTCAGGGTAATGTAGAGGGAGCTCTACACTGTATCTAACCCGTGCTGTACCTGTCCTGGGAGAGCTCGATGCTGACACTGGGTATAAAGTGGGGGGGACACTGTCAGGGTAATGTAGACGGAGCTCTACACTGTAACCCGTGCTGTACCTGTCCTGGGAGAGCTCGATGCTGACACTGGGTATAAAGTGGGGGGGACACTGTCAGGGTAATGTAGAGGGAGCTCTACACTGTATCCAACCCGTGCTGTGCCTGTCCTGGGAGAGCTCGATGCTGACACTGGGTATAAAGTGGGGGACACACTGTCAGGGTAATGTAGAGGGAGCTCTACACTGTATCTAACCCGTGCTGTCCCTGTCCTGGGAGCTCGTTGCTGACACTGGGTATAAAGTGGGGGGGACACTGTCAGGGTAATGTAGAGGGAGCTCTACACTGTATCTAACCCGTGCTGTACCTGTCCTGGGAGAGCGCGATGCTGACACTGGGTATAAAGTGGGGGACACACTGTCAGGGTAATGTAGAGGGAGCTCTACACTGTATCTAACCCGTGCTGTACCTGTCCTGGGAGAGCTCGATGCTGACACTGGGTATAAAATGGGGGACACACTGTCAGGGTAATGTAGAGGGAGCTCTACACTGTATCTAACCCGTGCTGTACCTGTCCTGGGAGAGCTCGATGCTGACACTGGGTATAAAGTGGGGGACACTGCCAGGGTAATGTAGAGGGAGCTCTACACTGTATCTAACCCATGCTGTACCTGTCCTGGGAGAGCTCGATGCTGACACTGGGTATAAAGTGGGGGACACACTGTCAGGGTAATGTAGAGGGAGCTCTACACTGTATCTAACCCGTGCTGTACCTGTCCTGGGAGAGCGCGATGCTGACACTGGGTATAAAGTGGGGGGGACACTGTCAGGATAATGTAGAGGGAGCTCTACACTGTATCTAACTCGTGCTGTACCTGTCCTGGGAGAGCTCGATGCTGACACTGGGTATAAAGTGGGGGACACACTGTCAGAGAAATGTAGAGGGAGCTCTACACTGTATCTAACCCGTGCTGTACCTGTCCTGGGAGAGCTCGATGCTGACACTGGGTATAAAGTGGGGGAGACACTGTCAGGGTAATGTAGAGGGAGCTCTACACTGTATCTAACCCGTGCTGTACCTGTCCTGGGAGAGCTCGATGCTGACACTGGGTATAAAGTGGGGGGGACACTGTCAGGGTAATGTAGACGGAGCTCTACACTGTAACCCGTGCTGTACCTGTCCTGGGAGAGCTCGATGCTGACACTGGGTATAAAGTGGGGGGGACACTGTCAGGGTAATGTAGAGGGAGCTCTACACTGTATCCAACCCGTGCTGTGCCTGTCCTGGGAGAGCTCGATGCTGACACTGGGTATAAAGTGGGGGACACACTGTCAGGGTAATGTAGAGGGAGCTCTACACTGTATCTAACCCGTGCTGTCCCTGTCCTGGGAGCTCGATGCTGACACTGGGTATAAAGTGGGGGGGACACTGTCAGGGTAATGTAGAGGGAGCTCTACACTGTATCTAACCCGTGCTGTACCTGTCCTGGGAGAGCGCGATGCTGACACTGGGTATAAAGTGGGGGACACACTGTCAGGGTAATGTAGAGGGAGCTCTACACTGTATCTAACCCGTGCTGTACCTGTCCTGGGAGAGCTCGATGCTGACACTGGGTATAAAATGGGGGACACACTGTCAGGGTAATGTAGAGGGAGCTCTACACTGTATCTAACCCGTGCTGTACCTGTCCTGGGAGAGCTCGATGCTGACACTGGGTATAAAGTGGGGGACACTGCCAGGGTAATGTAGAGGGAGCTCTACACTGTATCTAACCCATGCTGTACCTGTCCTGGGAGAGCTCGATGCTGACACTGGGTATAAAGTGGGGGACACACTGTCAGGGTAATGTAGAGGGAGCTCTACACTGTATCTAACCCGTGCTGTACCTGTCCTGGGAGAGCGCGATGCTGACACTGGGTATAAAGTGGGGGGGACACTGTCAGGATAATGTAGAGGGAGCTCTACACTGTATCTAACTCGTGCTGTACCTGTCCTGGGAGAGCTCGATGCTGACACTGGGTATAAAGTGGGGGACACACTGTCAGAGAAATGTAGAGGGAGCTCTACACTGTATCTAACCCGTGCTGTACCTGTCCTGGGAGAGCGCGATGCTGACACTGGGTATAAAGTGGGGGACACACTGTCAGGGTAATGTAGAGGGAGCTCTACACTGTATCTAACCCGTGCTGTACCTGTCCTGGGAGAGCTCGATGCTGACACTGGGTATAAAGTGGGGGACACTGTCAGGGTAATGTAGAGGGAGCTCTACACTGTATCTAACCCGTGCTGTACCTGTCCTGGGAGAGATCGATGCTGACACTGGGTATAAAGTGGGGGACACACTGTCAGGGTAATGTAGAGGGAGCTCTACACTGTATCTAACCCGTGCTGTATCTGTCCTGGGAGAGCTCGATGCTGACACTGGGTATAAAGTGGGGGACACACTGTAAGGGTAATGTAGAGGGAGCTCTACACTGTATCTAACCCGTGCTGTATCTGTCCTGGGAGAGCTCGATGCTGACACTGGGTATAAAGTGGGGGATACACTGTCAGGGTAATGTAGAGGGAGCTCTACACTGTATCTAACCCGTGCTGTACCTGTCCTGGGAGAGCTCGATGCTGACACTGGGTATAAAGTGGGAACACACTGTCAAGGTAATGTAGAGGGAGCTCTACACTGTATCTAACCCGTGCTGTACCTGTCCTGGGAGAGCTCGATGCTGACACTGGGTATAAAGTGGGGGACACACTGTAAGGGTAATGTAGAGGGAGCTCTACACTGTATCTAACCCGTGCTGTACCTGTCCTGGGAGAGCTCGATGCTGACACTGGGTATAAAGTGGGGGGGACACTGTCAGGGTAATGTAGAGGGAGCTCTACACTGTATCTAACCCGTGCTGTACCTGTCCTGGGAGAGCTCGATGCTGACACTGGGTATAAAGTGGGGGGGACACTGTCAGGGTAATGTAGAGGGAGCTCTACACTGTATCTAACCCGTGCTGTACCTGTCCTGGGAGAGCTCGATGCTGACACTGGGTATAAAGCGGGGGACACAGTCAGGGTAATGTAGAGGGAGCTCTACACTGTATCTAACCCGTGCTGTACCTGTGCTGGGAGAGCTCGATGCTGACACTGGGTATAAAGTGGGGGGGGGACACTGTCAGTGTCATGTAGAGGGAGCTCTACACTGTATCTAACCCGTGCTGTACCCGTCCTGGGAGAGCTCGGTGCTGACACTGGGTATAAAGTGGGGGACACACTGTCAGGGTAATGTAGAGGGAGCTCTACACTGTATCTAACCCGTGCTGTACCTGTCCTGGGAGAGCTCGATGCTGACACTGGGTATAAAGTGGGGGACACACTGTCAGGGTAATGTAGAGGGAGCTCTACACTGTATTTAACCCGTGCTGTAACTGTCCTGGGAGCGCTCGATGCTGACACTGGGTATAAAGTGGGGGATACACTGTCAGGGTAATGTAGAGGGAGCTCTACACTGTATCTAACCCGTGCTGTACCTGTCCTGGGAGAGCTCGATGCTGACACTGGGTATAAAGTGGGGGACACAGTCAGGGTAATGTAGAGGGAGCTCTACACTGTATCTAACCCGTGCTGTACCTGTCCTGGGAGAGCTCGATGCTGACACTGGGTATAAAGCGGGGGACACAGTCAGGGTAATGTAGAGGGAGCTCTACACTGTATCTAACCCGTGCTGTACCTGTCCTGGGAGAGCTCGATGCTGACACTGGGTATAAAGTGGGGGGGACACTGTCAGGGTAATGTAGACGGAGCTCTACACTGTATCTAACCCGTGCTGTACCTGTCCTGGGAGAGCTCGATGCTGACACTGGGTATAAAGTGAGGGGGACACTGTCAGGGTAATGTAGAGGGAGCTCTACACTGTATCTAACCCGTGCTGTACCTGTCCTGGGAGAGCTCGATGCTGACACTGGGTATAAAGTGGGGGACACTGCCAGGGTAATGTAGAGGGAGCTCTACACTGTATCTAACCCATGCTGTACCTGTCCTGGGAGAGCTCGATGCTGACACTGGGTATAAAGTGGGGGACACACTGTCAGGGTAATGTAGAGGGAGCTCTACACTGTATCTAACCCGTGCTGTACCTGTCCTGGGAGAGCGCGATGCTGACACTGGGTATAAAGTGGGGGGGACACTGTCAGGATAATGTAGAGGGAGCTCTACACTGTATCTAACTCGTGCTGTACCTGTCCTGGGAGAGCTCGATGCTGACACTGGGTATAAAGTGGGGGACACACTGTCAGGGTAATGTAGAGGGAGCTCTACACTGTATCTAACCCGTGCTGTACCTGTCCTGGGAGAGCTCGATGCTGACACTGGGTATAAAGTGGGGGACACACTGTCAGAGAAATGTAGAGGGAGCTCTACACTGTATCTAACCCGTGCTGTACCTGTCCTGGGAGAGATCGATGCTGACACTGGGTATAAAGTGGGGGACACACTGTCAGGGTAATGTAGAGGGAGCTCTACACTGTATCTAACCCGTGCTGTATCTGTCCTGGGAGAGCTCGATGCTGACACTGGGTATAAAGTGGGGGACACACTGTAAGGGTAATGTAGAGGGAGCTCTACACTGTATCTAACCCGTGCTGTATCTGTCCTGGGAGAGCTCGATGCTGACACTGGGTATAAAGTGGGGGATACACTGTCAGGGTAATGTAGAGGGAGCTCTACACTGTATCTAACCCGTGCTGGACCTGTCCTGGGAGAGCTCGATGCTGACACTGGGTATAAAGTGGGAACACACTGTCAAGGTAATGTAGAGGGAGCTCTACACTGTATCTAACCCGTGCTGTACCTGTCCTGGGAGAGCTCGATGCTGACACTGGGTATAAAGTGGGGGACACACTGTAAGGGTAATGTAGAGGGAGCTCTACACTGTATCTAACCCGTGCTGTACCTGTCCTGGGAGAGCTCGATGCTGACACTGGGTATAAAGTGGGGGGGACACTGTCAGGGTAATGTAGAGGGAGCTCTACACTGTATCTAACCCGTGCTGTACCTGTCCTGGGAGAGCTCGATGCTGACACTGGGTATAAAGTGGGGGGGACACTGTCAGGGTAATGTAGAGGGAGCTCTACACTGTATCTAACCCGTGCTGTACCTGTCCTGGGAGAGCTCGATGCTGACACTGGGTATAAAGCGGGGGACACAGTCAGGGTAATGTAGAGGGAGCTCTACACTGTATCTAACCCGTGCTGTACCTGTGCTGGGAGAGCTCGATGCTGACACTGGGTATAAAGTGGGGGGGGGACACTGTCAGTGTCATGTAGAGGGAGCTCTACACTGTATCTAACCCGTGCTGTACCCGTCCTGGGAGAGCTCGGTGCTGACACTGGGTATAAAGTGGGGGACACACTGTCAGGGTAATGTAGAGGGAGCTCTACACTGTATCTAACCCGTGCTGTACCTGTCCTGGGAGAGCTCGATGCTGACACTGGGTATAAAGTGGGGGACACACTGTCAGGGTAATGTAGAGGGAGCTCTACACTGTATTTAACCCGTGCTGTAACTGTCCTGGGAGCGCTCGATGCTGACACTGGGTATAAAGTGGGGGATACACTGTCAGGGTAATGTAGAGGGAGCTCTACACTGTATCTAACCCGTGCTGTACCTGTCCTGGGAGAGCTCGATGCTGACACTGGGTATAAAGCGGGGGACACAGTCAGGGTAATGTAGAGGGAGCTCTACACTGTATCTAACCCGTGCTGTACCTGTCCTGGGAGAGCTCGATGCTGACACTGGGTATAAAGCGGGTGACACAGTCAGGGTAATGTAGAGGGAGCTCTACACTGTATCTAACCCGTGCTGTACCTGTCCTGGGAGAGCTCGATGCTGACACTGGGTATAAAGTGGGGGGGACACTGTCAGGGTAATGTAGACGGAGCTCTACACTGTAACCCGTGCTGTACCTGTCCTGGGAGAGCTCGATGCTGACACTGGGTATAAAGTGGGGGGGACACTGTCAGGGTAATGTAGAGGGAGCTCTACACTGTATCTAACCCGTGCTGTACCTGTCCTGGGAGAGCTCGATGCTGACACTGGGTATAAAGTGGGGGACACACTGTCAGGGTAATGTAGAGGGAGCTCTACACTGTATCTAACCCGTGCTGTCCCTGTCCTGGGAGCTCGATGCTGACACTGGGTATAAAGTGGGGGGGACACTGTCAGGGTAATGTAGAGGGAGCTCTACACTGTATCTAACCCGTGCTGTACCTGTCCTGGGAGAGCGCGATGCTGACACTGGGTATAAAGTGGGGGACACACTGTCAGGGTAATGTAGAGGGAGCTCTACACTGTATCTAACCCGTGCTGTACCTGTCCTGGGAGAGCTCGATGCTGACACTGGGTATAAAATGGGGGACACACTGTCAGGGTAATGTAGAGGGAGCTCTACACTGTATCTAACCCGTTCTGTACCTGTCCTGGGAGAGCTCGATGCTGACACTGGGTATAAAGTGGGGGGGACACTGTCAGGGTAATGTAGAGGGAGCTCTACACTCTATCTAACCCATGTTGTACCTGTCCTGGGAGAGCTCGATGCTGACACTGGGTATAAAGTGGGGGGACACTGCCAGGGTAATGTAGAGGGAGCTCTACACTGTATCTAACCCATGCTGTACCTGTCCTGGGAGAGCTCGATGCTGACACTGGGTATAAAGTGGGGGACACACTGTCAGGGTAATGTAGAGGGAGCTCTACACTGTATCTAACCCGTGCTGTACCTGTCCTGGGAGAGCGCGATGCTGACACTGGGTATAAAGTGGGGGACACACTGTCAGGGTAATGTAGAGGGAGCTCTACACTGTATCTAACCCGTGCTGTACCTGTCCTGGGAGAGCTCGATGCTGACACTGGGTATAAAGTGGGGGACACACTGTCAGAGAAATGTAGAGGGAGCTCTACACTGTATCTAACCCGTGCTGTACCTGTCCTGGGAGAGCGCGATGCTGACACTGGGTATAAAGTGGGGGACACACTGTCAGGGTAATGTAGAGGGAGCTCTACACTGTATCTAACCCGTGCTGTAGCTGTCCTGGGAGAGCTCGATGCTGACACTGGGTATAAAGTGGGGGACACTGTCAGGGTAATGTAGAGGGAGCTCTACACTGTATCTAACCCGTTCTGTACCTGTCCTGGGAGAGATCGATGCTGACACTGGGTATAAAGTGGGGGACACACTGTCAGGGTAATGTAGAGGGAGCTCTACACTGTATCTAACCCGTGCTGTATCTGTCCTGGGAGAGCTCGATGCAGACACTGGGTATAAAGTGGGGGATACACTGTCAGGGTAATGTAGAGGGAGCTCTACACTGTATCTAACCCGTGCTGTACCTGTCCTGGGAGAGCTCGATGCTGACACTGGGTATAAAGTGGGAACACACTGTCAAGGTAATGTAGAGGGAGCTCTACACTGTATCTAACCCGTGCTGTACCTGTCCTGGGAGAGCTCGATGCTGACACTGGGTATAAAGTGGGGGACACACTGTAAGGGTAATGTAGAGGGAGCTCTACACTGTATCTAACCCGTGCTGTACCTGTCCTGGGAGAGCGTGATGCTGACACTGGGTATAAAGTGGGGGGGACACGGTCAGGGTAATGTAGAGGGAGCTCTACACTGTATCTAACCCGTGCTGTACCTGTCCTGGGAGAGCTCGATGCTGACACTGGGTATAAAGTGGGGGACACACTGTAAGGGTAATGTAGAGGGAGCTCTACACTGTATCTAACCCGTGCTGTACCTGTTCTGGGAGAGCTCGATGCTGACACTGGGTATAAAGTGGGGGACACACTGTCAGGGTAATGTAGAGGGAGCTCTACACTGTATCTAACCCGTGCTGTACCTGTCCTGGGAGAGCTCAATGCTGACACTGGGTATAAAGTGGGGGACACACTGTAAGGGTAATGTAGAGGGAGCTCTACACTTTATCTAACCCGTGCTGTACCTGTCCTGGGAGAGCTCGATGCTGACACTGGGTATAAAGTGGGGGGGACACTGTCAGGGTAATGTAGAGGGAGCTCTACACTGTATCTAACCCGTGCTGTACCTGTCCTGGGAGAGCGCGATGCTGACACTGGGTATAAAGTGGGGGACACACTGTCAGGGTAATGTAGAGGGAGCTCTACACTGTATCTAACCCGTGCTGTACCTGTCCTGGGAGAGCTCAATGCTGACACTGGGTATAAAGTGGGGGACACACTGTAAGGGTAATGTAGAGGGAGCTCTACACTGTATCTAACCCGTGCTGTACCTGTCCTGGGAGAGCTCGATGCTGACACTGGGTATAAAGTGGGGGGGACACTGTCAGGGTAATGTAGAGGGAGCTCTACACTGTATCTAACCCGTGCTGTACCTGTCCTGGGAGAGCTTGATGCTGACAATGGGTATAAAGTGGGGGACACACTGTCAGGGTAATGTAGAGGGAGCTCTACACTGTATCTAACCCGTGCTGTACCTGTCCTGGGAGAGCGCGATGCTGACACTGGGTATAAAGTGGGGGACACACTGTCAGGGTAATGTAGAGGGAGCTCTGTATCTAACCCTTGCTGTACCTGTCCTTTGACTTACCTGAGCTGTCAGTGAGCCGAGCATAATCATAGCCAAATCTACAAAGTACGCGACGGGCCCGTTGAGACCGCCCATCCAGAAGGCAATGGTTATACTGACGACAGGCTGGATGATTGTCAAAGGCAATTCACTTGTCATTTTTGCCAGGTAGTAGGCAGAGAGACAGTACGAGCCAGACAGCCTCTCTTTGTTGATGATTGGTCGTTCCAGGGGGACTGAAAGGTACAAGAAAAATTGTTCTTCAGCTAACTGTTTATCCCTGTCTGAATTTTGTACGTTTCATGGAGGTCACGAGATAAACACACTCTCTCACACTCTCTCTCACACTCTCTCTCACACTCACACACACTCTCTCACACTCACACACTCTCTCACACTCTCTCTCACACTCACACACACTCTCTCACACTCACACACTCTCTCTCACACTCTCTCTCACACTCACACACACTCTCTCACACACTCTCTCTCACACTCTCTCTCACACACACTCTCTCTCACACTCTCTCTCACACTCACACACACTCTCACACACACTCTCTCTCTCAC